>NC_046300.1:11260000-11563460 GCF_004115265.2 Rhinolophus ferrumequinum | reverse complement strand
AATGAATGAATGAATGAATGAATGAATGAATGAATGAATGAATGAATGACTCCAACAAAGTAATTATATTTATATGACAGTTCTGTTTCCAACGTGATTATTTTCCATTGACTAACATAGAAGTTTCATCAATTGACAAACACCGGTGAATCCACCACCTTCCACTACTGGGCCCCGTGGGGCAAAGGAAATCCATCTGAAGCCAGGAGTCAAAAACATCACATTCACGTGCATTTCATACTTGTACCGTTCTGCCTTGAAGGAATTTGCTTTCCATTGGAAGAGTTGTGAGCACAGAAAAGATGAGTTACAATCAAGAAGACTGTGCCCAGTGCCAAAGAAGAGGGGCCCATGGGAAGTGCTGTGGAGACGCCACGTGGGGTTGAGATGGCAATGACCTTTCCTGTGGCGCAGGCTCTGGGGGCATGGCTTATACAGGTCATCTCGTTGTGTGCTCCTGATAGCCCTGAGAAGGGGGTACTCTCCTCACCTCCACCTCACAAAGGGGGAGCTAACACTTGTAGGATCTAGGTGACCGGCCACGGTCACGTGGATAGTCCGCGGTCAGTCTCACAGCTGTCTGACTCCACAAGCCATCTTTGTAAGCCCATGCGCTGCTGTTTTTGTGCTCCAGGGATGGAAGGCCTGGGTAGGTCCTGGAGCTGCTGCTCACTAGCTGCGTCACCTAGGACAAATTACTTCATTCTCCAAACCTCCGTTTCTCTGCCTGTGAAATGGGCATAGAAGTAGTGCTGACCTCATCGGGTTGTGTGGAAAGTTCTAGTCCACGGTAAACTCTCCGTGAATGCCAAGGACCAGAGAGAGGATTGTCCAGGAGCGCAGTGCAGAGGCAACACGAGCAGGTCAGGTGGGCAGTGAGAAGGGGCAAGCAGACAGAGGCTGAAGGCTGGGGGGTCAGCCCAGCAGTTCTAACCCTGCTGCACCTCAGAATCACCTGGGGAGTCACATCCCAACCACGTAACCCCGAACATCTGAAAGTGGGACCCAGGCCTCAGTATTTCTGCCGCAACTCAGGTGACAGATGTGTAGCCGGGGCCAAAAGCCATTGGCCTGGTGGTTGCTTTTATATATTTCTCTAGTTATTCATTTGTAATTTCTTAAATTAAATTTACTGAGGTAACATTGGTTAATAACATTATATAAATTCCAGGAGTACAGCATTACAATTCACTACCTGTATCTCTATGGGGTGTTCACTCCCAAAAGTCTGCTCTCCTTCCATTACAGTATATTTCACCCCCTTGACCCAATTCGCCCTCCCCGCAAGCCTCGCCTCTGGTAACCAGCACTCTGTTGTCTGTATCTATGAGTTTGTCTTTGTTTTGTTTTGTTGGTTCTTCTTTTTGTTGGTGGTGCTTTACATCCCACACAAGTGAAATCATGCAGTAATTGTTCTTTTCAGTCTGATTTATTGCACTGAGCATAATACCCGCGGTGGATGGATCTTGTGGGTATTAGTCCCTTTGCTTTTGTGCATGTGGACCTTGGAGGCACTTCCGGACCACGGGGAGCTGGTTAGACATGCGGCTCTCAGGCCCCACCCAGACCTGCTGAATGGGAACCTGCATTTGAACAGGACCCCTGGGCGATTCATCGGCACATGGAGGGCTCAGCACCCCTGGGCTGGCCTGTGGGTCCTACAGATGGGAAAAGAAGCAAAATGCCAGCCAGGCTTTGAACCTGATTAATATCCAAAGTGCCAGTGTGACGGGGGATGAGGGACGGCTATTTACACCAATAATCCCATCTCCGGGCAAACGCAAAGGGCACGCACGCTCTGTTTAAACTTCAGTGAATCTGCTTGTGGCGGCGCAGGAAGCCGGGGATTCTGCTAGCAGCCCGATGTTTGCTCATCCGCCACTCTCTCAGCCGGAGGACTAACATTATCTGGTGTCAACAGCACACACGCTGGGCCCTGGCCTGGGTTTAGCAGAAAAACAGCAGCCCGCCTGAGGCCTGGGACTCCTCACAGGGAAGCAATCCCTAGCGGGACTTTCCTCACCCCGAATGAGCGGCTCTCCACCCCTGGGTATTCAGGGCCTCTGAGACAGGCTCTGTGGAGAGCAGGTGGTGGCTGGGTGCCCAACAGGGACATGAGTGTGTCCTCTGTGACAGAGCTTGGAGCAACCTCTGTTGTGACCCCAGACATAGGGCTTTCTTGGGAGGAAAAAAGGGGTCTCCTTCTAGAACCTGATGAATCATATAAACTAAATTCTAATCAGTATTTACTATCTCTGATAATCCCAATGAATTCACCATCTTTTGTTAAAAGTCAGCTAAAAGCAGATCCTACATCTTATATTGAAAGCATTCAAGAAGACAGTACAAATATGAGACATTTTCGGTGTGGTTCAATAACCACCATTATCTCCGAATAACCAACTCTTTGGGTTGGCCTTTGCAAATCGAATCAAAGCTATGGACTCTCTCCCTGAAAAACGGACATAAACACAAACTTGTACCTACAACTTCAGGTAATCCACAGGCCCCTGAACCACTTGCCAGAGTGTCCTGGATAAGACTAAACTGGAATTCTGCTGGTTTTGCTTTTCATCATTCATGCTGTTCCTGAAAATGCCACACTTATTCTTTCAGGATCTACCCACTTCCATCCCCTGTGCTCGAGGCTGGAGCATTGGCCTAGAGCTGAGCCCCAAAGTGCATCCATTCCCTTGGCTCCAGTGATTGGTTCAGGGATATGCACATGGACCCATCCGGGACCAATAAGACTCTTCCCATTGGTGTGAAACAGGAAGGCTGGAGCCACAGCAGCCGGAAGCTGGCAGTTGCCATCTTGGGACCCCAGGGGAGAGTCTTTGTGAGAATGAACCCAACACAAAGTAAGCAAAGCCCAGATGTAGAGAGAGAAACCAGGTCCCAGACACAGCATTTGAGCCCTGAGTCATATCAATCCCTGGACGGTTTAGCAAATAAACCTGTAAGCCCATGCTTAAGCCGGTGTGAGTCACCTGCAACTCTGATACCTAATCTTCATTAATTCATTGGATATTTTCATGGCTCTTCATGCAGCTACCAACTAAACAAGTAACGTCACTATACAAATGTTGTTTATGACCTAATGTTGGCCTTTTTGTTTCAGTAAATCTCTTTATTCCTACAGTTTATCCTCAGCTTCTCCCAGACTTCTTTATAAATAACCCTTTTTGATACAGGATTCCTTCACTTACATGTACCAATGATGTTTATCATGTACCACAGACTTACAAATTGTAATGTCATATCATATCCTATTGCAATAAGTGAATTATATCAATCCAATTAAAGCAGCCTAGCCTGAGGTCCCACTTTCAGGAAATTATTTAACAACAGAAGTATTCTGAAATCAAACAATGCATTGCTACAATTGTGACTAAATGCAACTTGAGGTAAGATTATTCTTAGGCCTCAAGGATACACATGTCATGTTTTTCAGATTACAGAATGTTGATTTATAGCAAGCCAGGGCAAGAAGAGGCTTCTAGCAGCCAGATCCCAGGTTTACGTGAATTCCCTTCAGACCCATGAAAAGGGTTGTGCCTTGCAATAGAGTTTGATCTCTGCAGCCAGGCAGATCTGAGATAAAATCCTGGTTCCTCCACTTACTAACTCATACCATCTCTGAGTCTCCAGTTCCCCATTTATAAAAATGGACGTTTAACACGGCTCCTGCAAAACTGCTAAGAGAATTTGAGGGTTCCCCCTGCAGTAGTCAGGTTCAACTCTTTGTCATCCAAAAAGATAACTCCCAAAGTACTAGGGCACTGATTCGTTGTTTTAAAAAATTAATAAAAGGAAAGAATCAAGCGTGCATCATGCTTCTCCTGTGCACAGCCTAACTCAGGGGAACCGGAAAGTTGAGAGGAAGAATTATAGGAGAATTTTAGCTCATAAATGAAGGAGGGATATAGAGCTAGAACCTCACCAGTTTGCAACCCCTAATGAACGAATGGATTTGAGTGTTAATCATCAATAGCTGCTCACATTTCAAAAACAGAGAGACCCTACAGTGTGTGTCCAGAAAGAACACAGCACCACGTGAAGTGTTCTGGCCAAAAACACTGAGCCAACATCTGGTCAAACCTCTATCAAACACCAATTTTCAAGAAATACAAGGGACAGAGGAACTTGTTATATGTCACTATGGAAATACAATCAACACAATCCAGAGCATGAGAAATTCTACAGGTGAACAACCTAGTTTCTTCAACACATAAATTGCGAGAAATTAAAGACAGCGATCGAAAGGGAATCGACTGATTAAAGACATATGTCAATCGATGGAAGTGCACGGCCCTTATTTGGATCTTGATGGAAATGAGCCAACTCTAAAATAAATTTGAGGCAATCAGAGAAATCTGAATACTGACTGTGGATAATAAGGAATTGTTAACTTTAAGATGCACCAGTGGTATTGTGGGTATGTTTTCTAAGAGAAATCTTCATCTATTTTAGATAGACACTGAAATGTTTATGCGGAAAAATTTTAAATTTCTGGGATTTGCTCCCAAAAAATCTAGGGGTAAGGGGGGAAGATACTGATATTGGCCATTGTTAATCATAGTCAACATGTGTGGTACTTCTGGGTTCATAATATTTATCCTTCCGATTTTTGTATATGTTCGAAATTGTCTGTTTTAAAGTTGAAAAATTTCTCAAGCATTGCTGACGAATACAGATTTTTTGAAAGTTTGGGAACAGGATGGAGAGTTGGGGTGCAATTGCAAAATGTATTTAACTGCTCCCCATAGATACCCCTACTCCACTCAAGTCTCCTCCCCTTCTTTTTGCCTTATCTGTCCTTCCTCTACCCCCCTCCCCAAACCCACCTCCTCCGTCTCCCTCTGTGGCCCAGTAGACTCCACTCCTCCTCTGAGCTTCTCTGTCCCACTCAGCAAATCCAGAACCTTCCATGCAGCCCAGCAACCACCCCTAGTGTTTCTCCCCCTGCCCTGGCCCGTTGGGGGCGGGGCGGGGCGGGGGGTGGGGAAGCCTCCATTTATCCCGCAGGCCCGTCCAAGGCCTGGCTGCCCATGGATATTCAACAAATGGTGGCTATTCTTCCTGTGGTCTAGTCTTGCAGTGGCAGAATCATCCAGGAGCTTTGTAAAAGTAAAGAACCCACTGCACATGCTGTCTGTCTCTCCCCCCCCGCCCCAGCCCCACCTTTTCTCCATCTTGAAGACACATCCATACTACATGCTGGAACTCAGAGGTGAAGTGGCGAGACTCATTGCTCTGGAGAGCAGGGGAGCAGGACGTTGCACGCGTTGCCTTGTCTTAGACGTCAAGGATTAGCATAAACAAGGGTGAATGTTTCTTTTTTCCAAACAGTTGTAATTAGTTTAAAATAAAGAACAGACCCTATCTTGGACTCTGTGGAAAAACAGCTCCCCAGAACTGCCCTATACTTAATTGAAAGCATTTAATGGATAGTGTTTTGGAGAATTCATGGGTGTTTCGCTTTTTCCTCGTCTGTACAATCGTGATGATAATAGTCCCTTACTTCTTAGGTCTCCCTCACTCCTCCTTCCTCAGCGTCTCTTTATTTCCACCTTTACTTTTCTCCATAGCACTTTTTACTAATATATTATGCGTTTTCCTTCTATTGATTATGATTTCCCTCAACGTCCCCACTAGAATGTAATCTCCAGAAGAATGGTGATTTTTTTTCTCTGTGTTGCTCACTGTTGTATCCCCAACACTTGGAAGGGTGCCTGATCCATGTTAAAAACTCTGTAATTACTAAATAATTGAGTGTCTCTCAACTTGCAGTGCTGTGAGGACAAAATGAGTTAACAGGATACTTAGAAAAGTGCTGGCACCAGAGATGCATCAGTAAAGAGTTGTTATTATTCATATTATTTTGACCAATGAGCTTTCAGAGACTGATCATTCTATTCATCAATTTCCAGGGACTTTGCTTTCAATCCCCCCTTAACTATTTTTCCCTAAAATGAACACCCCCCAGTTCCTAATGAAAGTCTGGACAGTTTTCCACTGGAAAGGATGTGCATTTATTCAATTAGCCATCTGGACACTTTGTCCCCTAGAGGTTAAGCCTCCTAGGGTTTTCCATAGAGATACACCCAAGGTCTTTGGGGTCCTATGTGGACCTCCCCTGTTGAGTAATTTGCCCCTTTTCCCCATTCATTTCCTATCACCCGATTCCTTTATTCCTTCCCTAACCTCTTCCTTTCCCTATGCCCTCCTACCAGTCCTTCCTACAGAAATACTTGGTTCTCATTACCCCATCTTCCAGCAGTGAGCCCCAAACCACAAACATCTACTCCAGAATGGAGAGCACTCTAGCCAATGACTTCTCCTCAATTTTCAGATTGGAGGCAAGGGCAGGGTTTACTCCACTATTCCTCTCTTCCTGTGAAAACAGCAGGAATCCATCACCCCTCCACTGGGCTCCCAAGGCCTAGTTGACACTGCTGTTTGGCACCCCACCCTCTCCCCACAACTCCCACCCATACACCCCGGGAGGTACTGCCATTGTTTGTGAGCTTCTGGGATCCAGACTATGGTTCAGGCCTCTTTGTGGCCTCCAGTGGGAGATGAAGGAGTGCATGTTGAAGAAATGAATGGGTACTTACTAAACAGACAGGATGGTATTTGATCAAGAGCTCTGTATTGTATACTTGGTGGCACTCAGCGACTGCCATCAGCGATTTCTCCTGTTTCCAGCTCCCAGCTTGGGCTACAAAAAGCCTTGCTGTTTTGCTAATGGAGAGATCCTAGAGAAACGAGATACGTTCATGAGCTTCTCTTCAAACATACATGACAGCCTGAAGGAGAACACAAGAGGGCAATGAGGCTGAGCATTTCTTCCATTGTGGGCAAGTGTTATTATCATACAGTCAATAGCTCTTGCAGATAAATAACAAGAACATAGGGAGAGTAGAAATGAGAGAAGCAACCACAAAACCCAAAGGGAAAGTACAAAAGCGAGAAATGCTTACTAAAACAGACAGATTTCAAACCTAGTGGGGAAGTCGGGGGAAGGAGGACAGAACTCTCAGTAGCTTTCAGTTTTCTCAAAAAATGGATGTGGCAATTAAAACAAGTAGAAATGAGTTGAAATAACAGCCTTGACAGCTAGGAACTAAAGTAGAAATAAGGAGGGGAAGTGGAAAAAAGAAAAGAAGCATCTTGAGTCCCAAAGGATACAATAAAATGTGTTTGATCCAAAAGAGCACAGAAGAGATTTTTCCAAACAGCTGGGAGGATTCTGAATTTGGCAAGAGGTGAAGGCACGTATTTTCAGGCTGTCCCAGCCATCTGAAATGCCCCTCAGGACTCTGATCAGAACGTGCTGTCCTGTAAGCAAGCAAAACAGATCTTGTGATAGATTCTCTGCTGTCAGCAAAATCTCCAGCTTCGTGGGACCCTCCTCCCCTCACACTCAGCCCGTTGGGAAACTCGCCTGTGTCTAACCCGTTCTTTCACTCTGAAGTCGAGGATCTTGCCATTCTTTTCCAATCCTCTGTTCACTCTCTTCCATATTGAATCATGAATCATTGAATAATGAACGGGAGGCTTTGGGGGAGGAGAGGAGTAATTTAAAAGTCATCTTCAGTGGACACTCAAATCCCCCGGGGAAATCTTGCCGAAGTGCAGATTCCGGGTACAGGTCTGCAGTGGGACCTGAAAGTCTGAATTCTTTCTCAAGCTCCCAGGTGGTGTCAACGCTGCTGTTCCCCAGACCACACTTCGAGAGCAAGACTTTGGACCTGACTGTCCAGTACCGTAGCCACTGGCCAAATCCAATACAATTCGAAATTCACTTTCTCTGTCACACTAGCCACCTTTCAAGTGCCCAGTAGTCACCACCCTGCACAGAGCAGAACAGAACAATTTCATCATCACAGAACGCTCTATGGAGCAGCAATGAGAGACCTGCGCCCTCCTCATGAGGCCAACCTTTCTCTTCCTTGCTGGTCAGAGATCCCCCAAAGTTTCTGCCGGTGTGGATCCAGGAGTTTTCGTTTCCACACTATGTTGGGTTCAGCAGGTCCAATCTTCACGCTCAGCTCATTTTCAGTCTTGGCTGCCCACAATCAGTGTCCCCCATGTTGAAAATCTGAAGGGGTCCAAGACACCACATATTGTTTAATTCTAAGTGGACACTAGCCTTAGATAAACACCTCACGCTCAGCAACAATATGACCAAGGGCTCATTTACTGCCCAGGCTAAGGCCATGGCCATTGTCAAGGGCTCTGCCCTTACCCTAATTGATTCATGGGTCTTAAAAAACCAAGAAATAAGGAGTTCTTGTCTTAAGGGCTTCTCCAGCCTTTCAATAGGGAAAATAAAATAAGTGTCACCCCTGGCTTGTACGTGACAGTGTATAGGCCAACAATTGTGTGGGTCCTAGTTTTTATGTTCTTGTTTCTGGAGAAGGAAGATGAGGGGCCCTTCCCTCTTTCTAAAAGGCACACAGAAGACCATCTGTCATGTTAGAGTAACACCTCGGAAGTTCCTTGTCCTTGAAATCATAGAATTCAGATGTTGGGGGCATGAATCACACAAATGCAGGTGGCAAGACATGTCATTTTCTTCATCATTTTATGACTCATTCTAATTTCTATGGTAAGTCCTATGGTGGACCCTGGGATGTGCCTTCCAGATTGACCTTCAGGAATAAAGAAATTATTCCCCAGCTTCTTGCTGAGCTGCTGGTAGAAGTACCAGCAGACAGGCCTCAGCTGTCAGCCTCTGTGGGGATTGGCTCAGCCAAAGGGAGCCACCTCACCCAAGGTTGTGTCGCCTTTCCCTAGGATTGCATCCAATGCCTGATCAATGCAGGGCTGTACAGGTCCAGCCATCTTACCCCAACTCAGGGTAACTCTAAAGGTCCACGCCAGCTCTGGAGCTGCCGTAGAGTTGGCTGAGGTCTCCAATGAGTCCACATTGCCACCCAGCTTCTCCCTGTGCCCAGACCTGTCTCCATCCCCTCATCTATAGGAGTTGATCTTGACAGCACACCCTAATAAACATTCTGCAGGCTAAGCTAATCTCCATCCCAGAATGTTCTGCCTGGGGAACCCAACCTGTGAACGGCCCCGTTTTGCTACCTTTGGGCTATGCCTAATGTCTAGGGGTTGTCATAAACCCGAGGCATCAAGGTGAGAGTAGGGAGAGGGATGATACCTTTTTTCATTATCATCTATTTACACGGCACCAAACGAGATGCCAACATCCCACATGGTCCTCAGAGATCCTTTCGCACTAGTCCCTGCTGAGTCAACCCCCAGGGGTCGCTGCCAGCCTTTTGGGGCCAACTCTTTTATTACTGTCTTCCATGCTCCTGGACATATGGGAAACATTCTTCTGCTCCCACACCATGCTGGGACTCGGAATTCTCTCTGAAGCTCCATCTTTCGGTGCATACCTCAGCCATCTCTTTTCAGAATCTTGCTATTGCCCCAATCTCAACCCCAGAAGTAGTACCAATCTACTGATCCTACAAACCTATGTGGGGATTCCTACGTCCTTTCTCAGAGGGGCTTGGCCCGGGAAGGGAGCAAGCCACAGAGCCCTGCCCTGGCCGATGAAAATAGCTACAAATTCTTTGACCTTCCTCCCCTTAAAAGATAAGATTTATATTCCCACCTCTTGCATGTGGGCAGGCTTTATGACTGCTTTCAACAATATATTACAGCAGAAGTCACACTGTGACTTTCTCTATAGCTGGGCCAGGCCTACATTAAGCTTTGTTTGTATGACTAAGCTGGTTTTGTCTGTTCAGGGCATTTTCAAGACTGGTCTCCATTTGTTTTTTATTTTGACAGGGGACTCAGGGTGTTTGGGCTTCTCATATGGTGGCCCAGGGAGCAGGTTCCTGACTCTTGAAACACTCTTTCTGAAAGACCTTCTTGGTATCCATCCCATACTTGTATCTGCCTTCCATGGCCTCTGTGACAGCATTTTTCCCACTGAACTCTGTTTGTTTTCACCTCTTTGAACGTCTCCAGTTCACTGTCCAGGGACATGTCTGCATAGGGTTTGCATTCCCTTCCTGGCACAGTGCCCAGCAAACAGTGGGGGAACCATTTGTTAGGCGATGACCCCAAAAATGGATGGCTGTATTCGCAGTTTCAGCGGCAAGCACAGCTGGTTTACAGGGTTTTCATAAATAAAATATCTCCAACATTGCAAAAATTAATCTGGAGATTGAGGAAGTGAAGGGTTCATAAAAACGAAAGTGCTGTGAATGCAACTATCTAAACGGGAAGCCTTTCCTTTCTATGGAAACTAATTGCTCCCGATGGGCTGACGGCAAATAATGCGTAATGAAGGAGCCAGAATTATTTATAAAGATCTGGCTCCTGTGGCTTTGATACATTTATCATGAAATGCCCTGCACAACCTCAACCCCAGTGGGAGCCCACCGCTACTGTGATCACAACTTGAGATTGTTTAAGGTTCTGCTTTGGGCTGGGTTTCAGAAACATCAAATGCCTGATTGCGTGTGTGTGTGTGTGTGTGTGTGTGTGTGTGTGTGTGTGTGTAGGAAAAGTCATAAAATGTTTGGGAAAGTAGAGAACTATTTGGGAATACATCTTATCAAGGACAATCAGTCTTTGAAATCCCTACTCATTTTTTCTCCCTACAATTCTTGGGTAGAAAGACACAGGAAGCTCTGCTTTCGGGAGTTTCAATGCAGACTTCCAACCGAGAAACCAAATGGATGTTAGTGATTCTTGGGGATAAATAGATACAATCTCAGAGTAAAAATCCTCAGTTCCATCTAAGATTCATGATCCCAGAGATCTCTCCAACCATCGGCCCTCCACCTGGCCACCACCGCCAGCCCTCTGGGGCTTTCCTTGAGTATAGGGTTTTTTTAGTAAATACATTTAGGGAAGAGGGAGAGGGAATTATCACCTGAGCAGCTCTGGCCCCTCTCCAGGTAGTTCTGGGCAGACCAGAGTGTTAACAGGATCTGAAAGTAACATCTCTCCATAAATTCATGGAAAATAGCATCTTGCTACTTGTGATTCTGCTCTGCTCTAAAGTGGAACTCTGCTCCATGAATCAGGAAGCTCCCAATATGGAGGCAGTAGGAAGAAAGGAAACCCTGAGCAGTTGCATGGTCCCGATGCCTGTGTAGTAGGATGTGAAAACAGAACTCCTGGCCTCAATTGCTAACCATCAAGAGATGGGGCGCTTCAGTGGGAACATCCACAGGGCTTCTTTTGGGTTCTCTGCGGTTGGGGGGCACGATGGCCTAGAGTCATACTCCTGCCCAGGAAATCAAAGGTGTGCGGGTGTCACCTGTGGACCAGATGTGGGCCATGTTAAGTCCTGCTGAAGGGGACAGTTGGGAGCGCAAAGGGCCACCCGGGGTGAACGCTGTGAAAGTGGGCACACTGCCGGTGGCACCCCAAGTCCACTCTTACTATCCTAGCTCCATCCACCTAACCTCAGAGGTCTCGCAAACAACACCTTGCAAAGGGATGGAGAGACGGGTGAGGGGAAAGCAGGAGCCACTCCTTCTCTGAGGGACACAGCTGCCAACCACAGGCCCTCAGGCTATGGCATAAAAAGAAGTCTTACCTAAGAGTGATGTATTAATCATGTCTTTTTATTCTGTAGTTTTGGTGCTTTGATATCTTGAGGCCTTGCTAACTCCGGGAGGATTATCCCTCACGGGCTAATGAGTTCTTAGAATTGATGAGAAAACACCTTTCATATGCAAACTAACCAATCCAGAGCCCATAACGGCCTCCGCCCCTCAGGGGGATGATAAAGACTCTTGCTCAGGTGTCCCCTTTCTCCCTCTGCCTGATCGATCACTGTGCGGCCTGTTTGAGAAAAATAAAATACTTTGAGAAAAATAAAAGCAGTCAAATCTGAGAGAAGACATTAATTTTTGCCTGGCGTTGTCACTGGAAGTGTGAAGAAGGACTCCAGAAAGATAGAAGCCCTGAAAGATGAAGACGCATCCTGGTGAGGGGCAAGTACAAACAGTCTGGCAGTTTCTCAAAAGGCTCACCATGGTGAGAAAATCCACTCCTAGGTACATATATAGCCAAGAGAAAGAAAACATATGTCCACAACAATCTGTTACATGAATGTTCATAGCAGCACAAGGTAGACTCATAATAGCCAAAAGGCAGAATCAGCCCAAATGTCCATCACCTGAGGAATGGGTAAACACAATGTACTCTATCCATGCATATTAGATGGAATACAATGGAATATTATTCAGCCATAAACAGGGATGAAGTACTGATACAACAGGAAGAAGTGCTACGACATGGATGAACCTTGAAAACATCATGTTAGTAAAAGAAGCAGTCACCAAGGCCTCATATTGTATCATTTCGTTTATGTAAAATGCCCGGAATAGGCAAATGTAGAGAGACAGAAAGTAGATCAGTGATTATCTAATGCTGGGTGGCTGAATGGATAAGAAAACAAGACCCTTCCTTACATATGCTGCTTACAAGAGACTCACTTCAGATTAAAAGACACACACAGACTGAAAGTAAAGGGATGGAAAAACAAGTGTCATGAAAATAGAAACAAATAAATGAAAAGGCTGGGATAGCAATACTTACACCAGACAAAACAGACTTTAAAACAATGGCTGTAACAAGAGACAAAGAAGCACCCAGTAATCCCACGTCTGCATCCAAAGAAACATCCAAAGAAGCATCCAAAGAAACCCAAAACACTACTTTGAAGGGACACGTGCATCCATATGTTCATTGCAGCATTGTTTACAATGGTCAAGATGTGGAGGCAGCCTGGGTGTCTGTCAACGGAAGAATGGATAAAGAAGAAGTGGTTCATATATGCAATGGAATATTACTCAGCCATAAAAAAGAATGAAATCTTGCCATCAGCAACAACCTGGCTAGATCTAGAGGGTATCTGAGTGGAGTAAATCAGACAGAGAAAGGCAAATGTCATATGATTTCACTCATATGTGGAATCTAAGAACAAAATACATGAACAAACAAGACAGAAACAAGCTTATAGATACAGAGAACATTTTGATGGTTGTCAGATTGGGGGGGTTGGGGAGAATGGGTGCAAGGAGGAGGGAATTAAGAGGTACTAACCGGTAGTTACAAAATAGTTATGGGGATGTAGAGTATACCATGGGGGAGTATAGTCAGTAGTATTGTAATAACTCTGTATGGTGTCAGATGGGGACTGGATTTATCAGGGTGGTCACTTCGTAAGTTCTATAAATGTCTAATCACTGTGTTGTACACCTGAAACTAATATAATATTGTATGTCAGCTATAATTGAAAAAGGAAATATTTAAATAAATAAATAAAAATAAGACAGAGAGAGAGAGAGAGACAGGGGGAGAGAGAGAGAGAGAGAGAGAGAGAGAGAGAGAGAGAGAGAGAGAACCAGTGCAGTCCTTCACAGTCTTTGAGCCAAGCAGGCCTGTGTTGAATACCAGCTTCACCACTTACTGGCCATGTGGCTTTGGTAAGTTATTTAACCTCTGGAAGTTTCAATTTCCTTAGCCATAAAACTACCTACTATACAGGCTTACTGTGAGGATTGAACAAGACCTGTGTACGGCCTGCTTAATACACTATTAGAACGCAGGAGAGAGCACATTCAGTAAATGGATGCTAATAGTAACATTAATAAAAGTAATAAAGGATGTGTCTTGCGTCACTTCAGGGGTCTTTTCATTCATTCACTCATTCATTGAATGAATCCATGCCGGGGGTTACCGGCGTCTGACAATGGTCAAGACACTGCAGACATGGTAGTGAACAAGTCACACACACACAAATCCTGCTCTTGTGGACTCACACTCTAGTGAGGGGAGAAATCATGAGAAACAGACAGACAGGGTATCAGATAGGGACGGACGACAGGGGCCTCCCGGCTGCCTCCTCAGAGCAGCTCACTTTCAGGTTTTGCATGTTGGCCTTTAAATGAGGTTTCATTGAACCACGGTCCTCAAGGCTAAGAATTCTACAATCCTCAAGAGGGCCAAACTTCAACCCACTTTATTCCCAAGACATTCCAAGCTCCATCTTGGGGCAAACATGGCATCTCAGAAGTACATGTTCTTTCCAGATTGGATCCTAATGACACAAATGAAAATAGGCCCTCTTTCTTCAATTCTTACAAAATTGAATTTCGCATCATTTTCAGTGAAAACGATGCTTCGCAGCAAATGCAATTCCAACTAGTCATCAAGATTCATGCTGCCAATCGGGCCTCATGTCTTTCTGATTCAGTTTAGATCTTTCAAAAACGCCTTGATTAAATTTGGCTCTTCCGAAAATGTCAGTGGCTTTGATTCAGGAAGTGTGAATTCGAAGCAAGTTTGGCAAGTATAGGACACTTCTCTTCGTCACATTTTCTTCGGTGACTAAGGCCTGTGTCTTACACAAATGGGTACATTTTTAGCCTGACGGTTGAGGAAAAACACTTGCCAGAATTAAATTCCCATTTGCCTCTGTCTTGCAGGTTCCCTGTGCCATGTAGGTAACCTCAGGTCAGGTCCCTTCTGTCTCCTGAACACATCTGGAGAGACGGGGCTATGCGCGTTCCCAGCTTCCTCAGCAGCGGTGCTCAGTTAGGCAGACTCGGGGACATGGCAGCTGTATCTGCCAGAAGGTGCAGTAAAGCATTTCTCGGTTTACAAATATCTCTGCAGCCTCTTCCTGTCTTCGCATCTTGGTCCCAAGCACACAGCAGAGATGGGCTGAGATTCTCTGATGCAATGCATGTGGCATCGGCTGACAGAAGAGATGCAATGACAGTCCCCTCTGGGAAGCAGCACCAAGAGCTGATAGCTGTATTTTCTGACAGGTGACAAGTAGGAGGATAGGAATGGACCAGGTACACCTGTCCCTGAAGAGCTTGACAACTGGTACAATGACCGCACCTCCGGCCAGTGGCCATGGAAACAAAGAACAGGGTTAGGGACAGGAATAACGACAAGACAGTGGGGAGATTTCAGTGAAACCTCCGGTGTGTTGCTGGGGAATAGGTGGAAATGTTAGCTGTGTTTCCTCACGCGTCCTGTTACTTTCTCAGCCCCAACAGCTATGACCTCCCGTGGGGACGGAATGGGAGGCCATGAGAGTCAAAACCTTGGCTTAGCTTTCAAATGTCAAAAGTCAATTTTGAGTTGTAAGAAACTGAAGGATTTGGTATAAAATGTACAGATAACCTAGAAACTTCGAAGACCTGCGATAGGTCAGAGCCAGCTTTCCCTGCTCCAGAGGAGAGGAAGTTCCCAGGACGGAGGAAGGGAGCACCTCTGGAAGTCACGTGGACAGCAAGAGAGGTGGCCCCTGGGGGGGTTCCCTGGAAATGGCCCTGCTCCTCGACCCACCCACCAGTGGAACCTGCAGGGAGATGAGGAATATGACAGAGACTTCAGACAGGCGTGGGGGCCCAAGGGATATAAATACAATAAAATACAATACTCGGGCCATATTTATACTAAAAACCGCTCATCGTTTACCCAAATTTCAAATTTAACTAGGTGTCCTGTATTTTTATTTCTTAAATCTGGCAGCCCTAATTGCACCTCACTTCCTGGGGGTGAACCAAAAGGCTGTGAGCATGACAGGGAGGACAGAAGCAAGGGAGGCTACCGGCCCCAGAGCCTGCGACAGCCGGGGAGCATTGCCACCCTGCAGTCAGTGGTAGCAGAAGGAAAACGTTTGCTGGGCATCCGAGGGAAGCTTAGAGCCAGCCTCTGGCTAAGGTTTCAGAAGTCAGATGAGGAGGACACCGCTGCCATCTGCAGGCAGCATTCTCCTCAGACAGCACTGGTGGTGTCACCCAGACCAGATTACACACACACACACACACACACACACACACACACACACACAGTGTGCTCTGCACAAAAACAGTAAAAGCCCACTCTTATCAAGCCCTTGCTATGGATCAGGAACTGTTCACAGAACTGTATGCTTAACACTTCCTAAATGCATTAGACTTTCGTTTGTCAACTCCTCTAATCGTTGCAATAGCCTCATGAAGCAGGCACTTTTATCGCCATTTTCCTGATGAGGGAAGAGAGACAAAGAAGGTAGATGAGCAGCCCAGACTCAGCTAGCGGGCAGGTGGGATTAGGAGATGAGTTTGAGACACCCGGGATGGGCACCAAAGGGAGTAATGGACCCAGAAGAGAACCAGCAATGCCTTCCTTGCATAATCTCCACACACTCTAAGAAGGCAGGATGCAGGAACCCCTCTATTCAGTGTAGGAGGAATTTGCAGAGGGCGGTAAGAGCTGTTTCTCCCAGATGCAATATACATTAATGTCTGTGGAAGACTTTCCCAACAGTCTTACTTAGTCCATAGGAAATGAATTCGAAAAATTGATAAAGATTTTGGTGACCTGATCAAGAATCTTCTCTCTTTGTATTTCTTCTAATTTTACTGCCTTCCCAACACTTAGTCTCTGCCACAAGCTGTGGCTACTGACAGTAACACGGAAGTTGATTAGAATGTATGTTGGTGTTAGAGGAGTATAGTATAGTAGTTAGGGCTCTGAAGCCAGTCTACCTGGGTTCAAGTCCTAGCGGTGCTGTGTGACATTAGACAAGTTACTGAACTTCTCTGTGCCTCAGTTTTCTCATTCAGAACATGAGGACAATAACAGCATGTGCTCCATAGGCTTTTCTAAAGAGTAAACTAGTTAATTTATGTAAAGGTCTTAAAGCATGCCTGAAACGTAATAAGCCCTTAATAAATTATGATTCTGGAAGATTTGGGGCTTTGTTTAAAATCTGTTTCAGTGACACAATTAGTTCTCTCAGGGAGTAAACTGAAGCACAAATCCAGCGCCTTCCCCAAGGCCTGGAGCTGCTAAGTGGCAGAGCAGTAATTCCCATTTTTATCTGGGTGGCTCCAAAGCCCAGGTTCCATGCCTTTACACACCCCTCCTTTTATTTACTGTCAGTAAACTGACCGGGCTGGGGGGGTGTAAATGTCCTGAGGTCATAGGAACATGGTGCTACTGCCACCTGGTGGTGATGCTGCCACATGACCCATGACTGGGGTTTCCACTACAGACAACTGACAAGGATGAAGGAGCCATCCTCAGAGCAGAGGAGCACCCCACAGCCCAACCAATGGAATGCAACAGGTTCCCCAAGTCTCTCTGGAAACCTTGTCCCCAAAGCGCTCGGGACTCACGATTAGAATCTCTCCTTCTAGCAAAGGCACTTTGAGACAAATGCTTGCCAAGGTTTCCACCCGTTATTAAAAAATCACTGTGTTGATTCGTTACCAAGCTAGCCAGCTCTTGTGCAGAAGACAGAAGAGTCAAGAGAGGGGGACACAGGACAGGTAGGTTTTGAGGGGAAAGATGTAATTCAGAAGCACGTGAAGCATGGCCTCACCCGAGAGGTCAGATTTGGGTGGAGGCACTGAAGTAAGAGCCCCCTTTGTCATCGTGTCCCCATTTCGCTTTTCCTTGCCAACTCCTCTACTTGGATGAAAGTTGGTGGATGAAAATTCTGAATGAGAAATACAAAGCCCTCTGTGCCCTGGATCCTGTGACGAGTCCAGCCTTGTGTCCCCTGCCCCACTTCACACCCGCGGGCAGGTCCACGCTTTGGGTAGATAGTTCTCCCTCCGGCTGCTCCCCACAGACCCACTTTCTGGGAAATGCCCTTCATCCCCATAGGGGAAGAAAAAAGTCTTTTTCCCTCTACCCTTCTGGAGCCTCAGCTGGGGCTATGTAACAAATGACAGATTAACAACAGAAAAAATGAACAGAAGTGTATTAACATGTGCATGGGGCATGTAACACATGGGAGCAGCCAGAGAGGAGTAACTCAAAGGGGTGTTTAGAACTCAGGCTTATATACCACCTTCGGCTAAAGGAAAAGGGGTTGGGGGCTTCTGCGTGGGGGAGGCAAGTTATGGGTAGGGGACCAGAAAGAGTCTGGTAACAAGGGTGGCTATGCAGATTTAAGTTGCACCTTCTCATTGATAAGACTTATTGAGAGTCCACTTTCTGGTAGGGGAGAGGGAGACATCTTGACAAATGGAAATTTCCTTAACAATAAATGTAAATTTCCTTTACAAAAGGAGAACTTGTGCCCTGTTCCTAGAGCTTTTCCTGCATCTGCTGGTTCTCAGTGGCCTTTGGCTCAAAATAATCCATATGCCAAAGAGGCATATTTTGGGATGGCATGTTCTGGAACCCCTCCACTCCCTCCCACTAAAGTCTCAGCAACACATACACCACGAGTACCTTACACATTGTATTCTGTGCGAAGGGCATCTCTGGGGCACAACTCCGTGGATTAGAACATGAATGGTGCCTCTGAGGGCTTGTGCAACTTGGCAGAATGCTTGCCACTCCCACTACCATCTGCATAAGCATAATGGACTCGGTCACCTTGGTGACCCTGACCTGGCCTCCAGGCCGCAGTTGATTGGTCTGGTGTGGGCTCCAAAACCAAATAGCACGAATCAGACAGCTCTCATTCTCAAACTATGAAACTGATGTAAAAGATTCCGAACTCACATTGGCTGGGATATCTATAAAGAAAAGTGCAGGTGGCAGCCCTAACTTGCATGCTATGGTGCCCTGGCCAGATTCCCTTTGTCAGGGTGGGTGCACCCAACCCCCAGTGCCGTGTGGGCTGCTAACATTCCAAAGCTACCTCTTCTCTGGGAAGTCACCTATGGCCACAGAGAGTCCCCCGCCACCAGACAACAGCCGTGAGGTACAAACTTTGCAGTGGACTTACTTCCCAAAAGGCCCTCCACCAGTCCTGGATCAGGCCACCTCCTTGCTGAGTCCTGCTCCTTCCCATCACGCATCTTTTGGTTTACAATGAAAGAAGTCCTTTGACTTTATATGGGAAATCCCCTTGGCCACTAAAACTGAACAATTTGAGCGTCAGTGAAAAACTACGCATTGTTTACAGCATACTAGTTTCCAGTTACCTAATCCTGATTTTATTGGGAACTAATTTGCAACTCTGTAAACTGTAGCTAACTGATAGCAATGCAAATTCATTCTGGCCTAGAGACATTTAAGGAAATTCTGCGCGGAGGAGGGACGACCTTCCTCTCTCTCTTGGAAAAGTCAGTTTTGCATCCATTTGTACAGTTATTTCAATATTCCTAATCTATCTATAAATGGGTCTGTTCTTTGGATTCTCCTTTGAGCTAGTTGTGACATTTTTACCAGTTTTCTTATTAACGAGCAAAATAAAATCTTTCATCTTTAAAATAAAATCATTTTTATATCTGTAGGAGAGTCATGATTTTACCAGTTTTTGGAAACTATCCTTTAACAGAATGTCGGGATCTCTGGTTTTACTTCTCACAGTAACGGTGAACTGGACTCTGTGTGATGGGTTTTCCTTTCATTGTCTCCTGTGTAGAGGAGATGTCATCCATTCTGCTCACTACTCTATTACTCAACTCCTAGAACAGTCCCTGGCATAGAGCAAGTACTCAAAAAAATTATTTGTAATTAAATGAATACATCTCAACAATGCCAGGAGAAGCTGCAGTTGTCATCCCCACTTTAAAGCTGAGGAAGCGGAGGTAGATGATAGAGTAAGAATTTGAATGCTTTTGAGAACACTGTGTGACTTGGTTCTAGTTTTCACAAACACTGCGTGGCTTTATCTTGTTCTAACTCTAAATAAGAGGTTCCTTTTCAGAGTAATGTATGACTCAGAACCTGTTCTCACATATACTGCTGAGAGCCATCAGTGTAGTTGAGAGAAGTGTGTGTTTTTCTAGTTTTGCTCAAGTGACGCTGACATCCCTCACAGATTATTTTAGCAAGCAATAAGAAGTTACTTTGGAGAAGAGTGTCTCAGACTGAGCTCGTTTGCACTAACCAGACAACCATGCAGTTTTCCAGTTTCACCAAGGTGGAATTGCCCTATTCTCCCTGGTCCTCCGCCTCAGGACTAAAAATCCCAGGACATAATACAACCAACCAGCTTAAGAAGATTCTGAAAGGTGGAAAGAAGAGCACAGATGGCCTGGAGACCTTTGGACTTGAGGGAAACCCCGGTGAGCCCCCTGGGTTCCTCCTGGCCTCCCATGTATCCTGGACAGGGTATTGCCAACGGTTCCAACCCAGACTACGAATAGGCACAGACATAAAAGCTCCAAGAAAAACCTATTCTCTCCAGCCAAAGGACCGAAAAAATGGTGGTCTCACAACAGAAAACGTGGGTAATGCTTTTCCTACTCCAGCCAAATACCAAAGGGAAAACCACATCCCGTCCCTGGAAGTTTGAGCAAAGCCATGTGGGGTGGGTGTGGGGAAGTGATCTTCTACCCACCGCCCTCACTCAAGTAAGCGAAACACATTTTCCTGCCAGTAGTGTTGGTGAGTTCCATTCCGTACCTGGCAGAAGCAGGCAGTACCCCAATGCTCCCCACCAAAAGGTGGTGTCAGCCAGGTCCAGCACTGAACTCAGCGTCCACCCCCACCTGGAATCAGTGAAACCCAACAAGGCACTGCAAATTGGGGTTGGTCATCACTCCACTTTCTCTCCATTCCTGGTGTCATTGAGGCCTGGTAGGAGCTGAACCCCACCTGCACCCAGCAGCGGTGAGACTGGATGAGTCAGTGCAATGCAGTCAGCACTCCTGCACCACCATCCCAGGTGCCACCAGGGCCCAGTGGGGAGCTGAGCTTCTGCAGCCACCTTGCGGCAATGAAGTGATGCGGGTCAGACCCCTCTTCCCCAATCCCTGGTAGCAGTGAGGCCTCATGGGGAGCTGGAGTCTAAACCCCTACTCAGAGGCAACAAGGCAGTACGAGTTGGTGCCTCACTTTTACTTAGATGTCAGTGGGGCTGAGGGGAAACTGAACTTCCACCCCATCTATCGACAGCGAGTAGGGCCCCACTTTTGCCAGGATGATGTTGTCCAGGCCCAGTAGGAAACAGAACATAACACTCACCCAGCTCTCCCTTGTGCTACAACTAAACAGAGGAACTGCTGAAAACATTAAATTTTTATTTTTAGTTTTTTTAAACATCCAGAGTCTCATGATATAATCTCCAAAATATCCAAGATACAATTAAAAATCAATCATCATACAAGCAACCAAGAAAATCACATGAATGAGAAACACAATAAACATGCCAACATGGAGACAAATCAGAATTATCTAGCAAGGATTTTAGTGTAGCCGTCAATAAAAAAAAGTGCTTCAGTTTGTCATTGTGAATTCTCTTGAAACAAAAGAAAAGGTAAAAATCTCCTCAAAGAAATAGAAGTTATTTTTTTAAAACAACTGAAAATTATAGAACTGAAAAAATACAATAACTGGAAACATTTGCTGAAGAGGCTCAATAGTGGAGTGGATGAAAGGAAACAAAATGAGTGAAATGGAGGATAGATCAATAGAATTTACCCAATCCTAACAAGACAGAAAGAACAGACTAGAGGAAAGAAAGGTATCTATGGAACAATAACAAAAGGCATAACATTCATAATATTGAATGGGGGACAGGGGAACTTAAAATGTATTTGAATAAAAAATGGCTGAAGACTTCCCAAAGTCAGTGAAAGATGTAAACTTACAGATTCAACATACTCTAACTGGGCTCAATCCAAACAAATCTATGCCAAGATACATTACAATTAATCCTCTGAAAGCTAAAGACAAAGGAAAAATCTTAAAAGGAGCCAGAGAAAAACAATACATTACTTATGGAAGAACACCAAATCAAATGACAGCGGACTTCTCATTTGAAACCACAACTATACAGTGGAAGTAGCATAACATTTTTCAAGTACTGAAAGAAAATTGTCTCTAGAGCAACCACTAAGAAAACTAGGCAAAGCAATGTATTCAAAAACATGATAAATAAATAAAGATGGGATCCTTAAAAATGTTCAAATAACCCATAAGAAGCTAAGAAAAAAAAATAATGAGAAATAAAGAAAACATAATAAAATAGTAAATCATTGATTAATACAAATACAGAAATAAAAAGAGAGAGACTGACAGAGTAGATTAAAAAGATGATGCAAAAATATGCTATCTGCAAAAAACTCACTTCAGATACAAAGACATGGGTAGGTTAAAAGTATAAGGGTAGAAAAAGATACACAGCACAAACATTGATCCAAAAACATCAGGAGTGGCTACATTAATATCAGATACGGTACACTTCAAGGCAAAAAAACTACTAAAGATAAAGAGGGACATTATGTAATGATAAAAGGGTCAATCCATCAGGAATACATAACAATCCTAAACGCATACACACCAAATAACAGAGCCTCAAAATACAGAAAAACTGAGATAGCTGAAATGAGAAATGGAAAAATCCACAAGCAGAGTTAGGAGATTCAGCAACCCAGTCGCAGCAATTGATAAAACAACTCAGCAGAAAATCAGCAAGGATATAAAAGAAATGAGCAACACAAACAACCAACAGGATCTAACTGACATACATAGAACACCCTACTTAATAGCAGAATATACATTGTTCGTAAGCACCCGTGGTACCTTCACCAAGAAGGATGATGATATCCTGGGCCATAGAACAAACCTTAACAAATTTAAAAGAATTACAATCCTAGCAATTATGTTCACTGACCATAATAAAATCAAACTAGAAATCAATAGCAGAAAGATAACAGGAAATTCTCCAAACACTTGTAAACAACACACTTCTAAATAGTCCATGGGTCAAATAGGACATCTCAAAGGACGATTTTCAATATATATAGAGAGAACTGAATTACACTGAAAATACAACTAACAAAATATGTAGGATTCAGCTAAAACATAAATGAGAGGGAAACATAATACTAAATGCTTACATTAGAAAAAAAAAAGAAAAAGTCTCAATTCAGTAATTTTAGCATCCATCTGAAGAAACTTAAAAAAAAAGAAAAAAAAAGCAAGATAAACCCAAAGCAAGCAGGAGGGAAATAATAAAGATAAGAACAGAAATCAATTGAAGGAAAGAAAACTAGAGAAAAATCAAACAAAAAGCTGGTTGTCTGAAAAAAAAAAACATTTTAAGATAAACCTCTAACAAAACTGACAAAGATAAAAAGAGAGAAGACACAAATCACCAGTACCAGAAATGAAATATTAAAAACAACTTTATCCTCTTAAATTCAATTACTTAGAAGAAATGGACAAATTCCTTAAAAACCACAAATTACCAAAACGCAACCTAGATGAAGTGGATAATTCAAACAGCCCTAACCATTAAAGAAATTGAATTTGTAATTTATGAGCTCCTAAAAAGGAAACATCCAGGCCCACATGGTTTCGCTGGAGAATTCTACCAAATACTTTTTTTTTAATTAACATCAATTTTATACAATCTCTCCAGAATACAGACAAGGAGGGAATACTTCCCAATTCACCTTGTGAAGCTGGTATTACCTTATTAGAAAAGATATCATGAGAAAAGAAAATTACAAACCGATGTCTCTCATAAGCATAAAAATCCTCAACAAAATATTAGCAAATTTAATCCAGCAATGCACAGAAATAATTATGCACCAAGATCAACTGTGATTTATTCCAAGTATGCAAAATGGTTTCCACATTCATAAATCAAACAATGTAATCCATCTGATGAATCAGCTAAAGAAAAAAAAATCATATAACAATTGACACAGAAAAGGTTTTTGACAAAATCCAACACCCAATCATGATAAAACTCGCTGAAAACTAGGAATCAAGGAGAACTTCCTCAACTTGATAAAGAATGCCCACAACAAGCTAACTTTAGACTTAATGGTGAAAGACTGAATGCTTCCCTTCTAAGATTAGGAACTAGATAAGGATGTCTCTAGCCATTGCAGTAAGGGAAGAATAAGAAATAAAAGCATATCAATCGGAAAGAAAGAAATAAAACTGCCCCTGTTTACAATGAAATGCCATTATCTACCGTGTTTCCCCGAAAATAAGACCTAACCGGAAAATAAGCCCTACCATGATTTTTCAGGATGCTCGTAATATAAAATAAGCTCTAAAGCATCTTTTGGAGCAAAAATTAATATAAGACCCGGTCTTATTTTCGGGGAAATACAGCAGGGCTTATATTATATTACAAGCATCCTGAAAAATCATGGTAGGGCTTATTTTCCGGTTAGGTCTTATTTTCGGGGAAACACGGTATGTATAAAATCCCAAGCAATCTACAATAAAACTCCTTGAACTAACAAGTGAGTTAAGCAGGATCATAGGACATGAGATAAATTAAAAAAAAAATCAATTGTATTTCTATATCCTAACAACGAGCATGTAGAAACTGAAATTAAAATTACAATACCATTTAGTCATTCCAAAGAAAACAAAATATGTAGGTATAGCGCTAACAAAACATGCACTGGATATATCCTGAAAATTTTGTAAATGCTGATGAAAGAAATTAAAGAAAACCAAAATAAATGGAGAGACATATGGAGTTCAGAAATGGAAAATTCAACATAGTAAAAATAGGTTTCATGTAATTCCTATCAAAATTCCCAGCAAGTGTTTCATCATAAGACATAGACAAGCTTATTCTAAAATTCATATAGAAAGGTACAGGACCTAGAATAGCTAAAATAATTTTGAAAAAGAAGACGATACGGGAAAGGAATCACTCTACCCAATGGCAAGGCTTAATACTGTAATCAAGACAGTGTGGCATTGAGACAGACGGCCACATAGATCAAAGGAAGAGAACAGAGATTCCAGAAATAGACACACACACTTATCCAACCAATTTTTGACAAAGGTGCAAAAGCAATTCAACAGAGAAAAGGAACAAACAAATCATTTCAACAAATGATGCAGGAGCAATTGGACATCCACAGGCAAGACAGGGACTGAAATAATAAATAGTCACAACACCAAATACAGAGAAACCGGATCACTCCTGCATTGCTGGTGGGGATGCAAAAGGGTGTGGTCGCACTGGGAAACAGTTTGGCAGCTTCCTATAATACTAAACCTTCAGCTACTGGAAGACCCAGCAATTGCAGTGTTGGACATTTATCCCAGGGAGATGAAATTTTATGTTCACAGAAAAACTTGTACATAAATGCTTTATTCATAATTGTCCCAAACTGGAAAACAACCCTAATATTCTTCAACAAATAAATAAATAAACAAGGGGTACATACATACTTTCAAATGCTACTCAGCGATTAAAAAGAAAAAAAAAATGAACCTTGGTACACTCAACAATTTGGACGAATCTCCAGGGAATTATTCTGCATGAGAAAGATCCCAAAAGGTTATCTTTATTCTCCTTGTAATTTGTGAGGGATTTTTGTTTTTGTTTTCGTTTACTGTGTTTGGTAATCACGTCTCTTGATATTTGGAATACCCACGTTGTGAGTAGAAGGGCAACTATCTCCTTATTTTTGCCTGTTAAAATGTCAGTTCCAGCAAAGTGAGCCTTGGTGTGACCACTTTCCAGTTCTGGAAGTTAACATCTGGGCTATTCTGCATGGTCATCCATGGGGCATGGCCTGTGGTCCCCTGCAGCCTGTGACCAGCAGTGCCCCACTCTATGCCCAGGGGTGAAGAACACACTGGAAAGCCTCCTTTTTAAGGATCTCAACTGCCCTACCCCAAGAAATAGTCACCATCTCCATGATCAACCAGACTACCCTCGGGTTGGAAAGTCGCCTCTGTCACTGCCCCTACCATCTGAGACAGCCATAAATTGCTCCATGACATGCTGACAATTTCATAGCTCTTTTTTTCTTCAAATTCACACTCACTAGTTTTCTGACTCAAACTCACCCACTAAGATGGCTGAGAAGTTTTATACCGGTCAGTGTCAGGTCAGGAAGCAGAGCCTGAGGCTTGCTGAGAGAGGGACTCAGGAGAAGGGGGCGGGGGGATGGGCAAGGGAGGAGCTAAGTAAGGACAGGTTCTTGTGGGGTGAGCCGGGGGCGGGGGCACCCAGCTCAGCCTGATCCCATGGGAGCTCGGGAGCAGAAATTGCACCACATTCAGTCCCACTTTAATGCAAGGAGCCAGGCTTGTGTTAGCCCTGTGTGGTTGGTCTTTGGCTCTGAGCTGCCCATGGGGTGGGGGCTGTAACCCCCCGAGTGATGTGGCTCCCACTGGTGGAAGCTAATTCTCCAGAGAAGGGGGAAGCTGTGAGCTCTCAGAACCACACTTACAGCCGCAGAGATGGCTGTTCCACCTGATGAAGGTGATCTGGGTGGGCACTCGTCATGGATTTCCAAGGTCCCTCCCCCTTGACAAGGTCCCTCCCCCTTGAATCACCAAATCCCTGGGACACCCAAGTTCCATGGATGAGGGAAAAGTTGAAGCCTGAGCTGTTCTCTTCTGATCTTCACATATACCCACTGGCCTTGTGCCCCGGGGCCAACCCACTTCCTCAACCTGTTCTCAGACCCCAGGAATTCAACACTTCCTTCACCCACCCTCACTCTGACCCTCCAAGCAAAGTCTCCCTGTTCCTGAAGAATGGTCTCATCCAGTTTCCGGACCTCCCCCTCCCCAGTCTGGTTAGAGGGACCTGAAGGGTAACCCCTCCCTTGCAGGCAGCCTCCTACTCTGGAAGACAAAGAGACTCTTGATTCTTCCCTGGCAGTGAGTAGCACCTAGGCCTTGGAACTAGGTTCCTGGGAGGTGGGTTTGCCTCTCATCCCTTCCGGATGGGTCTGTGGCAGCAAAAATTACACATCACCCCGTGATACACCTAAATCACTCCTGCTGCTTCCAGCCAGCTCCCTCTGGCTCCACGGAAAAGCAGTTATGCCCCTTTGGGTTTCATGTGAGTGAAGTGGGTGGGACTGGTCACCACCGCCCCCTGAGGTGGAATGTGTGCCGTTTGCCCACCGTGGACACTCCAGGCCTGTATCCATAGCCCTGAGAGGACAGGAGCTGGTGACTCCCAACACATCAGCGCCCTGCCACACCTCACCAGGGCAGGAGACGGTGGTGCTCCAGGTGCTGGGGGGCCTGGCCACCTCCATGGAAAGGGTTTAGTTCTCCTCCAGGGCAGCAGGATTTCGTGGGGCTCAAATCCACCTATCATGTAAGCAATAGCTCTCCGTTAACCAAAACATTCGATGACCCAGAACTTCAGCAGCCACCAGGGCATGCCTTCCTGTGGGACTCAGGGGCTTCTGGATGAATCCTGGGTCCCTGGGCCTCCAGAGAGATCACCAGAAGTGGTAAAAGAACACCAATTTCAACCCAGCCGCACTCTGTGTAGCCTGGGGATCTTCTGTGTCCATTTTTGTGTTCTAGCTTCCTCCAAGGTGGGCAGACCATTTCTTGGGCTGTCCAGCTCTGGAACTGCCTCTTGGCTCTAACAGCTCTGTCACCTGTTGGCTCCCTGAGTATCTACTGCTCTGTCCTGTGTCGCCATAGAGCAGGGGTTAGGGGGTCAAACCCTATTCCAAACCACCAGGTGGCTTCCTGAAGCCTAAAGCCTCCAGCCCTCCCCCAAGCCTTCAGAAACTTCAGAAGGTAACTGAGCTCCTCAGTCCTGGGGCCATCTGGATCTCTCAGCCACATCTCACTTCCCCAGGAACATGCTAAAAAGCAAAGTGCACACGTAACGTCTAAGGACCGTGACATCACAGAGCAGCAGTGAAGGAAGGGCCCTGACTCACTATGTGACCTTCCCCAGGTCCCTTCCTCTGTCCTGGCCTCAACTTTCTCATCAATATAATGGGTACGCACATGCATACACAGAGCCCAGGGCCTGGCCCAGGCTCTCCTTAACACCTATTCCATTCTGTTCCCTGCCCTGGAGGGTAGCTGCCATACTCACACTCTACTTATTCTCATGCCATGAGGAAACTGGGCCAGCTGCCCCCTTCTCACAGGAAGTTCCTGGAATTCCATCTTAAGGAGTGAGGCTCATGCTCAGACACAGCCCTCACCTCTGCAGGCCTGGTCCAGCAGGAATCATGCACCCCGTTTTGTAAACCAAAAAGGGAGTGGGATTGAGCAGCCCCCGATAACTAGCAATTCCCCAGCTAAGCAGAGAGGCTTTGCTAAGTATGAAAAATAAGCTCCTGCTGTCAGTTGTTATCTCCAGAGCCCAGCACAGTTAGCCATCATTGTATCTCATGAACAGAACCCAGTCTCAACAGCTTTGGACGCAATACTGCCTCTGAAAAGATCCGTACTAGTTTCTGAAAACAAATCAATCAGTTCTCATTGATCAACCTGAGGGGAAAAAACAAAGCCCAATCCCTTCCTCGCATGTCCTCAGAGCTCTCTTCTCATGGCTGGCCTGAGACCAAGCCCTGATCCTAACCCAGACTCTGCCCTGACCTTGTCAGAGGCCAAGGGCAGAGGCCAAGACCCCAGAAGAAATCCGAACCCAGCAAGACAGAGTGTTTACATGAACAATGTGTAATTACAACATTATACACGACAATGGAACGAGCGTCACATGTATGAGCTGAGAAGTATGGGTGGTGAGGGGGAGCTTCTTGAAAGGGAAAACCCCATGAGCAGGACTGTCCTATTCATTCTGGTGGCCCCAGAACCCAGCCCGGGGCTGGCATGGAGGGGGTGCTCAGGAAACACGGGAAGGAGGGTGGGAGGGTGGGAACATAGAAAGAGAGACTTCCAGGCAGAAGGAGAAGCGTGAGCAGAGACAGAGATTTGGGGCCCATGGTGGACAGGGGGTCCCCAAGGTCCCTGCCTCCTGGTGTTGACACCTGTATGATTCCCTCCCCTTGAGTGGGACCTGTGACTTGCTTCTAACCAGTGGAATATGGCAAAGGTGATAGGATATGTGTGACTATGTACACATGATTATGTACACAAGTTACATAAGATACTGTGTTTCCCCGAAAATAAGACCTAGCCAGACAATCAGCTCCAATGTGTCTTTTGGAGGAAAACTTAATGAAAGACCCGATATTATATTATATTATATTATATTATATTATATTATATTATATTATATTATATTATATTATATTATATTATATTATATTATATTATATTATTATTAAAGACCAGGTCTTATATTAATTTTGGCTCCAAAAGACGCATTAGAGCTGATTGTCTGGCTAGGTCTTATTTTCGGGGAAACACGGTAGTAGTGCCTGTCTTGCCATAGTCGCTCTCCCTTCTTGACTTTGAGGGAGCAAGCAGCCACGTTGGAGCACCCCACACAGCAAGGAACCAGGCAGCCTCCAGCTAATAGCACGAAGGGCCTCCAGCCGTGAGCAAGAAAATGAGGTCCTCAGTCTTACAGCCACAAGGAACTTAATACTGTCAACAATTGGGTTGTTAGGTGAGTTTGGAGCAGACCTTTCCCTCCTTGAGCCTCAGAAAAGACCGCAGCCTTGTCTGACAACTTGCTGGCAGCTTCATGAGACCCTGAAGTAGAGACCCAGCCAAACCTTGCTCAGATTCCTGACGCACAGGAACTGTGAGATATAAAAGGTTCATTGTTATAAGCTGCTAAGTTTGTGATCATTTGTTATACATCAACAGGTAACTAATTAGAGGGCTGTACCGGGAAGTCTTGCTAGAAATTTGGATCATTAATATAGCTGAGAGTGGCTGTCAGATGACAAAATATTGGGCAGCAGTAGATGTGTGTGTGTGGAGGGGGGTGAAGCAAATACTAACGGGCACCTTTTATTGAGCACTTACTATGTGCCAAGCACTATGCCAAGTGTTTTACATGTGCGACTTCATTTAATTCCCACAAACCCCAGAATTGGGGGATTATTCTTATCCCTATTGTTCAGATGAGGAAGTTGAGATGCAGAGAAGTTAAGAACCCTTCCCAAAGTCACACAGCTACTCAAAGGTAGAGCTGGAACTCAAGCCAAGAAGCTAGATTGCGTTGCTGCCATTTTAAAGTGCTTTGCTGCGTCTTCAAGAGCTCGGGGACTGGGATGTCAGTCTAAGGAACTTCTTCAGGCAATGGGAGCCCTTGAAGGTGGGGGGCAGGGGAGTGGCACAATCCATTGTGTGTTTTGGAAAGACTTCCCTCCCCAACAAGGCAGTAAGGTGGAGAGCCAGGCTGTGGGGAAACTTAGAAGCTGGGGGAGCATGTGAAAGAAGGATGGATGAGTTCTTTTATTTTAATTTTTTTTTTTTAATTTTATTGGGGAATAGTGTGTTTCTCCAGGGCCCATGAGTTCCAAGTCGTTGTTCCCTCAATCGAGTTGTGGAGGGCGCAGCTCAGCTCCAAGTCCAGTTGCCGTTTTCAATCTTTAGTTGCAGGGGGCACAGCCCACCATCCCATTTGGGAATTGAACCGGCAACCTTGTAGTTGAGAGCCTGCGCTCTAACCAACTGAGCCACCCGGCCGCCCTTCCAGCAGCTCAGCGTCAGCTCGTTGTCTTCAATCTAGTTGTGGAGGGCACAGCTCACTGGCCCATGTGGGAATTGAACCGGCAACCCTGTTGTCCAGAGCTCAGGCTCTAACCAACTGAGCCACTCGGCCGTCCCTATTCTTCCCATTAAGTTTTAACTGAAGTTTAGCATTTTCTCCCACTATGAAAGTAGGCAACAAAACACAGTGGTGTCAGCAGAAGCTGTGCCTTTGTCACCAACAGAAATCCTAGCTAGTTTCTTCTCACATTCCCATTGGTGGAGCTGTCTCAAAATGTCATTTATTCTTATCACTTCTTTAAAGTCACCCTAGTTATTCAGACTGCCACTCGATCTTGTTATTTGACACATGAATTAAGAAGTATATGCATCACTATGACACAAATTTGTTTTAACGTTTTGAAAGCTGTATTTCCATTGATTTCCTTGGTAATCCTTCACACTGTATTTTTTATGCATTTAAAAACATCATCCTAACCAGAATCCACAGGCTTTACCAGAAGGTCCATGGAAGCAAAAAGGTCCAAACTTCTGCCAAGGAGAGACCTCCAGGGAAGAGGAAAGGAGTGGCCTCGAGTCAGGCAGGGTCCTCATTCAACCCCTGGCAGAGTTGGGCCAGGAAGTCCCAGAAATGAGTGTGCTGGGGCCAGATCTGGGCAGCCATCTCTTCTCTTCTTTCTACTTTTTTTTTTTTAAAACTTGTATTTATGGTTTCACCTTCTGACATTTCCATTGTGCCAAGCATGGAACTTGGCAAAGAGGGTTCCTGGCAGGATGGGATGGCAAATGCAGGCCTGAGGGGCCCCGGCTTGTGGCCTCCTAGTCTGGGCTCCTAGGTGGTGGTCAGCAGCCCACCAGGCAGGCCTCAGTTTCCCAGCTAGGGATCTGGGAGTGATATAGACCAAGTTCCAGGGGTTTCCTAGAGATGGCCCATGTTGGCTGCCACTCAGGGCTGGTGAGATAGGGTTGAGAAGTGGACTCCAGGGCAGGCACTAGAGTGAGCCCATTGCCTAAGGAGCCGGGTGGCGTTTGGGGGTGCAGACAGGAAGTGCAGGGGAGTTCGTTTCCCAGGGTGAGACCTGTGGCTAAATGCCCCAGCTTCCCACCCCCAGCATGGGCCACTCCGGGAGGCCCGTGCTGAGTTGAGCCTCCTCCCCTAAAGCAGAGACTTTGACAGCACACTCCCTACCCGCTTCCTCCAACCCACTAGGATCACCTCCCAAATAAACTGTCTGCACCCAGGTTCCTCTCCCAGCTTCTGCTCAGGGGGACCCAAACGAAGACACAGAGTAATAGAATGTTTAAGCGGGGAACCTGATCGCCCCTAGTATGGGCTACATTTCCCAGCTGCATGTTTAGCTGTGCGTGGCCATGTGACTAAGTTTTGGCAAGTGGGATATGAAAAGAGGTGACTATGCAACTTCCAAGGCACTTCCTAATTACCAGGAAGGAGTGTGCCTTCTCCTTCCCCTTTACCCTTCCCACTGACTGGAAAGCAGAAGTGGTGGTGAGCCACCTTGGGACATGGGGACAAAGATCTTCACCTCCTCATATTCACACCATTGTGTAGCCTCCTCCTTCACTGAATCAGGAGAGTAGCCTGTATGTCCAATAAGTGGGAAAAGTGACAGTGTGTGAGTTCTAAGACTAGTCAGAAGAGACACTGTAGTTTCTGTTGAAGAAAAACCTACAGGCCCAAAATGGCGTCACTTGTGCTAAAGCCCATGATACTAAACCTAGATGCAATACCTAACCTAATTGCTATTTCCACCTTCCCTAGAAATGTAATCTGAATCAACTGATCTGGAATTTTCTGGTCAAGCACCATCAGTAAGGTAATCTGTCATGCGGGCCCTCTCCATCTCCCATAGAAAGAAGAGGCAATCTGCATTATAAAAACTCTTGCCATTTCCTTCCCCCAGAAAAGATGTCCTGGTCTAAAAATAATTCTCTCTTTTCTTTTGTTATAGCTCCCTTGCCCCACCCTTTTCCCTATAAAAACCTTCCATTTTGTACAACCCCTTACAGCCACCCTCCTCGTTGCTAGATGGGATTGTTGCCCAATTCGTGAGTCTCTTAACAAAGCCAATTAGATCTCCAAATTTACTCAGTCAGATTTTGTTTTATCACACTTCCACCTTGGTTTCTGAGATCCCTTACTCTGGGGAAGCCAGCCACCATGCTATAAGAACACTCAGGCAGCCTTTTGGAGGGGTCTAGGTGGAGAGCAACTGAGGGCTCCTGCCAATCGCCACTCACGTTCAAGTGAGTCACCTTGAAAATGGATCCTCCAGCCCCAGTCAAGCCTTCCACTGACTGCAGCTGACATCTGACCGCAAACTCAGGAGAGATCTCAAGGCAGAACTGTCCTGCCAAGTTGCTTCCAGATTCCTGAACACAGAAACGGCAGATAACTAGAGCCACCATGAGGCAAGAGAGCCAGCAGCCAATCCAGGATGGCTTCCCAGAGGTGGCAGCAAGGGTCAGGATTTACTTGGGCGGCAGCAGCGCTGCTGAAGCTGTCTGGGTCCCTGCCCCCATCTTGCTGGGCCCCGTCCCATCTCAGGCCAGAAGGAGCCTATGGGCAAGAACAGTTGGCAAGTGACTCGAGCCTGAGCAGGATCCAGGATAGGAAGGAAGTGAGAGAGGCTTGCAGAGCTGAGGCTATTTTTACCCAGACCTATGCAAACAGAGGCGTGGGCTGGTCTGGCCAGTTCTTCTCCCCTGGTGCCTGGCCACGAAGTCTCTTACCAGGTTGGCAGCACCCACTGGGTTAGGAGCCAGAAAGGAGAAATAGGTAGAGGAAGGGCAGATGTGAGAACTGCCTCCAGGTGCCCCAGAGGCTCCCAGCCTTGAGGCCCTGGCTCCCTCCAGAGACTCAGACTGCCTGCCAGGAGCCAGCCACACACTGTCTCACTCCGCATGGCAGGCAGTGCGTATTGGGGCTGGAACCAGGACCAGGGGTCAGTCTGGGGTCAGATGTCAGGCTGGGCTGCAGTCTGTGATCAGAGGTAGGTGTCATTCTGGGGTCACAGGTCGCTCTGGGCTGAGGCCCGTGACCAGCAGCAGAGGTTAGAATGGATGCGGCCTGTGATCAGAGTTAGGGGTCAGGGATCAGTCTATGATCATGGGTAACCCTGGATAGAGTCCAGGGACCAGGTTAGGGACGAGCCTTTGGTCCAGGGTCAGACTTAGCCTTGAGTCAGAGATAGGTCAGAGAGGGAAAGGCCTCCTGGAGGGACTCCATTTCTCTTGTTTATCCACCCTTCCCTGACACCCGCGCTGTGCCTATCATCCCCAGCAGAGACCCCCGGAAGTCTCCCCAGAGGCGGGATTCAAAGTCTCCCCTGAGAGATGTGTGCAGCAGGCATTCCTGGCAGTGGGAACAGCCCAGGCAAAGGCACGGAGGCAGAAAGAGCTGGTGTTCAGTGAGGCAGAGCCCAGGCTTGGATGGGAGCGGGAGAAGCCTCCCAGGTCAGGCTACAGAGGGGCCAGGAGGGTTTTCCCACAGAGCCGGTGAGGGGGCGGCATGAGAAACCTGGGGACCAAGGGCGGGCAGCATCAGCTCTGGGTTTTAGGAAGCATCAGTCATTCCTGTGTTCATTCAATAAATATAAAAGAGGACTTACCCTGTGCCGGCACCGTTTGAAGGATCTGAGATGCGCTGGGAATAAAACACCTGAAAAGCCCCCATGGAGCTTCCATTCTAGCAGGGGAGACAGATAATACATGCAGCAAGGTAAATTCACAACGAAGTGAAGGAGCAGTACATGGTCTCTTAGAAGGTGACACGTGCAATAGGGAAAAAGTGTAGACAGAGTGAGGAGGCCCAGGAGCTGGAGGGGAGTGAGCAGTTTGCAGGGTCAAGTAGGAGAAGGGGCATTGCAGAAAGAGGGAAGGAGCGGTGGGGAGAGCTGAGGAAGGGTCTTCCGAGCAGAGGGAGCAGCCAGAGCAAAGACCCGCAAGCAAGAGGGGGCTAGGAATGAGGTCTTGGAATAGCAGAGGGGTCAGTGGGCCTGGAGGGAAGAAGCGGACAAGCCAAGAGGAGAGGTCAAGGGGGAGGCAATGGGGGCTTGCGCAGGTCTGCAGGCACTCCCACTAAGGAAGCACAGGATCTCACTTATGTTTTCAGTGTGTTTTAAAATAATCAGTCTCGGAAAAAGAGGTTAAATAACACCACATGGGAGCAATCAGCAAACTCTGTAGGAAGCTAGTGGCCAGGACCAACGCAGTTTCTTCAACAGAGAACTTGCAAGGAAAAGCCTGGGCAGAGGGATGGAGGAGGCCTCTATGTTAAATTGTAATGTGTGAACCTTATTTAAACAAACAACTGGTAAAAAATAAAATAAAATCATCTATAAGGCAAAGAATGAGAATTAAATAATGACTGACTATTTAATGCTATTGAGGAATTTGGGGGCGTTTTTAGGTGTAGAAAAGGTATTGTGCGATTACAGTATCGTGGGGGATTTTTACTGAATCCTTATTCTTAGAGATATTGATAGAGAGAGATAAAAATGATAGATCTGTGATTTGATTGAAAATGATCACGGTTGGGTGGGGGCACAGGAAACAAACTAAACAATGGGTACATGGGAGTTTATTATATTATTTTACCCACTTTCTATGTCTTGAAGCTCTTCTTAATAAATTAAAAAACAATACGAGTACACAACCTAGCTGCTGAGATTGGAGACTTGAGGGCCAGGGAGAAATCAGAGCTTATGAGGAAGCACGGGGTGAGCAGGTGAGCAGTAAAGGATGAGATCAAGATGACCTGAGAGAAGAAAGCGTGGGGGGAGGGCATGGGATGGGCCTGCAAGAGAAGACTCCCTCCTTGCCCCAGCATTTGGTTTCCTCCTGCCTCCAGTCCCTTCCCCTTCTGTCTCGCTTGTTCCTTTCCTCCCTCCCAACTCTCCTTCTTCCACCCACCCTCCCTACCCTCCCTCCCTTCCTCATCCCTCCTCCTCCATCTCTCCCTCCTCAGCCGGCTTCCCCCGCCTCTCTTCTTTAGAGCAGGCTTCTTCCTGGTCGGATTCCCAGCCTGGCGCAGGTGGTCCCACCCAGCTGGTTTTCTCTGCAACTGGGTTGCCAGGCAGCTCCAGTTTGATTCCTCCAGTCGCTGCTCCCCACCCCCACCCCCAGCCTCCTGGGCCTGCTCTCTCCTGGCTGAGAGCGACACCCCTGCCCCCCCACACCAGTTTCCTCCAAAGGCAAAAAAGAGGTGTTATGGGGGCTACCCTTCCTCCTCAGAGCAGGTACCACCTCAGCCTAAGGCAGTTCTGCCCCAGCTAGGGAGGAGGGGTGGGCGTGGGCCGGGGGTGGCTGGTAGGGCCTACCTTGGCAATGAGAGCGTGAGATGGTCTTCGCTGTTCTTCTCCCAGGACATGATGTTTCTCTTGGGCAGTGATTTCTCACCACAGAGGGTAGCAGCGAGAAGGGAAGCGGAAGTGGCCCCACTGTCTTGTCCAGGCCTTTGTTTTTAAGTGTCAAGCCTGGCAGCTGACTCTGCAGGGGGAGAAGGGAGGACTTCCTTGAGCAGCGTTAGATTCTTTGCTGCTCCCAACTGTTCCCTGTCTCATAGACTATACACTAGGAGGCCCCTGGACATGAGGCCCCCAGTGCCCCCAAGATTCTCAGCACCATGCAGGCTGGGCTCATGAAGGTCTTGGCACCAACCAATATGGTCCAAAGACCAAGGGGAGGACAGAAGGAAGGGGGTCCTTAAGACTTGCCCAGCACAAACTACCCAGGAACCCAAGACAGGCAGAAGTTATATTTTCTGCCCATCTGGTGTAAGGACAGTGTAAGGTCAATATTAATTTTAATTCTAGAAAATAAGACAAGCCATATCTCTTGTCTTATTTGAAGAGTTTGGGAACTAAGATTCCCACCCAAGTGAAAGGGAAGGCTGGGAAGGAAGCCGAGGGCTTCTGGTCCAGTGAGGCAGAGGCTGGCTGCACCAAACCCCAGACTGCAGACCACAGTCCCTGGACAGTGGCGGTACACCAGCCTGCTTTGCAGCAGACGGGCTGCCATCAGGGTCTGTGCCACTCTCAGGAGGGCCTCAGGACCCTGAACTAGCCTGTCTCCACAGGGAGGGTGGACACACGCTCAGAGAGATCAGCGAGCAGAGCCTGGGCACGGGACTCTGAGAAATAGAGCAATAAAGGTGATAAAGCATTCAAGGAGTATGGCTGTCTGCCTGTGGATAGTCAGGCCAGAGGACTCCAGACGCCTGGGGTAGGGATCAGAAGACGGACCAAAGATAGGCTGTCCCCTTCTAGCCCAGGTCTCTTGCTCTCTGTCCAATCTTCAAGCCATAAGCCCAGGTCAGTCCTGGATCCCATCTTCCACTCTGGAAAGTCACACAGTGGCCACTACGAAGGCCCCAGCTTAGATCTTAGGTCCTGCTGATATGGAAAATGAAGTCATCTGGATGCTCTCAGCCCTGCCCTGTAAGGACGAGGATAATGGCTGTACCTGGCATATCGCAGTGCTGGGCGGGGCTCCACCTTCTCTGCCCATGGCTGCCCAGACTTGGGGCCTGTCCCTTTCTGGGAAATCTGATTTATCAAGAGCAACCTCCATGTTACCAGCCAGGGTCCTCTCTTTCTGTCTCAACTCCCACCTGGCAGGTGAGACCTGCCTCTGCAGACACATCTCCTGGGCTCAAGTGACCAGGCAGTGGCTGGCGGCGTCCTGTCTGAGGCGTGTCAGCTGATAACAGACCTGCCCCAAACCTCCCCACCACAGCAGCCATGGTTTGTCTCCCTTGTCTCAATTCTTCCTCCTATGTTTGTGTATGAACGTGAATTAAACATTAAATTAAATTGTGTACTAAATTACTTCCTAAAATTACTTATTTATTAATATCCATGGAATTATAGAATGGAATTACAGTTTTCTTTACCTGTGCTCTCCCTGCCTTGTTTTAATATCAGTATTATGATACTTCGTAGAATATCTTGGGAAACATTCCGTCTATGCTACTCTAGAGCAGTTTGATTATATAGGAATTCTCTGTCCCTTAAAGGTTATATTAATAGCATTCTCCTGTAAAACTATTCAGGCCTGGTATCTTTTATTAGGGATAAATATAATAATTTATATTTCTCTAGAAAAGCATCTATTTCACCTAGATCATTACCTTTATTGGTATAAAGATAGTATTATCTGAGTTTTTAATATTCTCTAGTCTTGGAACTATGTCCCTTGTCTTATATGTTTCCACTATTCTTGATCAGGCTTGCTAAACCTTTGTTTATTTACTGCTCGAGGGGCAAGTTTATTTATTTCATTCACTAATTCAATATTTTATTTCTAGTTCATTACTTTCTGCTTTTATCTCTACTAATTTCTTCCTTCTTTCTTTAGATTTATTTTGTTGTTTCTTTTCTAGTATATTTAGTTGTAAACATATTTCACTAATTTTCAGTCTTTCTTGTTCATACTATGTGTAACTAAAGCTACAAAGTTTCATCTAATTACTATAATGTCTATAACTCTCAGGTTTTAGTGTTCATTGTTGTTTGTTTCTGAAAAAATTACGATTTCAATTGTGATGTCTTTAATACAACAGTTACTTACAAGAGTGCTTTTTGGTGCTTTTGGTTGTTATTAATTGTATATCGTGTGTGAAATATTTCCAAACATACAGGAGAAAAGAATAAGAAAATCAAACCCAATCTATACTTCACCCAGTTTTATTAGACCTTAACATAATGCCATATTTCCTGTAGACTTTTTTAGAGAAATAAAATATTCAGTGCAATTGAGGGCCCTCCTGCAGTTGGCAGAATTCTAAAATGGCACCCAAGATTCCGGGCGCCTTGTGTGCACACCCTGTATAACTCTGTATAATCCCTCTCACTGAGTGCGGGTGGGCCTGACCTAATCAGGTGAGCCCTTTTTCAAAAGGGTCTATAGTTCAGAGATAGAAGTCAGAGAAGTCCAAAGCCGCAGCAGATGCTCTCTTGATGGCCTGGCCAAAATAAATAAATAAAGCAAACATCTATGTTATGAACTGCCCATGGAGAGATTCATGTGGCTAGGACCTAAGGACAGCTCTAGAAGCTGAGTGACCTCTCAGCCAATTACCAGCGAAAAAATGGGGACCTCAGTCCTACAGCTGCAAAGAATTGAATCCTACCAATAATTTAGATGAACTTGGAAGAGATCCCAGCCCCAGCCAACACCTTGATTTCAGCAGAGGACCCAGCAAACCCATGTCTGGACTTTTGACCTACAGAAAGTGTGAGATGATAAAAAATGGTTGTTGTTTTAAGCCACCGTGTTTGTGGTGATTTCTTACATGGCAATAAAAAACGAATACACTTCCCTTATTCCATCTTCACTCTCTGCAGAAGAAAAAACATGATTTGGGTGTTTATCCTTCCAGGACATTTTTTAGACTTTGCTACACATTTGTGTATCCATCAGATACATAAATTGTTTGCAGATTTTAAGTTCTGTATAGGTAGCAGTGTACTCTACATATCATTTTGCAACCTGCTTTTGTTGCTCAATACCATATGTTGAGATATATATCGCTGCTGGGTGATGTCGCTCTAGTTTATTTATTTTGATGGCTGAATGGAATTCCGGAGGGAAGGAGGGAAGGGTGTTCAACTCTTCCACTGTGACTGTAGATTTGACAATTCCTCTCTCTCTGTCTCTCTGTCTCTTTGTCTCTGTCTTTGTCTCTCTATCTATCTAGATAGATAGATAGATAGATAGATATTTAAAAAGGATATATATACATATATACATATATATATCCTTTTTAAATATCTTGAGGCTATCTCATTAGATGCATAGATGTTTGGGATTATTACATCTTCTCGACAGAATGAATGTTCTAATATATGAACTATTCCTCTTAAATTTCCCACCTTAAATTCTCCTTCATTTACATTGACTTTAATGATTAATGTTTGTAATTGTTCCTGATGTCTGATTTTGTTTATATTTATCATGTATTATTGTCTCTAATGCCCTCACCCCCCATACATACAGTCTTTTATTGGATTGCTGGAGTTTTCTTTGTTTTACTTTTCCTTCTTCTAGTTTTTTGGGACTTACATAGGGACTTTCTTTTTTTTTTTTTTTCAGTTAATAGCCTTACATTTTTAATACACATACTAATCTCTGACGGCATCAATTATGTTACCTAAATTCTGTGTCTGTTTTGTCCCACCCCATTATTGTCCTTTTCCAGAATCTCTCCCCAGGGTCAAGTACACACTGATGCATAGAAACCCAGGGCTGGGAGCTGAGGAGAAGGTGAGCTTTTGAACTTAGATCTCCTAGGGCATTAGTGTGAGCTCTCCCTGGGTGAGAGAGAATCCCCCACCCCCCGGGAGTCCAGTGCCCCAGGAATGAGCTCCGAGAGATGGCTGGTGTTGTCTGTGGTCCTGGGCATCCTCTCTGAGATGCAGCCTGTCTCTGGCCCTGGTCACCCAGCACCTTGCCCCTAACTCACTTCTTCCCAACACACATTGGCCAAGCCCGGCTCTCAGACCCCAGCTGGAAGCAGATGTGTCTGTACTGACTTATGCTCATACACAAGGACACATACCCACATGCCCTTATATGTAGGCAGAGAGAGAGAGAGAGAGAGAGAGAGAGGCTGCCACAAGCACTTGACCAAGAGACTGTGGCTGCTGTTGGAGCATAAATGGGGGAAGGGTCCTCCCCTCTAGAGTCTCCAGGACTCACTGCACCGTGACCCCTATACCAAGCTGCACAATGACAGACTTCTGACCCCCAGGACAGAACTGAGTCCTGGACTTTTGAGGAAAGGAGTTCCTTATCAAGTCATCTCTCGCTGTGCCCAGCATTGATGCTCCCCAAAGGTGGGACCTTAGTCTTCTCTTACTGTCTCCTGGAGCAGGAGCTCCCCCACTCCCTTTACTTTCCATGCCTCAGTTTCCCCTCTGTGGTAGCCATAGACATGCATCACGTGGACCACCCCTCAGGAAAGAACTTGCCGCTTTGCAGTGAGGAATGCAGTGAGCTGACAGCCTCTAGAGGGAACACCTTCAGGACCCACACAGCATTTGAGCTGAGGCCCTGCTCTGTCAGACAGCCCCAGCCACTGACTGAGCGCAAAAGGGTTCCTAAGGCGTCTATGTGCCATCTTTGGTCTGGAGCTCACTGTCAGGTTGGCAGAGGCTCTGTCAGAGCTGCATCAAATCTGAGTTCTCCCTGCCCCATCCTGCTTTCTCCTCCTTCATCTTTCACAGGGTTCCCATAACATCCGATAAACTTCCGCAATCTTAACTCTATCATAGCATCTGCTCACTGGTGGACCTGAACTGACACACCTAGACTTGGCACTGACCCTTTCCTTCTCCCCCACCCTCCAGAGCTCTAACTTATAGCCTCCAGAACCAAGGGAAAGTGGAGGCCATTTCAGAGCTGGTCCCTCTGCCTATTTTCCCCATCTGTTTTCTTCCTAGGAGCAGCTGCAGCGCGACCAGAAGATATTCTCCCCCTCAAGTGCCCCTTCCACTCAAGCAGTACGAGGTTCCCCTGGAGGGGTAGCCCATGTCTAAGTCACTGTGACATCCTCAGTACCCATCACAGGGCCAGGCCAGTGTACGTGGTGACACATGAGGAATGAAGGAATGCTATTCACTGCATGCTGTGACAGAGGGATGAAAGGAACATTTCTTCTTTAACTACCTGCCTGGGTCTCTCCTGTCCTCCACCAAACCTGGGCGCTAAGCTTGGAGTTGAGATGTGTCTCCTCACAGGAAAAACTGGCTCTCAAGAAGCAGCAGCTTGGGGAGACGGTGAGCAGTTCCTATTCCTGGAGCTGCCATCCCTACTCGATGGATAAAAACCTAAAGGTGCAGGTCCCTTCAACTCGGAGGCCCAGAGGGCAAAGCTTGTCTGCCTCCACACAGCAATATGCATAGCTCTGGAAGGGAAATCCTGGAGCTGTGACTTTGCCTGGCCCCCGCCATGTAGGCCAAGCCCACACTGTGGTCTCCAGACACTCCTCCTACTCTCCCGAAGAACCTGGCTGCCACCATTGAGTTCTTGAGCTGGGAGCCTTGAAGCAATGAGTGCATGACTCAGGGAGGTGCGTGAAAGACTGGGGGAGGCAAGGGTGGCACCCACTGCAGGAATGAGGCAGGCAGCCAGCAAGCCAGGCAGGCTCCAAATGAGTAACTACGGATGCTCTCCCCACTGTGCCTGTCGTGCCTGTCCTCATGGGGGACAGCAAGTGACTCTGCCTCTCTCTCTTTCCCCCCACCTTCTGCACCCTTGTGATTCCTGCATCTGGAAGTGAGGTGGGCTTGAGCCAGAGACGAGAGACAGGTTCCAGGGATCCAGGAGGAGAGACCTCAGAACAGAATAGCGCTGGGGGGAATCCATGCAAGAGGACACAGGCAATCAAGAGCAGAAGGACTCGGGCTTTGGACAGGGGGAAGGGGTGGCAAACAGAGAGCCCAGTCCCACCCCCTTGGTAGCCTGCTCCCCCAAGTCCTGCTTCTTATATTCCTCCCCGCACCAAGAAGCCTTCCCAGCTCATCAGACAGGTGAAAAGGACGGCTCCCTCATCAGATCCCACAGGACTCCCCGAGACTGGGCCATGGCTGATCCCCCACCCCAGCCCCCACCCCCCCACACACCCCCGTGCCTCCGTACACAGTACTGGACACTTAGTTGAAACATGGTCCAGTTTAGCCTTGGTTGAATTTTTGTAGGGTTTTGTTTGTTTTTGCTGTTTTCTTTTTTCTCTCCTTTCATTTCTGAATTTGTTTTGTGGCTTTTGCTAGGTAAGGAAGGGTGGGTCTCCCAGGAGAACAATTGTGGCAGAACAAAGAAGCAATTTTCATTGCAAAGAATCTGCACCAAAACTCTTCTCCGTTGGTCACCACTTCCTTTCTGGGAGCCTGGGTACTGCAAGGGCATCAAGAAGCCCTGCCAGTCATTCTCAGTACCTCCATCCCACCCGTGCAGCCCTGAGCTAAGAAGGGGGTTTCTTGTGGACCACCCTCCGTAACAAGGAGGTGACAGAGGGATGAAGGGAACATTTCTTCTTTAACTACCTGCCCCCACTGAGAGCCTTGAGATTCCCTCCCCCCCCAGAGGGTCACTTGGCAAAGCGGGGTCTGGCTGGGTCTGGCTCCCTCCTATTCCTCTGTCCTCACCCCCACCCCAGCTCTCAAGTACCCAAGGTCGCAGTCCTCAGAGAGAGCAGAACTTCAACAGGACAGGGGGACAAGTACTAACGGTGGGACATCAGCATTTTGCAAGGGGCTAGGTAGTGTGTGTGTGTGTATGTGCACTCAAGCGCATGCAGGAGGAGTGGGGCAAGAGTTTATGAGAACCAAAGCCCATGGAGCTGCCATTCACATGTAGGACTGCTGGGATACTGCGCCAGCAGAGGTGACTCCCGAAAGATTCCACTGCTCTGCTGGAGAATGGATGCCTGAGGAGTACTGTCAGAGTCACAAGGGGAAGCCAGGACCCCTGGCTCCTGAGCCTAACCTAGCCCCCAGCAGTGGGGATAGCTGAGGAGGTGGATTCTTCAAACACTTCCTCCCTGAGGGATTGGGTCCAAACCTCAGAATGGCCAGGGCAGAGGCATCTCACAGTTCCCATATCTGGGGAAAGGCCTATGCCCGATGTCACCCGGCGGCCGACCCGCCAAGCCTTGGAAGCGGGGCACCAGAGGCGGCCCGGGTCCGGACCTTTCTCTGGACCTCAGTTTTCCCGGGCTGTAAAACAAGGCAGGCGGGAGGCCCCTGGTTTTAGGAGAATGCGCAGAGCTTGGCCGGCGCGCTGAGAACAGACCTCCCCTCTCCGCGTGGGGGCGCTGGAACTTCGGCCCAGCCTCCCTCGGGAGGTGCCCCAGGAAGATGCGAGAGGGCGCGGACTCAAGTCTTCCCTGGAGCGTGACCCTCCAGGTCGTGAAGGATCAGGGAGCCCAGCCGGTGCCGAGGGCGCCATGCCAGGTTCCTGGGCCCAGGTGAGGCACCGAGGAACCCACAGTTGGGACCCACTCGCGCCCTTGCTTGCCTCGCCCGGCCTGTCCAGCACGAGGAATGAGTTGGGACGACTGAAAATGGAGCGCACACGGGCCCCACCTAGTCCGGGTCGCTTGCAGCCTAGGACACTATGCAGGCGGCTTAGCCCGCAGCCCTCCGCCTGGGGGATAAATGTCATGTCCTGTCTCATGGTCCTGCCCGGCGTCACCAGCCTTCCGAGGCGCACCGGGAGGCCTCCTGAAGACGGTGGCTCCGAAGGTGGACGTGCAGAGCGCCCTGGGGCAGGGCTGAGGGGGCGTGCGGGAGTGGGAGACGGAAGCCAGGCGCTTGGAAACGTCGTGAGCCCAGCAGGGAGGAAAGAGACGTGTTAGGGTGTCGAGACTCCCGGGATGCAGTCCGAGGGCGCGAAGGCTTGTCAATGCCTGGAGGCTGAGGACTAACGTACGGGATGGGCGGAGGGAACCCAGGGACTCCCCACTCGCCGGGTGCCCCCCCAGCCCCGCCTACACCTGCGCTGTGGCCCCGCCTCTGAAGACCCATTGGCTGTGACCGCCGCCGGTCAGACGAGCCCCCGGGGCCCGCCCCCAGCCCCGAACGGCGCCTCTTAGCTCTGGGGCCACCGCGGCAGCGCCACTCTGCCAGGCTTCCCGCCTTCGGCCGTGCGGTGTGCCGCCTGGCCGCCCCTTACCGGCGTGGTGCCAGCCGGCGCGGGCTCAGGGCGGACCATGAGCCCGCGGAGCCCGCCGCCCGCCCGCTGGCTCTGCCTGCTGGCCGGCGCCCTTGCCTGCGCCCTCCGCCCCGCGGTGAGTGTCCGCCGGGCCACCCAGAGTCCCGGCTGCTGGGGGTGGAGTGGGGGCGGCGAGAGCTCAGCCGTCTGTGCGCACGTCTACGTGAGGCGAATAAGAGCACAGAGCACCGGGTCTTGCCTCCGGGCTCCGCCTGGGACCGGATATAGACCCTAGGGGAGGGGTCTCGGTTGCGCGTAGTCCCTCCCCGCACAGCTCGGAGCCCGCTCGGCGCTGTTATCTAGGACACTGGTGGAAGGGCTGCGGTTGCGAGCGGGCTCCACACTTGCCTTCCGTGTTGTGGTTGCGGTGTGCGTGGGGTGGGGAGATTAGTGGATGCAGGGTCGGGAACTGTGATCGAATGAAATGGAAGGTCTGGCAGACAGTGGGAGGGAGGCTGTGAGGGTCGTCATTGGGTGCTGTGCCGGTTAGGAGGTGTCTGTGGGGCGTTGTGTGTTACGTGGGGAGTGACGGCTCAGCCGCAGATCCAGCGCTGGGGACCCCGGGATCTGGAAAGGGATATTGGGGATTAGGTGGGTGACAAGCAGACCCTTCCTGTGCCCTCTCACTGAGCAGAGGTGAAAGGTAGGGAGCCCAGGGTGTAAGGTGGTGGGCAGTGAGGGGTTGGGGGTGGTGTTTATCAGCAAGAGCCAGCCATGTGCATGGGGAAAGCTGAGCAGGGATCAAACAGCCAACAAGCAGTGTCCTTCCTCTTCCTCCCATTTTTGCTTCATTCCCACATGGGTATGTGTATGCCCCAGACCTGGGCCAGCGTGCCCCATGTGTGGGGGGGGTGTGTGTCTGTGGATGGCTCACCTGGGTTACAGGGCAAATCATGGTTGAGGCAGGAGACACGTGGATCATCTCCCTCTAAGATCAGGGAAGACCTCAAGACTCACTGAATCTACCCAAGCCCATTTTCCAGATGGGCAAAGTGAGGCCTAACGACACCAGAGCCACTCCTGTCCCCTACCAATCAGACCTAGACTGAGGTTGCTCTTCTCTCTGCCCTGACCCCAGGACTTGAGGAATCTGGGGTTGCTGCTTCGGCGGGGTCTAAAACCTAAGTGGGTACCAGATCCGGCACCAGCTCCATATTGGCTGTCCCATGTTACCTCCCTTACTACCACCAGGGCAGGTTTCCATGTACCTAATGTCTTACACACCTTGAGGATGGGGAGCTCATTGCCTGTCCTGGGAGCAGACCTTATGTCAGTTGACAAGAGCTCCCCCTCGTCCCACTGCTAGCCATGAGACCCACCTCCGGAGCACTCAAAGCCTCACGAAGTTCGGGCCCTGAGGCCACAGCTCTGGCACCACTTACAGCCCTGAGTGTCATGGAGCTTCCAGGCCTCAACAACAATCCTCTGGCTCACCCAACCCTAGATTCCGACCTCTCAAATTCTCCTTGGATGTGCCAGGGATCTTGGGACCATCACTGGTACCCTATTCCCCCATCCCTGGAGGCCTCTAGCCCAGGTGAGGAGTGGTTTTGGTGAGGCTTCCCTTCATGCTACATCACATCTGCCTCACCTTCTGCAACAATCCAAGTCTGGCTCCTCCAAATGCATCTTATTCACTTTGTAACCAACTCTAGCTCCTCCTGCAGGCAGCCTTCCCTGATTGCTCCTTTTCCCTCGGCCCTCCCACCTCTGACCCCGCCCTTCAGCCCTACTCACATCCCAGCCTGGGCTTTTCTAACCATCCCAACGGGATCAAGAGCTGAAGTCTCTTCCCCTCCCAGGTGCCCCATCGCGGAGTTCAGGGCTGGGCCCACAGAGGGAGGAGAAGGGACTCAGCAAGGACTGGGTGAGGGCAGGTTGGAAGGAAGGGCCCCAGTTCCCTCTCTACTTCTCACCAGCCACTTGTTCCTGCACTGAATGGACATCAGGCAATCCTGCTCCAGCCGGACTTGAAGGGGGTGGGGGGGAGAGAACGTTATCAGAACCATAAAATGGCAGCTGCAAAGTTCAGTTTGAAGGCCCAAGGCCTTATCACTCCTGTTTATGGTGCCCTGACCTCAGCCTGGGAAGGGGAAATCTCTGAACACAGAAGCAAAAAAGAGGAAAGAAAACCTCTAGTGTCTCAGAAGAGGAAGTCCTCCCCAAGGCCACCCGTCCAGCCCTCCACTGCCTGTACCCCCTGGACAGCAGGCACAGGCTCCTCACTTGTAGCAAAACTGATTAGGAGAATGCCCAACCTAACAGTGGGGGGAAGGGTATCACAGAGGAGGAACAGACCCAAGCCCTGCCCTGGGAAGTTTCTCAGCCTGGTGGAGAAGAGCAGAGCCAGTGACCCAGGAAGAAGAGCCCAGGTGGTTGTGGGCTCCCAGAACTGAGACGCTGAAAGGAGCAGTCAGGGAAGACTCCCTGGAGGAAGCAGGGCAATGCCCTGAAGAATTTGACCAAATGGGCAACCTTCTAGCTGAGACTATAAAACAGCCTCTGTTGGTAGGACCAATGGGCCAGACCTCAGAAGGAAGAGGAAGCCCCCAGCTCCCTACAGAGGCTAGTGGCCCAGGGGTGGGGGAGGCCTGGCTCCTCTAACTCCTCTGTGAAGTGGGTTGCTGGCCACCTGCCCCTGAAGGCCTCACCTTGCCATAGGCATCCTGCCTCCGCCATCTCCTTCCAGCCTCTCCGGAGACTGTCTGTCCACAGTTGCCAGGCCCTCTTGGCCCCCAGTAGGCCACCCTGTGGGCTTTAGGAAACATGGCTGCAGCTGGGTCAGGCCTCCTCCAGTGAAGTGACAACCTCAGTAAAGCCTGAGCACGGCTTCTAGGGGACTGTTCTGGAAGAGCGAGCTCCCATTGGAGGTTTCCACCCTCCCACCCTGGTGGCTTGAATCTCAGCCTTCCCTGACGTTTCTGGAGCTTCCATGAGGAGCCTGAACTGGGGCCAGGAGACCTCGTCCTCACCCCACTCCACAGCAACGGCCAGTTGACCTTGAGAACATGTTTAATTTCTTTGGAAGGGCCTCAGTTTCTCATCACAAAAGGGAGGGTGAAAACCCTTGGCCCAATGTGCAGGAGAAATGGGAAGAGGCCTAGGCTACAGGCAGCTCCACCCTGAGTGGGGCCTAATCTTCCCCTGAGGCTCACAACTCTGCACCGGACTTGGTGTTCTGTCAGGACTTCTGTGAGACCTGAGAGAGATGAAACTGCTGAGTGAACTGTGTGACAGGTCGTTCCTTCCTCTTGATCTCCAGCTTGGGAACCTCGTGGTCTCCTTCTCAGCCCTTTCTTGCCCCCACCTGCCCAGGGGTTCCCAGGGCAGGCAGGAGACCTGGGGATGGGGCTGTCCTCATGAGGTGGCCAGATAATTTGGGGGGTAAGTGAGGCTCCAGGCCCAGGTAGGCGATGGGTCCACTCAGGGAGGGCCGGTGGTAGGTAGTGTGCCCCCTGTCACAGCGGGCAGCGTCCATGGCAACCCAACCTGGGCCGAGGCTGCCACACGCCCGGGCCTCTCACTGGGGCCCTTCTGGCTGTGGATGCAGGAATGGGGCCAGGGGATAGACAAAGCCCCGTCCATTTCTCTTTGCCCCTTCTGCTCAACCTCCCAGACTCCACCCTCCCTTGTGTGACATCCCAACACAAAGCAGTTCTCACTGCACCTGGGAAAATGTGCAGTGTATGCAAACCCTCACATATCTTAGGCAAATTTCAGAAAAAGAAAAAGAGACACAGTTTAACCTCTCCACCACATGATGGTTGCTTTTTTTTTTTTAACTTTTATTTTGAAATTTTTCAGACATGCAAACAAAAGTAGAGAATAGTATAATGAACATGGAAATACCCATTGCTTGCAGTGACATGAGCAAAATGGCAGTACAGGAATTTCTAGCACTCCTCCCTCCCAATTCCTCGGTTTGACCCTTACTAGCCTTTAACAATTAATATTTGCCTCATTTGCTTTCATTGGCTGAAGTTTTTAAGATAAATGACAGACATCATGACCTCTTATCCCAAATCATTTTAAGATGCATCTCTAGAACCAACATACATTTTCCTATATAACTGATAACTAACAAAATTAATAGGTTTCCTTAACATCTAATATTCAAATCTCCCCAAGCAGCCTTGAATCCAGCATCACAAGACACATGGTGATATTTTCAGGGGCTTTGGTTTCACCGCAAGGAGCTTTCCTGCCTGTGTCGTGAAGGGACGGTAGACTGAGCTGGGTGAGAAGCGGGGGGACCTTGGGCAGTGTGCGTGAGCATCGAGCTGAGCTTTCCTGGCCAGGGTCCCATCTTTGTATGCACCCCCTCTGATGTGGCTCATGATATAAGGGTCCATATCTCTCAGGAAGTGCCTCTCGCTATCTTAAAAACAAGTTCTTCCTGCACGATGGGTTCCCAGAGAAAGGAACGTGGTCACCAACCAACCGCTGTGTCTGGAGGACTCCCAGTCTCGTGGTTCTCTGTACTGGCGCCCAGCCCTCCATAGGTGACCCCAACACCAACGTCACCCACAGACATCGTGTCTGTAACCTGAGTCCTCTTTCCCCAGGGGTGCCCAGGATGACTATCAAGGGACAGGATTTAAACCTGAATCCCTGGTGTCCCCACTTCACTGGCCGTTCCCACCGTGAGCCTCTGCAAAGAAACCCTGAAAGACTCTGTGTCCCTAAGTAAACCTTGCAAGAAGGGCCCTTAGATGAGACCCGGCTCCACCCCAACCCCAAGCTGAACGTCTCTTTGCTTGCGTTCTCAAATAGCAGGAGCCCTTGTCGTGGTACCACTGTGAGCTGTGGAAAGTTCTGTCTTGCCCCCAGCCATACCTGCCTCCCTGTCTCCCCTTCTGCCTCACTGCCCCCCTCCCCCCACACACAAATTCTCATTCCACCCTTCTCCTACCCAGAGCTCAGGCTTCCCTAAGGGGTGGCGTGGTTGGCAAAATATGAATTTGCAGACGGGAAGATTCGGATTATTGGCGAAAGGATGTAAAACTACAGGGTGGTGCAGAGAAATGAGCGTAGGAAGGGGCGAGGAGAACTGTGAGTCTCGAGGCCTCTCCTCTGGTGGGCACAGCTGCCTGGGTACTAAGAATGGGGCTGGTCCGGTGGTGACAGTTAGATCAGCCTGGCGAGAGGGGCTGGGCGGGCTTTGGCAGTTACTGCTGACACTTCTTAGTAGTCCCCTAGTATACTTTACACGTTAGCCTCGATACAACCCTAGAAGTAGGTGTTGCTGTCGTCCCTGTTTTATAGATGCGGTGGCGTGACTCGCCCAAGGTCACCCATCCAGGAAGTGGCAGTTTGAGTCCAGAATCTGTGGACTTAACTAGGCTCTGCCATCTCATTAAGAAGAGCTGCTTCTTCCAAAGTGGCTATGGCATGCCACATGCTGCCCTGGGAATTTAGAGACAGTTTTTAACTAGTTCAATGCATAAATATGAAGTGGCAGCTCGGGAAATGGTCACACATGTCTACACCCAGGTAGCCACTACCTAGACCAAGCGATTCCACATTCCGATGACCTCCCCCCACAAAGTGTGCCTGTGCCCCTTTCCAGTCAGATGAGGTCTCCTTTCAACTTGGTTCCTGTCCTTTGCAAAGCATGTTTCTCTTCTTTTCTGAGACTTCTGGATTCCGTGATCTACCTTACCTTCCTGGTCCCCTGCCCTTTTCTCTTAATCCTTCTTTCCTCGCCCATCTGCCTCCTCTGATGCAGGCTATCCATGTCCTTGCCAATTGCAACACAAAAGCCAAAGTGAGGGGGGAGCTTGGGAAGCGGGCGGTGGTTCTGTGTGCCTTTGATCACGCTGCTTTCTCTCTGGGTCCTCAGTTTCCCCCAGTGACTCTTCACTGCCCCATGATTTCAATTCAGGAGGGCTTAGAGAAATCATAAGCTGAGATGGTAATGGGGGAATGGTACGTGGGACTACTTCTCAGCCCCCTTCCAGTTATTCCCCAATCCCTGGCCTCCTCCAACCATCCTGGGCAGGAAAAAAGAGCCCTCTTTGGACAAACCTCAAAAGCCCGATCCCCTATGGTAGCTCCCAGTGCTTGGTAATTTTCAGGCAGGGAGTTCTTTCTCCTATTTCACCCAATCCAGCTGCATTTTCGATGCCTCTGAGACCAGCTGCCCCTGGGAGGGACTCCTGCGCCCCCAGCACACTGCTCTGTCTCCCTCCGTTCCACCTGCCAGAGTTCTCTGGCCCTGGATGAGGCTGGGGCTTCTGCTTTGAGGCCAGTAGCTGTGGTCTCAGGCTCCCCTTGAGGCGATTGGGTGTGGCCACAACACAGGAGGTGGGCCCACCCTGTATTTCCGAGACCCTACCATCTCCCCGCTTCAAGTTCCCGCATCTTCACTCTCCGCACCCACAACCCCAGCCTTTGCCCCAAATCTCAGGAGCCCCACGTGGAGAGGAGAGTGCGGGGCTTTCTCCCAAGCCCCTCACCCTGGGCATAGAGAAGAGGGAGCACAGCTGAGCAGGTGGAATTAACAAATTTTGGTTAATCCCTGCCCCCAATCAGAGACTCAGGGTTCTCCTGCCACCTCACTGTCTGGTCACCTCCCTGCTCCGGCAAATACCACGGCAGGGGACACAGAGGACCAGGATTAAAGAGATGCTGCAGGCATCTTCACTCTTGCCTAGGTCCCTTCTACTGGATTCAGGATCTCCTGTCATAGAGGAGGTGTTGGGGACCCAGTATGTCCTGAAACTCTAGCCTCAAACCAACTGGCAGGTCAGGCTGACTTTAGGCTCGCTTGGAGCTCAGCTCAGCACAGAAATTGGTGAGGGCTTGGAAGAAAGCCCTGCGTTTTCCTCTCCACATGGGGCGTCAGGAGACAAGTTGAGAGACGGTGGGCAGTGGTGAGATTAGGAAGGGTCTTGAATGCTGATTTTGAAGTGTGGGCTTTGACTCCTAGGCCGTGGGGACCAGGAGAGATTTGAAGCAGGAGAACGAGAATGGGGATCACACTGTACAAAGGTCCCTCAAGGGGAAGGTGGTGGGGCTGAAAGCTGCTGCACCCGTCCGGGAACTGGGGAGGCCTGGCCCTTGTCTGTATCTCCCAGCTTGTTTCCCGATGCCTCCAGGGGCCCAGGTGGCAGCCATACCAGACTTCCTGCAACCTTGAATGCATTAGGCATTTTCATGCCTCCATGCTTCTGTACACACCGCTACTGCTTTCTGGAATGCTCTTACTCCACCTCTAATTGTCCATCTCTTACACATCCTCCGAGGTCCACCCACCTCTACTACCCATTCTCTGTGAAGTCCACACCCCAGCTATATCCTACCCTGGAACTCTTCCATGGATCAGAAATCTGGCTGGGAGTTTTCCAACTTTGTGTGTCTGGAGTCCAGAGGGATAATAAGGATGTTTAGAACAGAGAAATAAGTGGAAGAGGAAGTCCGAAGTCTGCCTGAATTCCTCAGTGATAAGACTACAGGGAGCTGCCCTGGCCCCGTCCCCCAAAGGGCAATGGTTGACCAGATGGCCCGAGGCAAAGCAGTGGAGAAGGATTGATGGAGTCCAGACTAGCAGTCCGGACTGCAGTTTCTTCTGGGAATGTGCATTTGCTGGATGACCTCAGGTCTCTCTTTGGGTTTCTATTTCCTCTACCCTTCTCCAGATGGGGCCCAGCACTCAACTAAATTGTGGTGAAGACAGAGCTCATCTTCCGTACCACCCCCACTTTATTCAGAGATATCCCAGGCTCCTGGGGACTCTTGCTCCCAGCTCTGCAAACTGCCTGTCGGGAAGGGCTCCATGGCTGTGCTGCTGGGGGAGCAGAGCCGGCAAGAGAAGTTGACCCAACACCCTTCCACCCTCAGAGAGTGGCAGGCAGAAGTTGTCATGAATCCTGCGATGCCTTCCGTGATTGGAAAAGAAATATGTCTGGGCAAATAGTATGGCCACAGCCCTGGGGTAAGCGGGCCCAGCCAGTGAGGACATCCGTTGTCCTGTCCTCAGAGCACAAGTCTGGACTTTTCTGGTTACAAGGACAGAAAACTCACCTAGCTTAAGCCACAGAGAAAGGTATTGAGTCATGTTGCTGGAAGCAGGACTGGTTTCAGGCATGGCTGCATGCCAGGGCTCAGATAATGTCAAGAGATTCTCCATCTCTCTAGTCTGCCTTCAGTTAATGTGGTCTTATCATTGTGTTCCACTTGGCAACAAGATGGTGGCAATAGCTCCAACCCCTGAATCCCTTAAGATTTCGAGGCCAGTGGGAAAGAACAAATCCACTTGCCTAATTGCTTAAGCTAGAGTCCCAGGAATGAGCCTCCTGGCTCTGAGTAGCCTGACTTGGGCCATGTGCCGACAGACACTGTGGCCAGGGCTGCTCTGACCGGCTCAGGCCTGTCACATGTTGATCCCCTAGAAGAGGGTTCGTCAGGAGTCATGTACTAGGAGTGGGGAAGGAGGTGGTTTCCCAGGTAGAGATGAGTACACGGCACTAGAGGAGGGTAATGGATCGTAGAAAGGAGCAACAACCAATATCCACTGCCATCCATCCTGCTTTCATGTTGTGGGATGATAAGAGGTTAGAATGGGCAGAAGAGGCAGGCGAGGCTGCGGAGGGGCCAGAAGGCTGACTGCACCCTGTTGCTGAAGGACAACGGGGCTGAGAAGGTACCTTGGAGAGAAGCATGCTCCAAGCAAGTGAGGTGGTGGGACACAAGCCGGCACGGCCAGTCCCCAGGGTCCTCTTCCAGAGGACACATCTGGGACCCATCTGGCCACCCCTCTTCCCATGCCTGAGCGGAAAGAGCTGGCCACATCCCTTAAGACAGAGATGTCAAGTGTTTCATTCTTGGGAACCCTTATGGGCAAAAGAGGAAGGACATGACCCAAAGAGGGCCTACAGCACGTTCCCTTGAAGTCTTATATCTTGTCTTTTAAACAGTTATACAAATAACTGCATCCTGCTCCATAATAGATCCATGTTACTGCCAAGTTTTAAATGATTTGCCAGCTAATGTATTTACCCCCAATTGGCTGGTAAAATTAACGGTCCAAGATGGAAACCACATTCACTGAGTGACTTCCAGGCCTATGGCACATAGGTGAGTGAGGTCTGGGTGCTGGAGAGTCTGAAAGACATTTTGGACAAGGAGGCCTTCTCTCAGACCTGGGTTTGGTCAGCTGTGGTGCTTAGCTGGGAAAGCTGGGGACCTCTGTGACAATGAGGCTCCATCAAAGCCTGCAATAAAGGGACTCAGCTCTGTGGCTTCTCGGGCACTGAGTTGTCCAGCTTCAGCTTGGACCCCCCCACCCCCAACTCCCTCTACAGCAATGGAGAGTTCACTGGTACCTGGGCACTTATTTCTCAGTGGGGTCAACTCACTGAGAACAATGGTCAGAGTCACACCCTTGGTGCCTACAGGCCAGAGAGGGACCCCCCCCCCCGCCAAAGGAAGGAACTGAGGGAAAACTAGACCACTACGTCTCCCCACACCCCCACTGCTAAAACCCATTGAGTCAACAGGGAAGATGACTAAGACCCATTTAGCCTACAGGGAAACTGAGGTCCAGGAAGGTGAGGTCCTTGTCCCATGGTGGGAAGGACAAATTGGAAGAGACACTGAGAATCTCTGATTCTGGTGCAATCTTGCTGGACTCTTCCCCACAGCCCTGTTGGGGACTGTGACATTCTCCTCCCTAAGCAGAGATGAGGAAACTGGTATGGAGTTTCTCAGGGTGACAGCCATTTCCCTAAAACCAGCGTGACAGTCAGAAGCTGCCACCAGCCCAGCAGTTCCTCCATGGAGCCCTTCACTTGCCCTTCCGCACCCAACGGCTCCCAAGACCTGAATTTTCTGGCTGTCCCTGGGCATCCATCACTACTGGGCATTCATCCATCACTCACATGTTGGCCCCAGAGCCAATGTCCCCGACACACAGGTCTGCCCCACCATTGATGGGTGCAGGAGAGGCGAGGGGAGAAGCTTGGGTTTTCCCATCCCTTCTCCCCCACACACATCCCTTCTCCTCCCAGACACAGAGGAGGCCTGGCCGGATGGCGAGCCATTCCTAGAGGGGTTTTTCTTACTTCCTTAAATGTCCCCCCTCAATAGATCTGACTTAGCTTGAATTATTTAGAAGCTAAGAAGGAAGCCATTGAGGTCTGGGCAAGGAGGGCTGGTGTGCCCTTCCCAGCTGGTGACCCAGGGGAGTGAGCATAGGCTCCTAGAGAGGGGACAGAGGCTGGAAGATGCAGCCGGACTCCAGTATTCCACCCAGGCCTGGCCCCAGCCACTAGAGGCCAGGGTCCACCTCCTGTAACGAGGCAGCAATATCTGGGCCCCACCTGTCCATGGAGACTGAGGCAGGGACAGAGGACTCCAGCCCTCCCACCCAGCTGGAGAATGGCAGAGTCTCCATGGACAGCTCGGGGTTCCAGGGACCCTCTCTCCTCTGTCCAGGTCATGTTACCCACAGAGTCCAAGTTGTTACAGCCGCAGTTGTTACAGCCGTGGTTGGGGGAGCCACCAAGAAGCCGTGACAGGATCCTCAAGCAGATCAAGCTTTGGGGATGATGGACCCATTTTGGGGACATATCCAGGTCAAGGTCAGGCTTCAGTCTGGAGTGAGGCTCGGGATTCAGTCTGCGGTTGGGATTGGGGTTCAGTCTGGAACTTGGAGCAGTCCAGCGACCGGGCCTTGCTTGGCCCATGTTCCTGGAGTTTGTGGACAAGAGGTGGGTCGTGGACGAAGCTGATGGGTCCCCTTCCTGTCTCTGTCCCCCAGAGCGGCTGGGCATATGAGCTGCAGTGGGAGGTGTGCGACTATGTACAGATGATCGAGGCGGAGCGCAAGCAGTGCCTGGAGGATGCCCAGCTGGAGGACGACATAGAAGGTGAGGCCCCCATGGTGGGAAGACGGGCACTGCAGACCCCCAAGGAGTCCCACCACACATGGTGTGAGCCCACATCCTATTCAGTCCACATTGTTGGAGAGGGATAGCACCAAGCTGCTTCTGGGCGGTGAGGAGAGGACGCTGGGAGAAGTTGGGGAGCCAGATGGAAGAAGGAAGGCGCTAACACACCTCCATGTTCCCATCATCCACCCCAGGTCTGGGCAGCTCCCAGCTCCCAGAGGAGAGCATTGTAAATTGGGGTTCTCAAAAGTTAGTGGAGCCAACTCTGTCTTTGGGGGTCCCTACCCCTCTTCTCCAGGAAAGGGGGGGACGATGTCCATGGCTGCCAGCCCACCCAAGGTAGGAGGCCCAGGACACTGCATGGTGGGGGCCTCTGACAGTGTGGCCTCCCGGCCCAGCCCAAAGAAGGGTTGGAGTAGCTCTGGTGGGAGCGCTCCTAGGTCAGGTTTCTCAGCCCCTGACTTAGTTGCAGCTGAGATGGGGACAAGTGGCCCCAGCACACCATACTCTGGGATTAAGCCATTGTACTGTTAGCATCTCAGAGGGAGAGCAGAAGACATTTGGGGACCATATGGAGACTCCAAGCCACCTTGGCAGTCTAGAGCAAGAAGGGGCAGTAAGCTAGTTTGCACAGGTTTGGAATACTCACCACAGGGCTGGGGACGACTGAGGCCCAGCTTCTTCCTCTCAACCCTAGGCTCTGACACCCAGAGGTGACACCACACACACGGGCCCTTAGGCACACACACCAATTTCTCTATCCCAACCCACCCTCGGCAGGTCAGAGGAGCCATCAGCTCATTATCTTGCTGATTAGGCCAGTCAAGGTCAGACTCAGAGGCTGAACACATGGGGGCCCCCAGCTACTCCTCCTCAGGGGGTCTGAGGGAGCTCCAGCCTGGCAGTGTGAAGGGTGGTGCCAAGGGCACCTTCAGGTCGACGCTGCCAGCTGCCCAGACCCAGCACCCAGCAGGGCCATTGGATCAGATGACAGCACCCTCTACTCTTCACTCCGCCCTCTCCTCCCCCCCACCCCCCACAATGCGCTGCACTTGGCTCAGTCGCCCTGGGCTGAGAAGGGAGGACATACAAAGGGCTTCCTTCAAAAGGAGCCAGGTTAGGAAGGGTGGGCAGGATTTGGAGAAGCTGAGAGCTGGGAAGGTGGGAGGCACAGAGACAGACTGCCCTGGGGCGTCGGGGGGTGGGTTTGGGGTTCCAGGCTCACTGAGAGGGTGGGGGAGGGCTGGAGAGTGAAGTACCTGCTCTGGGGCTCCCTCCCAGGTCACCTTCCTGAGGCCGAGCTTCAAGTTACATAACAACCTTGCTCAAGAGCAAGGAGCATCTTTAACGTCTTCCTGGCTCTCCAGGCCCCTGCCACCTCGGAGGCTGAGTTATGTAACCCCTCCCGGGTCCTTCCTTCTTGGCTCTGGTGCCCAGCTCTCTGTCTCCTGCACCTAAGTGAGTGTGTAGCCTCGCCTCCCCCGGCTCTCAAGGAGGGACAGCCTCCTGTCTCCTGGGGCACTGAGGCTGAGGCCTGGGTCAAAGGGTAGCTGGACCTGCCCACTGCCTATGCACCCCGCCCCACCCCACCAGGGCAGGGAGGCAGGACCCGGCTGCAGACAGGCCTTGACAGGTCCCAGCAGGGGCATCCGGGATCGTAGGCTGCTCAGAGAGGCCCCAACCCCAGAACCTAGGCCGCGCTGCGTCCCTCCCTGGACCCCAGGGCAGGCCACCCTCGTGATCCCGATGAGGTTATTGCTGGCACAGGGTGTCTGTCAGGTGCCAACACTTTGTCACCGGGCAGCTGGCCTGAGATCCAGAGGAGGGCCGGCATGAGTCAGGGGCAGTGGGTCCGTCTGCCCAGGACTTGTGTGGGGCTCTGCGCATGTTCATGCACTTCCAGGTGTGTGCTCCTGGCCCATGTCTGTCTGGTTCCGAGTCTGTACCCCTGGGGTCCACAGCTCCATGTCTGACTCTGTCTGTGTGTCGGGATGTGTGTCTGTGTAAGCCCGAACATGCCTGGATAGGTCTGCCTGGTAGGCTGTGTCTCTGAGTTTTGGGTGTGTGTGTGTGTGTGTGTGTGTGTGTGTGTGTGTGTGTGTGTGTGAGAATATCTACAATACACCCAGTCATATCTATGCATGTGTGTCTGTGAGTTGTGCGTGTATCTGTCTGTGCCTGTATTTGCTTGTGTCTGGTCTTTCCGTGTCCAAGTAAGCATACATGTGTGTATGTTTGCATGTGTGTCTGGGGTTCTGTTTGCCTGGGAGGGTTGTCAGAGTGTGTCTCTCTCTGGACACACACGTCTATAAAAATGACCCAGCAGAGGCTTCCACTCTGTCTCATCACCCCCGACCCAGGCTCCAGGTGGAGCTTTCTTTCCTGTTGAGGTGGCAGCCCCCGTGGGCACACACAGCCAGCCTGGGCCCTTGTCTCCGTGGGCCTGATGACACATGTGGTGGGACCTGTGAGGTCTCCATGGGTCAGGCACATGGAGAATACTCCCAGGGCACAGCCCAGGACAAGAGGCCCTCCTGTCCTCTTGAAAAGAGCATTTTCTTGGCTGTCACCTCCTTCTTAGCTTCCCAACCCCGCTGCCCCCTGCAGGAAGCTCCTCTGACCACATTCCCTGCTGGCCTCTCTTCCCTGACTCCCCTGCCCTACCCGCTGTACCCCGGCACAGGTCACAGTCCAGCCCTGGTGATTCCTTGAGGCCAAGTGTGGCCTCCCCAAGGGCAGGGCCCGGTCTCCCTCTCCTTTGTGCTCAGAAGCTGAGTTCAGGGCCAGAGACCAGCTCCAAATCCACTCCCTGACCTGTGCTGCAGCTAAAGACCCAGAGAGCCAAAATCTGGCGAAGACCCAGACAACAACTATCGGCCTGCAAAGCAGGGTGTGTCCAACGCTGTCAGAGAGGGCTAAACAAAGCCCAGCAGAGCAAAATCCCCAGGGAATCAGCACTGAGCACTTCAGAACCGGAGTGCTGGCTTTGCTGGAGAGGGAGCATGTGAACAGACTGCACCACTCTCCCCTGCACTGGTGACCTAATTGCTCTATGGCTGAGGAACGCATCCATAAAATGGAAGTGTTCAATAAGTTATTTGCGGAAAGAGGGTGGAACAGTGCCTCCCACATAAAAAGCTACGTACGTGTTGGCTGGTATTATTAACAGTCTTGAACCACTAGCAGGATTTGACTGGCCTGAAGGGTCCTTCCGTGGCCTCCAGAGAGGCTGGCACAGAAATGGAGGAGGGACGGGGAGCCAGAGTGAGGCCACAGAAGCCTCAGGACAGGGTGAGGCAGACGTGTTGGGATCCCGAAGGAAGGCGGGCTGTGCTCTTCGGCCAAGCCCTAGGGATCCAGGTGTTCTTAGCCTCCAGCAGCAGGTACCACCTGGCTGCTGCAGTCCTGGAAGGTACCCCTCCTCACTGCCTGACCCCTCCAGCATTCAGAGTCCTGAAGCTCTTCCTCAAGTGGGGACATCCTCCACCTCCTCTTCCCAGGCCCCCTTCTTGGGAACTCATGAACCTTCGGACCTGGGCTGGGCTGGGTTTGGCAGAGCTGTCGTTGACTTTGGCTCAGGGGTTGGATTTTCCGAGCAAATCTATGGGACTGGCAGGGTTGCAAAGAGACAATTAAACCTCCCTCAGGGGAGGGGACCCAGAGGAACCCTAGTCCCCGAGGGGCACCCCGATCCTGAACTGACGAAACCACGGCCTATGCATCTGCCTATTAAAGCAGACCCCTAGAGACCCCACTGTGCACCCTTCACCTGCCAGACCCTCAGGCTAGTAGGCACATGATGGAGAACACAGCCTGTGACGCAGGGTTTTCTCAAACTCACCCCCTGACCTGTACCGTGCCCATCACAGTTCACAGTTTGGCTGAGTTGGGGGCATGTGTGTTGCCTTGTGAGTTTTATGAAGACTCTTCAAGAACTAGCTGAACCCCAGTGTATCCACCACCGCACTGTAAACACTTCCTTTTTATAAAATATAGTTTCTAGTACCTCCTGTACTGTTATAAAATGAACATGCATTCAGGACACACACATTCGTTTTTTTTTAAAACGACGTTCTAGTTGTAATGGAAAAGAAAGTGATTTATAATAAAATACTCTACCTACTCAGGCCCGAACACCCTAAAAGATAAGAAGACATAATATGAAGGTTGATATAGTCACAAATTCAGGGGATGGGAGAGCTGTAATTACAGATTGGTCTACACGATGCATCACTGACTCGCGTATCACGGGCAGCACTGCTGTAGGTTATGTGATTTTCCAGAACATTAAACAACTCTTGGTAAAGTTCAGAACAGAACAAAGCCCAGCCTTCTTTCCCTTTACTCAGTAGCTACACTCCGGGAAAACTCTGTGTATGATGTTAAACCTGTACCATAAGTACCCTGTGTTTATAAGTGAAATGGAGTGAGAGTCCAGGCTCTGGTTGTTACCAAAGGTTTTCACTAACACAAAGGCCTATTGGCTGATTTGGAAGTCTAGCAGAAGCTGCACAGTTCATCAATGTGTAGGACCATGCAGGACCTGACCCCTGCTGCTAGTCAAATGCAGGGTGAGTCCCCCAGTCTCCAACAAATGAAACCCCCACTGCTGTTCAAACACCTCCGGGGGCGCGCCGTCCTCACTGAGGACCCTGGAGCTGTAGTTAGCCCTCCTCCCACTCCCTGTCAGGACAGGCCCTGTATAGTCTGGGCAGGGCTGTGCCTCCCCTCGCAGAAGAGGGAAGCTCAGGCCCCGAGGCTGGAGGCACCATGCTGACCCATGTGTCCTCTGCGTTTACCCCACAGGCTGCAGCAAGATGTGGGACAACCTCACCTGCTGGCCGGCCACCCCTCGGGGCCAGGTGGTCGTCTTGGCCTGCCCCTTCAACCTCTCCCCCATTCAAGGTAAGAGCCTGGGTTGAAATGAGGGAGCTGGGTGGCACCCCACCTAGAGTGGGGATTCATCTCTCAAGAAAGTGAGAAGGCAAAGAAAAGTGGTCACAGGGGAATCAGGGAGGCTTCCTGGAAGAGGATGCACTGGCATTGAAGGACTTGTGGGATTTGCTTAGCTCTTCACATAAAGATAAGCAAGTGGGAAGGGCTCACTAAATATTTGCTCAGCAATTAATAATAGATGGACAGATACTTGATTAAATTATGGTTCCCTTGTTCCCGTTGTTTTGGCCTGCTCATGATTCAGTCTTTCCCTTCCTGGGGCTGGTGACCTCTCGGGCTCCAGGAAGCCACTGCATGGCTTTGCTTACACACCTTGTCATGTCTACTTAAATGAATGTTCATATATAAGGCACAAAAGAAAAGTAAAGGGGGAGCTGCTTGAGGAAGTGGGCCTTCTTGCTACTGAGTAATTTAAGAGGCTTACAGCACGATGTGGCCAGCCATTCTTTCATTCAGTGAATGTTTATTCAATACATATTAGTGTGACAGGCACTCGGCTAGACAAACACAAGGTAGCAGGGGTGGGGGATAAAACAGCCTCACTGTCTGCCCACAGGGAGCTAACATTCTAGTTGGAGAGACATTTAGCAAGACAACAAACACACGTGTCATAAAGGGTCAGCAGTGCTGGGAGGGAGAAGAAGGGCTGGCGGGCGCAATGTAGGCAGGTGTTCGCAGATGGGCAGCTGGAGACTTGGAGTGGGGGAAGGATCCACTGCGAAGGATCCTGGTGGGGGGACCATTGAAAGAGACAATCAACACCTGTGGGATGAGGAGGGTTGAGATGGAAACAAGGCTGGGATGGGGAAGACCTGGGGAGGGGGCGAGCTGGAATGGGGGCAACTGGGAGAAGGGCAGGACCTAGATGCGGATTCAGAGGGAGAGCAGAACGACTCTTGGGCATCTCGCAGTCCAGGTGGCCTTTTCCTTTCTGGACCTCAGTTTCCCTGTTTATAAAGTGGGCACGGCACGGGAGGTAGACCAAACAGTTTCTTTGGGGCAGGCCAGTTTTGCCCCCCAGTGTTCGGTGTTGTGAGCTCAGCTGTGAAGGAGAGACCCTGATGCCCTGCCTAAGGAATCTGGGAGCAGTCACAGGTGTGTCATTTTCCAGTGTAGAGCCCACCTAGCCCAGGACACCTCCAGGGGAACCCAGCACCTGGGCAGGTAGGAGATGAGTTACTCCGCCCGCTCTCATAGAGTCCCATCCGCAGAACCTAGCAACCAGCCTTCTCTTCGATCCTGAAGTGCTTGCTAATTGCATCCCATCTTGATGCTCTGCTAATTCCATTCCTCCCGCTGGCTCTTCCTTCTGGTCCTGCTGGAATTGTCAAGGCCGCTCCTTCACTTGAGAACCTGGACTCCAGCCTACCATCTGCTTAATCCTGAGGATATCAGCCTCACTGGGGCCCACACGGGGTCTTTGTGCAGATAAGAAACCGGCAGCCAGCCCTTCCCCAGGCGGAGTCAGCCTCTCACCAGGACCCACCTAGTGGCAAGCTGAATATAATAAAATGTAGCCCCCATCATCCATCAGCCAGATGCCCTTGTGCAGTGAACAGCCTGCACAACTCTACTTGGCGGTCCTAGTCTCTGAAAATGATGGCGAGAAATAAGATACTGGGTTAGGAGCTGAAAATGTAAAGAGGGTGTGTTTTCCTGGGCAACTAGATGAAATTGTGAGCAACTGACGTTAAATTCCAAAGAGGGAAGATTGCGAGTGAGGAAAGTGCAGGGGAGGGGCGATGCCAATCCCGGCTCCTTGGATACCAGGGCTAGGGAAGGAGTGTTCTCCCTGGAAAGGTTGGAAGGGACCTGGGTCTACAGGGAAAGCTGAAGAAACCTTGTAGAAGGTAAGGATTGTGTGACCTTCTGTTTGAAAGAAGCCGTTCTCTCAGGCAGGGTCAAAATCAGGGTTAGCTTGACGAGGGATTGCTCATCAAGTCCCCAAAATGTTCGCAGGGCCTAGTCCTTTAATTCGTGGTCTGCATGTCTTTCATCTGCGGTGTTTTTACCTTCAAATAGTTGAAGAGACTTTTTTTAGAACAAAAAACAGGATAGTTATTTTGGTTGAGAAGACTCAGCAGCCTCTGTTAACTGGGTCTATAGGACACCTCCACCCCTCATCCCGCCCCCTGCATCTGAAGCCAGAAAGAGGACTGATGCCAGCCTAAGACGTCTGCCCTGGCTGGCCGGGACGGGGTGCCACTGACAGGATTTCAGCAGGAGAGCGCCATGGTCAGGTCTAGGTTTTGGGACAATCCCTCCAGCTATCTCAGGGTGGGGAGCGGGTTGGAGGAGGCAGGAGAGCAGGGAGACCCATCAGAAAGTTCCTACCTAAAGTCAGGGGAGGTGAGATGGTGGTGGTGGTGAAGACAGAAAGGCTGGGACAGGACTGGTGACCATAGGGGGAGAGAGGGGAGAGTAGGGAGAATGACTCCCTGATTTCTACCTCTGGTCACGGAGTGGTGCTTTTCACATGGAGACTGGAGTGGTGGGCCATGACTTCTTTTTCAGCCATGGTGAGCAGGAGGAGGTTGGTAGAACGTGGGGTTCAAGTCCCTCGCCGCTTCCTGGCGCACACCCTCCATATCTTCCCTGCACACACGAGGTCTGATGGTTCCCAGGCCGAGAATGAGGAGAGACTCCTGGCTGCTTCTCGGGCTTCCATGGTGACTGCCTTTGAGATCTCTTCAAGAGCACTTCCCTGTGAGGCCTGGGCCACAGTCCTAGGGCTCTTCAAAGAGGCCGCCCAGCCTGAAAGATGACCCTTCCTTATCGGACGGTTGAGGGGGTTCAGTAAGACAACGGTGCCTAAAGTGCTCTATACAGCACCGACATGTGAAAAGTTCTCAAAACGTGGGATGAAGCTGATCATGGTGCTGACGCTGATGCTGGTTATGCTGCTGATGGTGGCGACAATGGTCCTGATGGTGCTGGTGATGACAGTGGTGGTGCTGGTGGTGCTGGTGGTGGTGCTGTGAGAAAGAAACCAGAGGGCAAGGATATCAGGACCCATCTTCTTCCTCAGATCTTCCTCATCTCCTCACCTTGTCCCCTACTTTTCTCTCCTTCCCCCTCCTTATTCCTCGATCCCTTTACTCCCCGTCCTACCTATTCTCCTTTCCTCCCCCTCCTGCTTCTCCTCCTCTGTTCTTCTTCTCCCTCCCTCCCACCTTCCTCTCATCCCAATGAGCCTAACAGGCCAGCTTTTCCCTGGGCTCAGTGCCTTTTTCACGCATCCCCGGGATGGTGGAGTTGGGGAGGTCTACTCTGGCTCACCCATTTTCTATTTAACTCCACCTCTGTCTCTCAGGGAAGAGGACACCTCCCCCGGGCTGGATAGTGGGCAGTCCCACTGGTACCCCTGACCTTACATGCCCCCTCAATGGTCCTGTGCCCTGGAGCCCCAGCCTCAGTGTGGTTCAGCCCCAAGATCCTGCGACGCTGTGCTGCTTGAGTCCCCTCGTACACGCCTTTACCTTGACAGGTTTCTCTGCCAGGAACTCCCTGCTTCTCCATTTATGAGGATTACAGAGCTGCACCCTTATCATGTGTCCTCCAACCCCATGCACCTCCTGCCACACCTTTGGTCCCTCTCCAGCAGCACATCTGAACCCCACCAGGTGTGGGAGAAAACCCGGGCCGATAGGCCCAGGCAGGCTGACCCAGGAGGACTGGGCAGGCCTTGTCCCCTCACCCCAGCCAGAGGACTGCTGTCTTTACCCTCAGGACAAAGAAACCGTCTGCCAGACCAGCTCCTGTGGCCATGACAAGGGCCAACATTTAGCTCATGGAAAGGGTCAGGGATCATTCTGAGCCAAGGATCCAAGCTATCTGTGACAAGGATCAGAGTTTACATGGCACCTAGGTTCAGGTTCAGTCATGACAAGGGACAGGGGGGCTGAGCCCAGGAATGTTTGCTGTGACTGTCACCTGTGTCAGAGGGTCCCCTGGAAGTCCTGGAGGGGCTTTTCCCTGCCCCTGGTTCCCCCGGGGTGTAGGTTGGGCAGCTGGAGCCTGACACAACAGAGTCGGTGGGAGTCGGACTGAGCCTAGACAGCCAGACTCCATACCTCAACCTCCCCTCTTCACCCTTGCCCTCCACCCAGACCGCAACGTGAGCCGAAGCTGCACTGAGGAGGGCTGGACACACCTGGAGCCTGGCCCCTACCCTGACGCCTGTGGCTTCGATGATAAGGAGTCAGGTTTGGATGAGGTGGGCCTCAAAGCACCCCCACCCACCCCACCCGAGTGCCTTGGCTTGCTAGGCTCCTTCCACTCTCTCCTGCCCAGGGGTGAGGCTGCCATCTGTGTGGGAGCCAGGAATCCTGGGTTCTGCCCTCCACATTCCTCTTCCCTCTCCAGGCCTGTATTTCTGGGGGCTCATCCCCAGCCAGGCCACCCCACTGCCTCATGGGAGCCTGGCTCCAGCCCTGGAGATGGCAAGGCAGACAGATACCATCCCCCCTATCATGTGCATAGGGGAAACCGAGGTGCAGATCCTGGAAGGAACCCACCTCGGATCCCCACCAGCCAGTCAGGAACGGGGACAGGAGAGGACCACCATTCTCAGTCCCAGGACAGGGATGTGCCCCGAGCAGGTGACACACAGGTGGTCGCTGGAAGGATGTGGGGCCAGGAGCCAGGCAGGGGTCCTGATGGAGAGGCTAGAGTGTAATGGAGTCCTCAGCCAGGGGCCCTCGCTGCTTTGGTATGTGAACGCACATGTGTGTATGTGTGTGTCTGTCTGTGATGATACCTGTCCCACCCCAGACACCCTTCTCAGTCTTTCACTCCTCCCAAGAGAGCAGCAATTTGCTCAGAGGCCGTCAAGGCGCACCAGATCATCAGGCAGGATTTGAACCCCTAAATCCCTCTTCACCACTTGCCTCTACTGGGGGTTGGGGGCAGGGGAGGCAGAGAGGAAGGAGGGGCCTGTCCAGGGACTATGGCTCTGCGTGTGTGTGTGTGTGTTCCCTGGGGAGGGCACCAAGAGGGTGCCAACAAGAAGCCTTTGGGATCCAGCTTGTCCTGCCCTTATACTGCTGACTCAGCCCCGAGATTCCCCCAAAATGGGAAAGCACCCCCACAGTGTCTTCTTTACCTTCTCCCTCCCCACACGGACACATGATTGAAGAATGAATGGACAAATGGAACGTGTAAGGTCTTTGCTTTTTCCCTCACTGACATTTCCCCTGAAGGAGCAGAGCGAGGGAAGGAATTCAACCCCACCCTGGGAAGCAGTTCTGTCCCGTCTTGAAAACTAGGGGGGCAGGGGGCCTGGGGCCTGAAGGCGGCAGCACAGCCCCTCGTCTGCCACGGCAGGGATGGGCAAGCAGGTGTGTAGGGCACCCCACCCTGCCACTACCCTTAGGTGAGTTCCCCCCACACCACCCAAGATGCTCACCCACCTCCCTCTAGCAGCAGCTGAAAATGTTCTACAGTTCTGTGAAGATTGGCTACACCACTGGCTACAGTTTGTCCCTCGCCACCCTTCTGGTCGCCATGGCCATCTTGAGCCTGTTCAGGTAAGGTCCAGCCCCAGCAACAAGCCTCAGAGAAAACCTAGCCAGGTCACTCCCATGCTTGAGCCCAGTCTGACTGAGGCATGCTCTGCCCACCTGCTCTGTCACCACCTGGGAGTGCAGTCCCTGCTCCAGCCCCCCTACCAGGCCAGCCTCCCCTAGAGATAGCAGGTGACTCGGTGTTCCACCTGCCATAGCCTAATCCCCCACATGATGGCCTTGCACCTGGGGATGGGGTACCAGAGGGTGGGGCCTGTGCACCTGGAAGCTGAGGCACTTGGAGGCCAGGCTGCCCCTGGGGATGGGATACCTGGGATAGGGTCCCCCTTTGGGGCAGCGCCTGCCCTCGGAGGCCACATGCCCCGTCTGCCTGTCTGCCCAGCCCTCACTCAGTGCACTGGGCGACGTTGGTTGGGGTGGGGGTCCGAGGCCCCTTTGACCTCCTAGCTCTGCCCACTTCACACAGGAAGCTGCACTGCACACGGAACTATATCCATATGCACCTCTTCATGTCCTTCATCCTGAGGGCTGTCTCCGTCTTCATCAAGGATTTGATCCTCTTTGACGACACGGAGTCGGACAACTGCTCTGAAGGCTCCGTGAGGACCCTGCCTAGGCCCACCTCCCTCTGTCTCTCCTTCATCTTCTCTCCCTGAATCTCCTCTCCTTCTTGCCCCTCCATGCCCTCTTCTTTCCTCCTCTTCTTCCTTTCTCCTCCGCTCTTTCTCTCTCCCCCTTTCTCCCCCCTTCCCTCCTCTTCTCTCCCTCTCTTCTTTTCTCTCTTCTTCTCTCCAAGGATAGCCAGCCCCCTCCCCCGAACTGGCCCCGCCTGGCAGATCCTCAAATCCTACTCCCCTCCCCACAACAGGAGATGGTGCTTGGCCATCTGGGAGTTCACACACCTGCTCCTGCCAATGAGAAACGCCTCTCCTTGGTGGGAAATGGGACATTTCATGTCCAGAGCCGACAGCCCCCCGTCCCACCTCTGTTGCTAAGTCTCCATGTGACCCTAGGAAATTCCCTGCCTCAGCTCTGCTATCTGCCATCTGCAGACCCAGGGCTCTGCTCACCATGCCACCCTTCCCACTTTCCCCTTGCCATCTGGAGCCAGTCCAAACACACACAGCCCTCCTATTCCCCAGCCACCAGTAAGTTCTGGGACTTCCTCAGGAAGGGAAATTAAGAAAGCATCTAAGAATTCATTGCTGTCACTCAGGGGTCCATCTCCAGGTGATTCTGAGCTCAGGACCCCTTCCCTGAGTGTCCCCGAGCTAGGACAGAGAGCTCCAGGCTAGCCCTGGCTCCCAGCCATTCCTGGGGGTCAGTAACTCCTTGCTTCATGAGAGATGGCAGAAATAGTGCATGATTTCAGGGCCAGTAGTACCTTCTCCCCAAAGAGTGAACTTAGGATGGTAGAATCTCAGGAATCTCAACACGGAGAAGGGAACACCCAGGGGAGCCAGCCAGGCCATTCCCAGAGCTCCTCAGAGGATCCAGACACACGCAGGGTGAGCGGCAGAACTTGGGGAGCAGCCTGCAGCCTCCAGAGCACTCATTAAGGATAATTGTGGAGACTGGCTTCCCGGTTCATTACCAGCCCTGTGAAGCTTTTGGAAGGCTCGGAGAAGCACAGATAATTGTCCTATTAAATAGCTGAGTTATTCTCATTGTAAAGCGAATGTGGGAGGGTGGGGGAAACAGGCAAGCCTGGAGCAGGAGGGACTGAAGAGTGACCTAAAGAAGGACTTTTCAACCATAGGCTGCTCTCTGAGGATGTCTCAAAGCCAAGGATGCAGGAAAGAGGGGTGGGAACTGGGTACTGGGAGGAGTGGAAGCTAGAGGGCTTCCTGGAGGAAGTGGCTTTAAGCTCTGCTTGATTTGAAATGGGACACTGTTTCTGAGCGAGGACCTAGAGAGCCCAGAAGACCTAATCATGCCAGGTGGGCCACCCATAGCCCCTGATTGTCCTACCCAGGGGTCTCCTTGACTCCTCCTTTGTCCTCACCTGCCTGGGGAACCCATTCTTCCACTAGCTCCTCTGGCCCCCAGGAGGAATGGCCATCCCCCCCCTCCTCTTTTTCTTCATTTCTCCTTTCCCTATCTACTTCCCTCTTCTCAGTCCCCATCTCCCCTCAACGCTTCCATCTGGGCCCCACTCCACAGCCCACAGCCCACACCTTAAAGGGACTCTTGCAAATGCAAGCAAGACTTCTGCCTCATACGTCTTCCAGACACCTGCAATCCTAATTGGAAGAAGATGAATGAATAGGTGGTGGGAGTGGGGTGGCGGTTTAAGTAGATGGGTAGGTAGATGGATGGCTGAGTAAATGGAAGGATAGATGGATAAAGTAAGAAAAATTGGATAGATAATGGGTCGGGGATGGATGGGTGGATAAGTATATGGATGGATAGATGGCTAGGTGTGTGGGTCGCTCGTGGATGTCAGTAGGTGGACAGATAGATGAGTGGAGAGACAGATAGGTAAGTGTGTGGATGGACTGATAGATGGGAAGATGAACAGGTGATGGATGGTATGGATAGATGTCTAGTGGGTGGATGGGTAAATAAATGGATAAATGGATAGGTGGGTAGGTGGATGGTTGGATGGGTAGGTGGGTGGATACATATGTATACAGGAAGATGAATCAATGATAAATTGATGGATGGATCATTAAAACCACAAGCTTATTCCAAAACATTAGATGATCAAAAATCAGGGATAATTGAAAACCCACTGAATACATTTTTAAGGAGATGATGCAAAAGTAACACAGATTCAGCTGGCTGTACAGCTGCTGTGTTTGTCACCCCAGACAGAGAAGTGGGTGGGCAGGGACCCCTGCTAGCCCCAGTGAGCTCCCTCTCTCGTCCTCCCCCTGCAGGTGGGCTGTAAGGCAGCCGTGGTCTTATTCCAGTACTGTGTCATGGCCAACTTCTTCTGGCTGCTGGTGGAGGGCCTCTACCTACACACCCTGCTTGTGGTCTCCTTCTTCTCCGAGCGGAAGTACTTCTGGGGGTACATACTCATCGGCTGGGGTATGGTACCGGGGAGGGCTACCAGGCTGGGCACAGAGGGGGTAAGGCCCAAAGAGCTCACCAGGGGGCGGATGCCTACCCAGCCTGCAGTCTTAGGTTTTGCTTAGGTCTTGCCTGCAAGCTTCTCGGCCAAAGGTTGATAAAAGTCCCCCAAATGTGTGGCCCAGGGCAGGTGCCCTCAGGCTGCAGCTGCACCAGGGCTGAGCTGTGGGACCGACAGATTCTATGAACATCCTTGTATTGCCCCTTCAGCCCTTGAAACACACAGGGCCACTGCTAGTCTATAAACTGCCTCTGTCAAAATTAGAAAAAGACTCTCCCTTTAGGGGGACACAGCCCCTTAGGCATAGTTTCACCCCTTCAGTGGAGCGGTGAACAACCTATGCAACCATCTGGGGCAGCACTGGTAACCCGCCCTTTTCTCTCTCCCTCCCTCTGTCTGCTTCTTTCTCCTTAATCTCTCCCTCATGCCCTCTATCCTTTCCTCCCGTGCCCTCTCCTCTCTTCCCCTCTCCTTTGGCCCTGACAGGGTTGCCCAGCATATTCATTATGGCGTGGACCATCATCAGGATCTATTTTGAGGATCACGGGTGAGCCGTCACCCTGCCCCCTCCTCCTGGCTGCCATCACTGGGGGCAGATCCCCTGCGTGGGATGAGGGGGGCCTGGGAGCAACAGACTCTGGACCCATGGTCTCTGAAAGGGTTTGGGGGCAGAGCTGGGGACAACTAGAGAAGTGCTGACTCTCTGTGGCTAAGGGCAACCTCTCTCTTTCTCCCCTACCGTGCCCTACCCAGATGCTGGGACATCATCAACTCCTCCTTACTGTGGTGGATCCTCAGGGCCCCCATCCTCACCTCCATCTTGGTAAGGCCTGCTCCCACCACTAGAGATGAGGAAACTGAGGCTACACTGGGTAGTCAACTTATCTCAGGTCACACAGGAAATTCGTACCTAGGTCAGAACTGAAATCTAGGTTTCCCAGGGCCTAATGTGGGATCGTCCCTGTCCCTTCTCCCACCAGTTCCTCCTCTAGAGTCCAGAAGATGGATTGGGAGGCCTAGTCGTTAGGGCTATGAAGTAGAATTCCCAGATGACTTGCCCAACGGGGGAAGAGCTAGGGGAGAGGTAAGATAGAGGAGCATCAGGGCCCTAGAGAAAAAGACAGGCCATCAGCCCAGGGGGCTGGACACCCTGGCCTCCCCTCTCTGACCTCCTGACCTTGGCCCCCACCCGCCAGGTGAACTTCATCCTGTTTGTTCGCATCATCCGAATCCTGGTTCAGAAACTGCAGCCCCCAGATGTTGGGAAGAGTAACAGCAGCCCATATTCGTGAGTGTGGGCCCAGTGCCCTGACCTATCCCCGGCCCTCATATTATTCTACATGCTCTTGAAGTCCCGCTCCAGTTACCGAAAAGCAGTCTTGTTCTTGCCCGCCTCCACCTCATGGCCTGGCTCAGTCCAAGAGTGTCCCCTGCCCCCGTCCCACCTTCCCCAGGCTCATGAGTCCCACGTTTGCTTCTCCTGCAGTTACTTACCTAGCAGGTGATCTGATCCGGGTCCACATCTGTTGCTAAGCCAGGGAGCTTGAGAAGACAGTAGATAACATGTGTCTTGTTCACACCAGGTGCCCAGTTCCTGGCATGTGCCTGGCACAGAAAAGGAACGCAATAAATGCAAGTAGATGAATGCCCTGAGGGAGCCCCTAGTCTACCAAAAGACAGCCATGTTCAGGGTTTAGGACACCCCAATAATAATAACAGCATCTGCAGTTTATATGCCAGGTCTGTGCTAAGGGGTTACCGTGCCTCATCTCATTTCATCCACACGGTCCCCTATAAATTGTCCCCATTTTACAGGTGATGAAACTGACATGCATTCCCTTCCTCCAAGGGAAGACACCATGGCATGAGGAGGGCATAGTATGCATGGGACAGCAGTCATGCTCCTGGCTTAGGAGGGTGTGAGGGCTGTTTCCTGTGTTTGGGAGGTCTGGAGAAACAGGCTCTCATGAGACTAGCAGGCTTGAAGATAGAACAAAAGAAACAGGAAAAAGGTGGCTGTGGGAAGGTGAGAACTGGAGATTAGTAGTGCTGCACAACAGGACAAGCCTGGGGCATCCCCCAAGGGCCTTCTAGTCCTGGGATTCTAGAATGTTCTACTTGGCCTAGCTTCTCCAGTTTTAAGGTTCCTGGCTAGAATGTCACGAGCTGCTGGATTTAGGATTCTATTCTAGAATCCTGTGATCTCTCTGATGAGAGTAAGACTCACATTCCTGGTATGACGGCATTCTCTCCTGCTGGGTGTATAGGCAGAGCTTCCCTTCCAATTTCAGAACGGAAGTCTCTGCAAGGGGCCGCAGTCTGCCAAGGGGGAGCACATCAGGCTTCTGCACCCTGACCCCCTACTTTGCCTGTAGGGCCTTATTTTTCCCAACATACGACTGCTTAAAAGGGCTTGAATCTGAGGCAAACAAAACTGGTCATTGCCAGGTCCATGTGGGTGAGATGGAAACTGAACAGCTGTCAGCAGGCAGAGGGGTGGGGGGTAGGGAGTAGGAGATGGAGCTCCCGAGGAGGGGCTGTCAGCTCCCACTCTCCACCTCCTGATAAGCCTTCAATTTAAAGAAAGCTTCCATCTGTCAGCCTCGGGCACGTGGAATAGGTTTGCAGCCAAGGAGGGGTGGGCAGTTCTCAGGATCTTAGCATGGCAGGGAACCAGGTCCAGGAAGGAATGGGTGGGGCAAGTCCAGTTTCCCTGCCCCCAGTTTGCTGTGAGACCTCAGGCCCAGGGCTAGGCTTCCCTGGACTGACTGCCAAGGCAGGACTGATAAAAGCAGATACACCCTACCCCCCACCCCTCCAACCTCCCTCAGCCAGGGAACCATGGGCTCACACTGCCTTGACCACCTATGAGGTCAGGTGGCTGGGAGGCCTGAAGCAGGATGAGCCCTCCTCCACAGGAAAAGGGCCAGGCATTCAGAGTAAATGTGGACCCTGCACACAAGGCTGACTGCTGATGATGCTCCTGCACACAAGGAGCATGCTGGAAGTGTGTGTATTGGTGTGGGGAGCTGGTGGGGACAGAGAGGGATGAAATCCCCAAAAAGGTAGCACCTCCTGAAGAAGTGAGTGCTGCAGAGAAGCCAAAGACAGAGGGCTGTACTAGTTGACCCTGGGTCATCCCTGATGACCAAGCACAAACTTGAGTGCCCACCATCCTCCCAAGTGCCTTTGGGCATATGTGGTCAGGACCCCAATTACAAAGACTTCCTTCCCAAATATCCTCATTCCCAGCAGAAAATTGGTCTCTCATGGATGCATTGCACTTTGTAGCATCCAAAGCATTTCTAAGTTTACAGGGGGCCCAATTTCTGTAATTTGACCATGTAGAATATACATTTACCCCCATTGTACAGATTGGGGAAACTGAGACCAGGAGAGGGGAACCAGCCTGAGAAGCTCTCCCATTAGCTGCCACAGAGCCTGAAATACCATGATTATGCATCATCCTCAGGTTTCAGCACTGGCCCTCCTTTATACTCTCTACTCCAGAAGGGTGAGAATAGAGAGGCCTCTATTCTGGGAGGGGCAGGGGGCACGAGGGCCTAAGCACTGCAGACATGGAACAGGACCAGATACGGATGCAATAGTTGCAGGAGCCAAAAGTCAGTCCATACTAACAGGTCTTGGTCATCGTCCCCGTCTTTTGCGCCCCAGCCGTCCCTGTACCAGGCCCTATTGTGTCCTCATATGTAGACACACCTACCCACGGCCTGCCCCTCCCTGTCTCCAGGAGGCTGACCAAGTCCACCCTTCTGTTGATCCCCCTGTTTGGAGTACACTACACCATGTTTGCCTTCTTCCCCAACAACTTCAAGGCTGACGTGAAAATCGTCTTTGAGCTCGTCGTGGGGTCTTTCCAGGTATGAACTCTTGACTTAAGCTGCATTCTTCTCTGGGATTTAAGGGAATTCAACCTTGGGCCTTAGCGCCTTGCCACTGGATTCCAGTCCTTTTACTGTAATAAGTATTGATTAAGCACGTGTTGTGTGCTTCGCCCTTTGCTTAACCAGGGGTACACAGGTGCCCGGGCCAGGGGTGGGACAAGGCTGGGAGTTCCTGGGGTCTGTCTACCTCACCTCTCCTGCTCCCTTTCTCCCCAGGGTTTTGTGGTGGCCATCCTCTACTGCTTTCTCAATGGTGAGGTAGGTAAGCCCCTCCCAGACCTTGGGGGCCAGGGAACAGAACATGGTAGGCCCAGGACCCAGAAACACTGATGGGATATGTGCAGATTAAGGATGGGTTAAACCTAGTGATGGAAGGAGAACTGACTCTGGGTGATGAACACACAATGGGATTTATAGATGATGTAATACAGAACTGTACACCCGAAATCTATGTAATTTTACTAACAATTGTCACCCCAATAAATTTAAAAAAAAAAGATGGGTTAAACCTTGCTACTCCTCAGACTAGAAAACTGGTGGTGGCACCTAGGACCTTGTTAAAAATGCTGATTTCTGGGCCCACCCCAAACCTGCTGACTTAGAATCCCCACAGGGGATTCATGTGTCCATCAGTTTGAGAAGTGCCTACGTTAAGTGTCTGTGTGCAGAGTGAGTGCAGATGCGAGGGGTAGCAAGTGAAGGTTGAGTGATGGCGAAGGCCTGGTGACAAAGCACAGAAACCCACTTGGATGAGTTCAAGTGAGCTGGAGAGCAAGGATCAGAAAAATGGGGCTACAGCCACCCCTAGGCGGTATCCCTGTCCATCCCTGGACTGCGTTCTCAGATCCTCTCTGCCACTCACCTCCCCTTACTCCAAGGCCTTGGTTTGACCCTGGCCCATGTGCCCACCCAACTCTGCACCCCCCAAGGGAGCATCCCAGTCTCTCAATTTAGACTCTCCAACAGGATATAACTGGAGGCTCAGCACCCTAAATCGAGAGCAGCCCAATAAGCAGTGGAGGAGGCTTGACCACCCTCCCTTCTCCCAGGTGCAGGCAGAGCTGCGGCGGAAGTGGCGGCGCTGGAACCTGAAGGGCATCTTGGGCCGGGGCCGCAAATACCAGCACCCGTCAGGAGGCAGCAACGGGGCCACATACAGCACACAGGTCTCCATGCTGACCCGCGGCAGCCCCAGTGGGCGTCGCTCCTCCAGCTTCCAGGCCGAAGACTCCCTGCTCTGACTGCCAGGGACCCAGGGCGGCCCCATCCGCCCGCACCGCACCCACCCAGCCGGGGCGGCCGGGGGCAGAGGCCTGCCCGGGCGAGGCCAGCCCAGGCCCTGGGCTCAGAGGCTGTTCCGGCTCCCCGCCGGCTGGAGAACGCTGCTCTAGAGCCTGCGTGGGGAGAGGAGCGTGCATAGACCGATCGGCACTGCTGCTCAGTAAGAAGGAGCCCTGAGAGCTCATACCCTGGAAGGTGCGGGGTGGAGCTCAGCCGTCAGACTCCTCCTCCAAAGGCCCCCTTGGCCAATCAAAGGCAAGAAATTCGCATACTTTCAAGTGACTCCGCCCCCTCTCGTGACCTATCAGAGGAAGGTAACCGCCCACCCCCCAGCAAAGCTTTTGGGAACTTGACTGACAGCTCATGCCCCGAAAGGTCACCCGCTGCCACCACCTCGACAGTGCCTGAAGGCCCACCCTTGCTGTCAAAATCCTTTGGGTTAAGCATTGCCATTCAAGCATCTCTCTAAAGATGCAGTCCCCTCCCCCAGTGTCTGCCTCTTAGTTGCCAGCTCCTCAAGGTGAATGAGTGTCTCTGCCTCAGACAGATGCGGTCGTGAGATGGAGTTCTAGTCTGGGGAGCACAGCTATGTCATAGTCCCCACTGAAGTGCAGTGGTCCCAGATGGCTGGAGCAATTCAATGGAGACTGCCACCCGCCCTACCCACCCACCTCTATGGGCTATGGGAGCTGCCCTTGGCTGCCCGCCTATGTGCCAACTGTTAGAACCAGGCTCAGAGATGGACACTCATCAACCCAGCAAGGTGGGAACTCCTGTGCCTATTTCACAGATAAGGAAACTGAGAGTAGGTACCTTGTGATAGGTCGGCCGGTATAGGAACACGCATAGTCAGGCAAGTTAAGAAAGTTTTTATTGTAAGAGAGAAAAGTATATCAGACTGAGTAAAGACTGGTATAGTCCGGGCTGCCTAAAGGAGACTTGCAGCCCTGAAGAACGGGGTGGGGAGGCTTTTATTGGGGCTGACGGGATAGCATTGTTTGAACAGAAAATGTTGCTACTGCCTGTAAGCCAGTAGCTGTTTTGTGGTGTTTTCTGTTATCGCAGGTTTGGCTCTGTCTGCAGGTGCAGGCCAACAGACATTTTGTTTTCTTGCAGACATGGCTCTGTCTGTCAAGGTCTCTGAGACCTAACATTCAGACACCTAACCCCTTGCCTTGTCACACAGCAGGGTTTGAACTCAGGTCTGGTTGATGGGGAAGTGAAAGCACAGACTCTTAACTGCTGCCTTTTGTATTTTGTAACATGCTGGTTATTTGTATCACCATTAATATTGTTATCACTACCAACACCATTCCCACCCGGCCCTCCCTGGAGTGTGGCTGAGGAGTCCTCTGGCCCATGTGTCATCTGGACAAGAACCTGCTAGTTGTGGCATCCTGTGTGTGCCCTGCACCCCTGTGGCCACATGGCTTCCTGCCCACACTGCAGCCAGAAGTTCCCCTCACGACTACAAACGTGTGCAACAATAAATGTTGGGTGGGAATGGCTTGGTTTTCATAATGGTTGACGGTCCCACAGAGCCTAAAATGGAGACTGGCTTCCCACTTGCGGCCATCTCCTCCCATTTGGAGGAGGGATGGTCAAAACTATCACTGAAGCCAGATGCCGCCACCCTTCTGGCTTTGGATGGGAATCCTGCATTTCCATGTGAGGAGCACACAATTCTAAAGGCCTTCACCTGACATCTCATTGAAGGGTATCCTCTCTCCTGAGTGTGAAGAAGTTATACAAGGTCCTTCTTGTGTCCCCCCACCCTCGAAATCCAGCCAAGAAGAGACAGTTCTATTCTTGGATCAATAAGACAGACAACAGACAGAGCTGCCCTCGGTCCCAAAAATGGTTAAGTGTAAGGATTTCACAGGCCACAGTCATTCCTGCAGACAAAGAGAACATGGGGATGAGAACGTGTTGCCATTGCCAGGGCTCAGCCAAGAGGAGGAAGATCAAGGGCAGAACGAATGTCACCAAAACAAGGGAGCGAGCAAAGACAATACGACTAGTAGGTTTAGACACAGAGGCAGTAAGTAGGGTGAAGTAGATGGCATCAGTCGGCACGAGATGTCTCCAAAGCCATTGCCTGAGCTGACCTCTGGCTTCCACTTCCTGCAAATTTGCAAGGAGGTAGTCTTGCTGCAGGAACGGGAGAGGGATGCCAAACTGCTAAAGAGAAGCCAGAATTGGCTGGCAAAGGCTCAGATCTGCCTGCAAGGCTCCTTCAAAGCTTTGTGCTACTCAGTACCATCCCGGGACCCATCAAGGACAGCCCAACCCAGCAGCCTGCAGACGCCCAAGTCAGGTGTGGTCAGGCCAGGATAGGAGTGACTGTCAGGGTGTCCAGATGGCTCAGTTGGTTAGGGTACAAGCTCTGAACGACAGGGTTGCCGGTTTGATTCCCCCAGGGGCCAGTGAGCTGCGCCCTCCACAACTAGATTGAAGACAACGAGCTGCCGCTAAGCCCGGATGGCTCAGTTGGTTAGAGCGCGAGCTTTTAACCACAAGGTTGTCAGTTCAATTCCCGCATGGGATGGTGGGCTGCGCCCCCTGCAACTAAAGATTGAAAACGGCGACTGGACTTGGAGCTGAGCTGTGCCCTCCACAACTAGATTGAAGGGCAACAACTTGGAGCTGATGGGCCCTGGGGAAACACACTGTTTCCCAATATTCCCCAATAAAATTTATTTTAAAAAAAAAGGAAAGAAAAAAAAAAAGAAAGGTAGAAAGAGTGACTGTGAACCTAGAGCTGGGGCAGCCCCAAGCAAGTATCCTTTGATCAGTGGTCCAGCATATCCAGGAGGGGCAACCTCTCTCCATCTAGGTTCACGCTCCATGCCTGCCCTGTGCAAGGTCAGTTGTAGGACAGACGAGGAGGTAGTACCCCTAGCTTTGACATCAGGTACTCCCTGGCCTGCTGGATAAAGAATTCTCAGCACCCTGCCTTGGCCAATAGGGGTGACCACCAATGAAGTGCCGTGTAGGGGGGAGCTGGACTGGGCATTTGGAGCACCATTCTTCCCTGAGAGTCTCACATCCCTACTACAAGGCATGGGGGATGAAAGAGGGGGGACAGGCTCCTCTCACTCAGCTGGAGCATGTCACTCATTTTGGTTTCTTAACTCCCTCTCCCTACTCCCGTATCCCGCTGCACTGGCTCCAGAGACCTGTCCACCCCCACACTTCTCGGTAAAATCGGGAAGACCTAGCCCGCGTCTTTTAGTCCTAATTCCACTTCAGACTTCCTCAGAGAAAGGTCCCTGCCCCTCTCTGGGCCTCAGTTTCTCCACTTGCACCATAGGGGAGGGTGTTGAACGGTTTAGCTTAACTCCTGGCTAAGGCGTGGGTGGCTGACCAGAGAGAGCTCTCTGCCACTTGCACTGTCCTCTGGGCTCAGGGGGAAGAGAGCAGCTAAAGGGGGTGCTCCAAGCAGTCTGGGGCCAAGGGATACACAGAGGAGGGGGCCTGTGCGGAGACCAAGGTCAGAGAACTGAGGGGTGAGCTCAGGCTGGAGGAAGAGGAGGGAAAACAATGGGAGGAGCCAACACATCCTAGAAGCAAAGTGTTTGCAGAGGAAAGGGCAGCAGCCCACCCTCCAGATCAGGAATCCCACAGGCTGCCTATAGGGTGCAGAGACCAGGAGGGGCCCCCAGACTAAGCTGGAGCCAGTGCATCCCACAGGGCCTGAAATCCCACCATTGGTGAGTCATTGTTTCAGGGTAAGGGCAGAGCCCTGGGGAGAGCAGCAGCCAGGAGGGTGGAAAGTGAATGAAACACAGACCCGAGACAGGGGAAACAAAAGGGAGGACACAGGTGGGACCCTGCCCTGAGAGGTGGCAGGAGGTGAGAAGCCCAGTGGTGGGTATTCAGGAATAGAGAAGCTGAAACACTGTCTCAGGATGGCAGAGGCCATAGGCAGACATCCCAGGCTTCCAACAAAGTAACGGTGGAGTGGGGGAGACCACAAAATGAATTTTTCCTGCACCCCCTCATCCCTCTAGCTCCAGGGGGTCCCTCCCTCCTGCCTTGCAGGGCACTGTGAGACCAGATCAGCTCATCTCTATCGCCACCTGGTGGGTCCCGCAAGGACTTCACCAAGGTTAGCCTTTGGGCCTGAAACACCTGGTTTGCAGGTCCCCATCCCCACCTCAGGAGGCCTGGTGACACAGAGGGCAGTCCCCTCTCCTCAGCTCCATTTCAGAAGGAGGAGGAGACCCAGCTGTGGCCCCAGGTAGAGCTGGGCTGATTGGCTACAGGCCCTGGCCCTTGACCGAGCTCTGACCTCAGTCCCTGAGGGCAAAGGCCAATTAACTCAAGTAGTCACCTCCTGGGAAGACCAGGGCAAGGAGACCCCCACCATCCTAGCACAGAGGGCCACTGTTGTGTCGATGACAGAAGCCACCATGTGGACGATTCCTGCCACTCCAGGGTACAGTCTCCCCAAGGAGGGTGGACAGTCTGCCAGCAGAATGAATAGGGAGCAGCTTCCTAGCTGAGGTGGCAACGGGGTAGTCTTTCTTAAATAAAGCCAAGGGAATGAGGGTGGGTTTGGGGCAAGCCCCCCACTCTGGCTGCTGAGAAGGGCCTCAGAGGCAGGCCTGGGAAAAGCTGCCAGCCCATCATCCAGGTGGGGGGCGGGGGATTGGGGAGACGATGACCTGGTTGGGGACATGCTGAATGTGATGTCTGTAGGACATCTGTGGAAAAGTCCCAAGGCCGTTGGAATCAGAACCTAAAGCCCAGGCCCTGAGGGTGGGGAGACCAGGGCAGCCCCTGTCGGGGAGCGGTACACAGGGAGTCTGTATCTCCAGGCCCCTCCATCTGGTGTGCTGGGCCAGGGTGGGAGGGGATGGGGTGTCGTGTCAGCTCCCCCATTCCCACCACTCACCCAGTGCCTCTTTTAAAGAGCAATGACCCTGCCTCCCCCCATGTGGGAACAGGAACTGTTCTTATCTCCCCCGGGGGAGGGGGCCGGAGCCACAGCTGGCAGTCATTAAGCACCCTAATCAGGCCAGGGATGGCTGAGGTATTAATAGCCAGGAGTCAATGGCCCTGGAGACACAGCCTCCCAGGAACGGGGACAGTAACTCGGCAAGCCATGGGGCTGAGGAGGACGTGTCAGAAGGCCATCCTGGCAATGCCCCAGCCCCTATGCAGGACAGATGGGGGAACCAAAGTCCAAAGAAGGGAAGTCGTTGGTAGAGCCCAGCCTTGAACCCAGTTCTCAAAATCCCAGAGCTCTGCCTCATTATCTGGATGGCATAGGTGAGCGTCACTGGGTGTGCCCCTTGTGGAAACACAAGTAGAGCAGACCTAGTTGGCAACACTGATTCTTTACTCTCTTTATTTAAAAATCTTGATATTTTGTTAATTGTGTATTTTTGCATCAGTTTTGATTTTTTAAAAAATATCATTTATCCTGATTACTGAGTGTTTTGCCACCTCCTTAAATTTTACACCCCAGGCGAGTGCCTCACTTGCCTCACCCTCATCCCAGCCCAGCTCCCAGAAGTCCCAGCATCTCTGAGTCCCAGCGTGTCAACATGGAAAGAACTCTGAAGAGCTGAACTGGCTTCTATGTGGCTCAGAAAAGGGTCCTGTCAGGGTGATACCTACTAGAAGTGGGCAGCTCCAGGGTTAATTCAGCAGCTCAGCAGTGTCATCATAGACGCAGGTATTTTTTTATATGTCCCCTCTGCCATACTCAGTCTGTTGAATTTTGTCCACATACTTATCCCCTCACGCCCCACCCATCACGTTCTCACAGCACCCCATCCACTGTCAGGGCGGAGAATGTTTCCTGTGTGTCTCCTTTTACCAGGGAACATAAGCTATCCCAGAACCCACCTTCTGCACGTTCTCCTCAGGCTCTTTGGCCAGGAATAGGTCACATACCCCACGCCCTGGCTGCAAGAGAAACCAGGCTTCCTGAAGGGAAGTTGATCTGATAAGGATGAAAGGGGAGTGGCTATTGAATAGGCAATCAACAGTGTCTGACTCCCATTTTTGTTTTGTTTTTTGATGTCTTTTTGGGTAAATGGTTGGCCTTTCAGATTCCCTCCACCTGAGAGGGTGAGGAAGCAGAATAAGCCATAGTTCAGTGCAGGAAATAGAAAACAGTTGAAGTATTTTGTGCGGAAAGAAATGTACACATAATGTAGGAAATTAGATGTAGAAAGACCTGGAAGAATGGAAATTAGGACATACTTCTACACTTCATGGTCACACCACCCCAGCTGCCATCTTGCAGGATATTATTGCCCACGTCTTAGTTGCAAATTTATTATGCTGGTGACAATAAAGTGGAAGGAACACAGTGTCCTGCTGCTGCAGAACTCCTGTCTGTCCGATCCCACCCATCAGCCACCGCTCTGCAGGAAGAAGGGCCCCCCCCTCCCTTCTGCCTTCCAACTCTCTCCCGCAGTGCTTCCCTCTGCCAGAGCCTAGGATGTACCCAGATCCCCAGCAGCAGGGGCTTCCGGGAAAGAGAGGCTTTAGCCCCTGCAACACAAGGGACTGTGGAAGGGGCCAGCGAGAGATGCCGAGTACCACAGATAATTTCTAGCATGGAGGCTCAGGTGGCCTGGTAACCTGAGTCCCCAGAAAGCAGAACCTGAGACAAAGGCCTGCAACCAGGAAATAGGAATGGAGAAGCATGAAACAGGGAAGTGGGGAAAGCCAAAATAAAGGTGAGTTATTGAGTTGGTCACTGCTGTGGCAACGGGAACTCACTTCCTCTGGGACCCTCTGTGGAGTGGGCAGAACACTCAGAATCATCCTCTCGGGGGACAGGACAGCGTTAACCACCGGCTCCCACCGTCTGTTGCTCAAGGTCTGCCCGTGCCAACGCCGCATACTTCCAGGCGTGGCGTGCGTGACAAGCTGGTTCTTTCAGCTGTCCCACACCATGGCTTCAGAGAACTCGGAGGCACTAAGTGATAGCTGTGTGGTATAGCTGAGGCGAGGGTCTGCCAGTCATTCCAGTAGGAACTGGCAAAGGTAGGACAATAGGATATAAGGCAGAGGGTCCAACACAGGTGGCTTCCTGGTAACAGAGAAAAGGAGCCTCACACATAGGTCCTTATGCTGCCTGTGGCGACAGAGTTTTCCTGGGCACATGCGGGCCCCTGCGGCTGAAGAGCTGACCCAGCCCCACTTCGGCTCGCTCTGGCCCTCAGACCCCTCCAGTCTCACCATGCCTCCATCCAGCCTTGGCTGTGAGCTGCCCTTGACACGACCTCTCTGATAGGCTCACCTCACCACTGGCCAACTGGCCATGGCAGCGCTGTGACAGGCCCACCAGTTCCAACTCCACCACCCTCCTCACGCCGTGTGGAACACACAGGAACTCCTAGAACCCTTGCAGGCCTCTGGGAGTTGAGGAAGGCTTGGTTGGACCTTCAATCCTGGAGTGTCACCGTTTTTATCCAGCAGGGCCACCTAAGGGGCACAGGCTGCCTGGGAGACAGCCTTCCACACATGCAGAGCAGGACACATGTTCCCCTTATTTTCAGCTTTTGATTTTCTTCCCCTCAAGATTTCATCCCAGAGAATGAGACCAGGACACATGTCTGAAAGATTCGTCCCCTTCTTTTTCTCACCACTCACCAGCTGACGGTGAGATTTCCTCTCTTCTCCTCTATCTTCCCTTCCTCTGCCTGAGATGGCATTCACCCGCCTTTCCCCAGGGTCATGATGGTGGAGTGGCTTCAGAGAAACATAATTTCAGGGACGAGGGGATAAGAATTATACTGGCTTAGTATTTACAAAGTATTAACACCATTACATTCATTCAGCAAAAAGTTACTGAGCACTTAGTGTGCACAGTACCTAGCACTGAGGACACAGCAGCGACCCGCCCTGCAGTGACAGAGGCCCTGCCCTCGTGGTGCAGGAGCCAGATAATCGACGGGAGAAATTATAGAAGCAAGCAAGCAGGACGAGGAGGTAGACCAAGGGGGATCAAAGGAGGCCTCCCCTAAGGGGTGACAGTGGGACAGGAGCAGGTCATTCCCCCTTCCCGACAATCAGAGGATTTTAAACCATGGATGTCAGAGACCTTGAGAGCCAGGTGAAACGTGCAGTCCCCTGCCTCTGCAGCAGTAGCCTGACAGCACGTGAGGACAGCCACACACGGGGTTTGGGACCCCCGTGCCATCGGCGTCTCCCCTGGGAGGGATTCCAGGGCTCAGGGAGGGGATGCCTGCCTGGACATGGTGAGCCTGTTTCTTGGGTCCTCTGTTCCAGCAGTGACCCGCGCCCACTGACTAGCTGGGTGTGGGGACCAAAAGGTTCCCCCCCAACCCCTCGGCTCAGTGTCCTGGTGCCGAGTGACAGAGAACAGGCAGCTCTTGAAAAGACTAATATTTACTCTTCAAATGGGAGCTGGCACAGGCTGTTTCCTGTCACTGGCGTCTGGCCTGCCCCGTAGGATGGACACGACAGGAGGCACTCGGGGAGATAGGCCAATGTCCCCGCACACACCAGCGTCCAGGAGGAGACAATGTCTTCAAGATGGGGACAGCATGTTCCAAGGTCCCATCCAACACATCTTTGTTCTGCTTGTATAACTTCGGAGCATAGTGCTAGCTCCCTCCCACACCCTGTAGACAGCTCTGTAAGAAAGTTCATCCGCAAGTTGGGCCTGTGTTCCTTGCCCCTGGCCCCTGCTCTGATCCCTGGGGCCTCAGAAGATGTGCCTGGAACAACCCCTCAGGGCAACGGCTGTCCAGTTATCGTCACCCCTCCCACCCCCAGCCCCCTTTCGGCTTCACTTCCCCAGGCTCACACTCCCACCCTGGGGCCAGAACAAGCTATTTCTTGGGCAGAGTGAGGCCTCGAATTGGGGGCATCTCTGTCCCCCGCAGCTGTGTTCCTTGTCCCTGTGAGACAAGGACAGCTGAGTGCCTCACGGGGGAAGGAGTTTCCGCCCGGAAACCGCTGGTCCGACAGCCTGAATCTTGGAAGGAGAGAGTCCCCGGTGGCCAGAGCCAGCTCCCACCGCTGGCTTTTCCCTCTGGAGTCCCCTTGTCTGCTTGCCCCGCCCCACGGGTTCCAGAAGCCCTCCCTGACCTTTGTAGCCCTTGGCCCTTCCTTCAGTTCCCACCCCGTTCGCCTACTGGAGAAGCCCTGGAGGCTCACGCTGGCAGCGTGTGGGGCTTAGAGCCCCAAAGGCAGGCCTTCTCGGCTTCATCAAGTCCAGTGAGGGCTGGGCAAGACCTCCAGGGGCCGTGCAGGCCCCCCGATTCTCCCAGGGCTCTCAGACCCCACGGCTGACCCTTTTTTAATTCCTCATTATCTCTAGAGCTAACTAACTCCCATGCTGCTGGCCCCTTGTAGGCAACCATTCAAATGGATCGTTTTAAATATCTTTTAAAATGTTAGCATTTTGTGTGCATATATTTTTAATCATATGAATGTTATTTTTCCCTCGGTTCTATGTTCTGAAGAGCCACCCACGCGGCCATGGTAATGTAAACCTGGAACTTCTGCCTGCTGTGTGGCGCCCGTGGAGCCTGCACACTTTGTGCGCCCATGATGGACACACAGATTGCTTTCTGCCAGCACGCATGCTGCTTCAGTAAACATTTATTTTCTTACATGTCCCCTTAAGGATCTGTGTAAGAATTTCCCAGGGACAGAAAACCGGGAGTGAAGTTTCCACATGATGAGGTGCGTGCACACAATCTGGGTAGGTAGCTGTGTCAGTTGGCTAGGGCTGTCATAAGAGAGTACCACAGACTGGGTGGATTAATGAACAGAAATTTATTTTCTCACCGTTCTGGAGGCTGGAGGTCGGAGATCAAGGGGTCGGCAAAGCGGGGTTTTTCCGAGGCCTCTCTTTTGGGGCGTGCAGACGGCCACCTTCTCCCCAGGCTTCCCAAGAGTCTCCTGTGTCCTAATCTCTTCTCATAAAGACACAAGTCATAATGGATTTGGGCCCAGCCATATGACCTCATTTGACCCTAGTTACCCCTTGAAAGACCCTATCTCCAAATACAGTCCCATTTTGAGGTACTGGGGTTTTACATATGAACGGGGGGCACAGCTCTGCCCATACAGTGGCTCTGCTCTTCAGATTGGTTGTGCACGAGTCCTTTACCTACATACTCCCTCCAACACTTGGTGCCATCCAGCTTTCTAAGTTTGTCAGGCTGATAGATGTGAGGTGCTGTCTTACTGTTGTTATGTCTTTCTACTTCTAATGATTTTAAATATCTTCGTACGTGTATTAGGTTCTGGGGTTTTCTCTTCTGCTACCTGTCTGCTCGTTTTCTCCTGAGATTGCTGTCTTTCTTGCTGATATACAGGAATTGCTTATATGTTCACCCCTTGTTGGTTTAAGTCATTGAAATTATCTTCTATTATTTAACTTAGCCCATGAAATCCTTATTTGTATGTAATCAAAGTCATCAATCACTGTCCCTTCAGGGTTGGGCCTGGTGACATTTTTTTGCTTAAGAAGCCCTTTTCCATCCCAGATCACAAAGACAGTCTCCTTCATGTTCTTCAAGGAACTATAGGTTTTGCCTTGCACATCGGACCCAGTGGCATCTCAGAGCGGACATAGCAGAGCCAGGCAGCGCCCCCGCCAGGTGCACTCAGGTGGGGCGCCTTGCTCTCTGAGCCTCTCTCCTACTGGCACTGCCCAGGATGCTTGGTACCTGGTCCCATCAGGGGTTAGAGCCCAGGAAAAAGGAAGGCAATTCATCAACCTGAACTAATAGATATCCAGCCCTCCCAGCACAGAAAAGGCACTCTTCATAGGCCAAGATCCCCTTTTATGATTTGTGGGTACTGCCAAGTGATGGACAGCACCTTGTTCCCAGCCCAGACGGAGGAGCTCTGGGCTGTACTGTCACCAGCTCCCTAGAGCAGGCCTCAGCTTCCCCAACCTGAGCAACAAGGGGGCTGAACCAGATGGTACCTAAAGGCTCTGCCAACTCCCAAATCCCAGAACTCAGTAACTCAGATGTTTATTTTGCAAATCTTTCCCCTCCTGCAAAAGATTTCATGCAGGGCAGATGGTGAAGAGAAGCTTGGCACGTGCATTCCCCAGTGTGTTTAGAGCATGATCCGGAGAGATTAGTGCATTTGTTTCCTTTCTGGGAATTTTATCAGCTGCTACAGGAATGACCTCTGCAAAAGGGCCCCGTCCCGATGACAGTGGCTGGCAGCTGCGCCTCCTGGTGGCCATCTCGTGATGGGGCTGGTCCTGGGAGGTAACTTCATCACCCGGAGGACAGACAGGGGCCTGGAGCCCAGACCAAGGCAAGTGCCTTGCCCAGGGGCACACAGCCAGTAAGAACAAAACCTGCATGGAAGGCAGGCCTCCCAGCTCGCTCGGCAGCCCTGAGACTGTGATTCTGGTTTTCCCAAGGTCCTTCCTGGACCCGGGATTGCATTCCAGAGTCTGGGGATTAGTGCTGAAGACCATTTGAGACTTGCACCTGTCTGGATCTCATTGGACGAGAGGACCTGAATTTCACTTCTCACAACACACCGCCCTCCATTATGCCAGAGCCCGAAAGACGGACCCCTAACTCAGAATTTGTCACACAATTAAAAACACACAAGTTAATAAGCACCTTAGATTTATTCTCCTCCCACTTCTGAAGCCACCCCATTTAATTTACATATACACAGTATATAAATGGCTAGGCAACACTCCTCACAAACATCAAGACAAGTTTAGGCTTTACCACTGTGTGGACGTTTGTTAAAACGTACCTATCATTTACTCAAAATAGATCTTTGTTAATACATAAAAACAGTAAGAAGCTTGTATAACACCGACAGCGAGCATTCAAAATGAATATGTGAAATAAATGGTTTTGCCCTGGCTAACTCAGCCCCAATCTGGTCCTCTTAGGAGGAAAGACCATTAAACAAAACAGAATCCTAGGAGTCATACGAATAACTCGTTAACTACTGCTTCTGGAGCAACCCCCGAATCGTATACATGTAAGGGTTAAAAGAAGGTCATATGTACCAAGCACAGATTAGAGGAACAGAATGGATTTGATAATTTTACCTTAAATAAAAGGCGCTTGAGGGGAACAGCTCTGCCATCAGTACACACAGCCAGATGTTTCCATATCCGGCCATTCCCAGATTCTACTAACAAGCCATTTTCCACAGGTTCCCTGCCAGTGACATTTCCCCAACAACAGAGTTTGACGTCACTGCTCCAAGAAGGGAGAAGCAGAGCTCGGGTTGGAGACAGACCTTGAGGTTTGGTCCCTGGCTCTGTAGGACAAGCCTCTAACAACCAGTACAACTGGCCTCCTGGGTCCGTGAGGACTGAACTCCGATGGTCCCGAGGGCTCGGTGCCCGGAGGCAGGAGGCAGAGAGGCCGCTACCTTTCTGGAGTGAAAGGATCAGGCCGTTTACACTGCAGTAGCATAAGATGCCCTTTCTTGTAATGGCCAGAAGACGCGGCCGGAGGTGCAGCGAGCGTGACGCACACATAACCTCACATTGCGGGCCCGCTCACAGCTTCCCCCCCCCCCGGCACCTGAACAACACATTCACCCAGTATGTGCCCCCACCAGGCTTCTGTCCTCATGCCAGCAGGCCAGGGAGCGGGCTGATGTTGTCACCATTTCCCAGCTGAGGACACTGGGGCCAGCGGGCAGTGACTTGCCCACGGTGGTGCAAAGCCAGGGGTGCGGGGCCAAGTGTAAGAGCCGAGCCAGGCCTCCCGGCCAGCTGAGCAGTGCGCTGGCCCCATCCCTCGCCTTCTCTCTCAAGCACACATCTGCTCTCTCTTCCATCATATGAACACTCCCCATGCACAGGTGTCCCTCTACCTGGGCAGGACTCTGTGTGGGAACAATCGGAAGGTGGGTAATGTCAGAGCGGGGGCACCGCCTGGTCGCCGTAGACACTCCCGTCCTTGTCGGCCCTCACCTGCGCGGCACTGTGCAAGCAGCAGGGTCTCTGGGGGCCAGCTGTCCCGCATGTTACATGAGCAGCTGACTCCTTCAAGGAACAATAAATGGCAGTCCCCATGCCAGGAGGAGCTGCTGTCTTCCAGCAGACAGGGAGCCCCCAGCTCTGCTCCCCACCGATTCAGGTGCCCCAAACAGCCCACCCTGATGGCTGTTGTCTTTGACGCTGAGCCATGCTGACCACCAAAGTGCTACTTTCCCCCGGACCTGCCTGCCAGGTGTGTGCTGAAGCTCCTGGCACAGGGGGAGAGGGCTGGGTCTCAGTGCAACCTGCTCCCTCTCCGAAGCTCCTACCCACACTATCAACACAAAAAAAGGTGGCTTTCCCATCCCCCCAGACATTGCAGTGCCAGCCTCTGTCCCCAGGGCTGAAGTGTGGGGGGCAGAGGTGAAAAGAGGCAGGGGAGACCTGGAGAACGGGGACATCTAGGAAAAGAACAGGGAGCTCATGGTGACGTTGATAGAAACGTCCACTTCATGTTTTTATTTCAGCACTCCTGGTGACACTGCTTTTTCCACCCCATTTCCCACCCCATAATGCCTGACCCAAGGCCTGAAAACAGAGTTCACAGGTAACAGGGTGCAAGCCTGGGAAGCAAAGCCGGAGACGACGGTCACATCCCTCCTGCTGCAGGCAGTGGGCTTCTAGTACTGAGAGGGACACCACACTAAATATGCTCTGGCTGACCCCCCCCCCCCCCCGGTTCAAAGAACCCCAGAAAGGTCCTTGTCACGTACGGCTGGCCTGGAGACTAGGAAACCCGAGTCTGCGTGTTTCCTTCATAGCTTCCTCGGGGGAAGGGAACCCCGCTCAAGAGCACTGGTACACGAGATGGGCCCTGACACGCTCCAATGCTCCAGCTCTCGCAGCAGCTGGTACCAGAAGGCACTTTTAAGGTTTTGTTTTCAGCATGATTTTATCTATTCCCAGGTCTAGCCCTGTGAGGTGGGTTGGCAGGAAGCATTTAAGCACTGGGAAAACAAAGGTGCTAGATCAGCAATGAGTCCGTGGTGGGGAGGGGTGACTACTGTGATGTGGAGCCAGCCTACTGGCACTGAGAGTGACAGCAGGGGGCCACAAACCTCCAGGCCTGGACCAAGTCAACCCTGAGCCTGGGATTCTCCTCAGAAGAAATCTCCAGAACTCCTTTCTTATTCGTATCGTTAGTTTCTTCCTTCAGTGAGCGGAGGCCTCTTTCAGCTGGATTTCAGTTAAACACTGTTTATGTGGCCGTTATGTTGTTATGCTTGTCCAGTGCACCTTTCCCCTTTTGTTTACAAAAGTAAATCCCAAACCCCAAGTAGATGGTAAGCGACTGAGACCACATTCGACCAAGTGTGGATAACATCTCCGCTAGCGCAGAAAGCATTCCCCAGGATGGGGTCCTCTTCAAGGATTGTTCTTTACTTCTTGCTGAATGTGGGTCACAAGCTCAGACCTCTAGAGCACCTGGGGTACATAGCTACAGGACACCACCAATAGCACATGGGCTCTTGGTGAAACAATTCATTTGTAAGCTGTTCTTACCAACTTTTAAAGCTTTTTTGTGCTTCTACCATAAAAGGACTTGTCTCTCCCTTTGGCTTCTCGTTCTATTTTACCATCTCTTCAAAATTACCTCCCGGAAAGCCTGAACATTCACCTGTCGCGTATACAGAAAACTACGCAGATGCAAAGTCAATAGAGAGACGATTCTGAAGGGTTCCTCAGGATTCTGAGGATGTTGCCAACAGAACTTTCATATTCAGATATTCTACTTGATTAAAAATAGAAAAGTCTATTATAAGAAAATAAAATCACTGTGGCAACATTTACCCAACGGTTCCCAGTCACATCAACTTGTTTTCCTTAAAGTGATACCAGGACAGCCCAGTAACAAATACACCACCAGTAATAACCAAGTACAACTGAATTCCCCGAAACAATCTTCTTGCTTCCCTCATATGCTCAAAAACTCTTGAAATCAATGGTTTTCAACTTTTACAAACTATCAAACCAGGACTTGTTCATTTTTCAAGACTATGTAATTCAACCCCAAGTATTCCATGCAGTTGTGACTGAGGTATTCAGATTCCAGACTTCTAAAACTTCTAGCTATTCAGATTCCAGAACAATCCAAGGGTAAGCTCCTCAAAATGACCTCCTGAATGGTACCGGACAACCTAGGCTGCAATTTCCAGAGACCTAAGGGATCTGATTCACGTCCACATTTTGGGAACTATGATTGATCAATATTTTGACAATGAGAAAAAGAAAAGTAACTTTTCAGGGCACAGGGTTAATTATATGTTTATAAAGCTTTAAAAAAGTTAACACCTACTTAACTCTTGTTCATAAAAACTGAGGCCCTTGATATAATTAAAATTGGGAAAGGTGTAGAGGAATGATTAATTCGGGAGGTCTTCTGGCAACAGGCACACAGAGTCACGTATTCACCCTCATTAAAATGACAGGCACTCGGCTGCCACAATGACAGCAGCCTCTCCCTCCTGCGTCTGTAAAGTGCCACTGTGTGAGTCCGTGTGACTCAACTACTCCAGTCTGTGGCCCAATGCAAGGAATCCTGAAATTCTCATTTCTGCTCATGCTTATAACTTTATGATCCAATAGAATTGGTCACTCAATTTTTAAAATATTCAGATATACCCTGCAAATAAGTACAAAACATTTCTGTACCCATAGAGTCCCACTACCGCAAAAGCTTACATATAAATTAAATAAATTCAGCTTTCTTAGCCATTTTCTCAGCTTTAAGTCTGTCCTTACCCTAAATGAAGATAAGTTCAATCCATATCCAAAATATATTTAAATATTCTAAAGGTATCATATTGAGCCTAAGTTATCAAAAAATGTAAACAAAATTTATCTGGCTTATATTTATGAACCATATTTTGAAGTTTTCAATTCACCCTGTACTGACCCTCTAAAAAAACAAACCAAGTCACATTTCTACTGAAAAGCTGATATGGATTTCAAAGTGGTTCCAGACAACTGCCAATTACTAAAACTAGTATTATTGAATCTAGTGGTTTATTGCATCATTTAATTTAAAAGACCAAAATAATTCTGATCTGCCAATAATGCCTTTCTGAATGAGCCCCCATTGTCTGCCATCCTAAGTAAACGTGCCAAACTGGAGATCCTGCGGTAACGCTCAGCACAAAACAGGGCCAAGGAATCAAGTGACCTTATACCCTCATCTGCACCTGTTCAAAGTCCCTAAGTCTCGCTTTCAGTCCGGTTTGGTCGAAATGAACTTCAAGCATGGAAACCTGAGGTGAAGTCGAGAAGCCAAAAGGGAAACACAGATGACCTCACAAGAAGATCCAAGGATCCATTCCTTGCACAAAGTCACCCTCACACTCCACAGTCAGACTGCTTCTCCTGAAGCTGCCGCGTCAGTATCTGATGTGAAGACAGAAAAGCCACGCCTACGTGGAAAAGGATCTGCCAGAGGTTCCTCAGCCCATGCAGGTACATGTTGCCCAGGCAAATGAAGAGAAGCATCAGCACCACCTTTGTCGTCCTGGCTGGACTGTAGAACAGGTACAGGTAACACTGAAATGACACCAGAAGGGGAAGTCCCATCAGAGGTAGCCAATGGCAGCCAGGGCAGATGCAAGATTCACTTCTCACACCTGCCGTGCACAGCGTCATTCCATGCACATCAGCTGATCACACGGAATTCAATGCCGCTTGGACTCGCTGGTTAAGTTGCTGTTAGTCACTGGATGAAAGTGGAGATTTGGGAGAGAGAAGAAGAGTGAATAGATGTCATGGGAGAAATGAGAACATGGCACTTTTGAAAGAAGTTTAGGAAATACAGACAGAAATGCCCAGGTTGCGGGTTGCAGAGAAAGAAGAGATGCAGGTAAGGGGCAGAAAGCCAGGCCGGGACACCCTAACAAGACTGACTGGCCTCCAAATGAAGTCTTCCTTCAGGGGGTCATGACAGGTGAGAAAGCCAGTGAGAGAAGCTGTGCTTTTACTATTTTAGTTTTTCAGAGTTACAACGGCATAGGGGACCATTGTTCCTTAGACACCTCCCTTCTCGTGTCTTCAAAAGCATCTCAGAGACAGAGACAGGGAAAGGTCTCACAGCGGGGAGAGTCACTGATATTTTGTGCGAGGCTCTCACACAGAAAAGAGGCCACTCTTGTTCTGCAAAAGGTAGAAACACCTTTTTGATTCAATGTTTAAAAAATCAAAAAGCACATTCTCGAAACACAGAGTAATCCAACAAAGGCTCAGCCACAGTGCTGGGGAGAGAGTTCCCCATCAAAAGAGCTATCCCAGTAAGAAAGCACTTGAGGGAATGCAGGTGGAACTGGGAGATCCCCTGCAGCCCTGAAATGTTGCTCTAGGAAACTTCCACTGGCAACACCCAAGGTTTCGGGAGATTTGTTCCTAAAAAATGAGCACATTTTCTTCAATCTTGGGTTGAAAATTTCTTTTTGCGCAATCATGTAATTCTTAAAAACAGACCATTCTAAAATGTATGTGGAAGGGAGAGAATGTGCTTTGAGAACAGAAATTTTAATTAAGAATTAATTACACATGCAGAGAAAGTACTAACATCCTAGCCCATGTGGAGGGCAAGGAAAGAGAATCAGTCAGGCTTTGGCTGGAGTTAACTCTGCCTATAGAGGATTCAAAAGCTCCTTTTTACTCTACCCCTTATGTCTGCAGCTTGTTTTACAATAACTAAATAATAATCAAAGCCCTCTAGCTACTGTTATAATTTTTGTTTCATTTCATTACCAGAGTCAGATGGTATTACTACTAAAAACAATTCTTGACCTAATCCTGTGTTTAAAAACCACATGTACACAGATGTGACTTCGGCAGAAGAACTTTCCTGTACTTGGATTGTACCAATGCTAAGCAGGAGGCAAGACCCTGCCTCACGCGAGTCAGGTCCAACCCAATCCCCACTGCAAACCCCCCTTCCCTTCTGGGGAGTCAAGTTCCAATTCCTGTTCTGCTCTGCCACTGTCACAGGCACTACAGCCTAGGGCTGGTGGCTTTCCCTTTCTGAGTCCCAGAAATGGGCAGGACAGGCCTAGGGTCCTTCCACTAAGGTCTTGGCACTGTCCACGATCTGAATCAAGGCCTTTGGTGGCACAAAACCAGGATCTAGAAACTTGTTGCTGGTTCTAACCAAAGAACAAAAAAAGGCCACAGGTTTCATCCACTCACCAAAATGTCAATGTTTTCACCTACCTGGAAAATGCAGGCTACAAAAGGAATAAGAAAAGCCAGAATATTTCCAATTTCCTCATGGGCAACCTAAAATGATATGAGGAACAGAAGAAAGAGAATATTTAGATGAAACACTATGACATGCCTCATTTGAGGCACTTTACGCTTCATTTAGTCTGGTATGGTGGACAGTACAACTTCCCCAGCGGGGTGAGACACAAGTTGCTGTTTATATAACAGAACAGGGGTTGACATGAAATTACTTTCAATGCCCAGATCCACCAGGCACCCTCCTGTCCCCACGCATCTGTGCTGAGCCCTCAAACTGGAATGCCCTCACAACCCGGCTACCTCTCGAAATCCTACACATTGGTCAATACTAAGCTTTCCCCAATTCCTCCCACCCCAGGTACTGTCACCTCCTTAGTGATGCCACCACACTCTGCCTTGTGCCCCCAAGGAGGGACTATGTCTTAAGGTCTTATTGGCCAGGCACCTGTGTGTGTACAGACACTTGGTAAGTACCGGGTTATGAGTAATCGTAAACAACATGAGTAGGAGCCACACCACACACTGGCCAAAGACGGGATGTGGTAACGGGCAGTCGCTGTCTTGTAGCCCCAGCCACTGCTGCACTCCTCCAACAGGTCCACCTACGCTAGTTGCCTGAGATTCAGGTCCAGGCACGCTGCAGATCAGTCACCACATACCTGGGCGTGAGCATTACGGCTGTTTTTAAAAGTAGTATCTATCTGTTTATGCTCCTGATGGTTCTGTATTTTTTTAAAGTGATTGAAATACTTCAAAATTAAAAAAACAACAACAATATTTAAAAAGCATTGAAATAGAAAGATGCTTTGAGAGGAGTAGGCTGGAAAATCAACTTCCTAGTGATACAGTTTTTGACAAAGACTCAGGGAAGGTGGAATCTATCTGCATGATACAAATCAGACTATGAGGCAACTTTTCCCAGGGAAACAAAAGCCTGAACCTGAGAGCCTACAATCCAGCTTTGCCCTGGGTGAATAGCCCAGCCCCTGCAGTGACTCCTGGGGGCCGCCGGGCCTCGGGGGAGCCAGATGTCCATGTAGCAATTGTCCATTTCTCACCAATATCCCGGCGGACCCCTTTGGCTTCTTAGGAAAATAGATACGAAAGAGAAAGTTTCCTATTTGTTCAACTGACTACGAAGAATAAAGTGAGAACTACACATTTTCTTTGGATTTGAAGACCTTCGCGCATAATAACGTCAGAATAAAATGTGTCCCCAGCAGTTGCTTCCACTATGTGTCCTTCGATCTAAACTGTAAAGAAGAGGTTACCTGTAAAGAATGTTCTGCGAGGTGGATTCCACGAATGAGATTCAGAGCAGCACACATGATATTGAGAATAAGGGACAGGACACCCAGGGCTGTCACTGGTTCCATTCGGAAATTGGGAGCTTCACAATAAAAAAAATAGTAAGTATCCAGTGAAAGTAATGTCTATATGAAAGAAAAATAAACAAAGACATTAACTAGACCTCCACTAATGATAGGTTATGCTAAAGACACAAACATATTGATTTAAAAAGCAGCTGTAGTTAGAGAGTGAAAAGGCAAGACATGAAGGAAAGAATGGATCTGGGGATTTGAGGTGAGTTCCTTCCAGAAAGCCGCCCTCTTCTCAGCAAACACAGGTTTTTCAAATGTTCAATTTCCTTTCCACTTAAGCAGTGATTGTCAGCCAGAGGCAATATGGCCCCTCAATGGACATGTGGCAACGTCTGGAGACACTTCGGTTTGTCACAACTAGGGCCAGGATGCTACTGGCATCTATTGGGTAGCGGCCATGAATGCTTCCAAACATCCTACAGTGCACAGGGCAGCCTCCACAATGAAGAATTATCCAGTACAAAATGTCAATAGGGTTGAGAAATCCCGATTTAAAGCAATTTATGGCTACATTTGTAAATTAGCTGTCAATTACTTCAACCCTGAGCTTGTAAAATGCTCCACTCTTTTTCCAACAAGGACAATATGCAGTGTCATGGGTGCTCCTAGAGCAATTCACAGCAAATGTAATTTTTAAAATTCTAAAATGATCGGGACAAGGAGGGAAACATTGATTATTTAAGCTACAAGCTATTTCTGGAACTCTAATCGGAACAAATGATCCTTCTCTATTTAAAGATAATAATTAAAGATAATTCATTCTGGTTCACACAATTAAATGGTATCTCACCCATTTTCTTGCTATGCTCTTTTTAAGTCATCCTTTCTTGTCCTTACATTACACACAAACACACACATCCAGCTGCAACCAGACAGACGCCTACTGTTAGTGTTAGTTTCCATGGAGCATTCAAAGTTCCTGTTAAAACAGAACGTGCTACCTGAAAGATTCTAGCCTCAGGACAATAGCGTGGGTCAAACCACAGTAAAATGTCCTAGAAAGATAGGCAAGTTGACACTTTCTGGATTTGCTCCTCTTGTCTAAGTGGTTAAAAAACAAAACATATATTACAAAGTTACCCCATCTTCAGATATGGAAAAGGAGACGCTTGGGGTTCACCTACCGAGTCTTCCTTCCACAAAAGTCAAGTTCATTCCTGACAAATTACAGCAACTTACTGATTGGCATAAAAGCCAGTCCAGGAATTTATTGGTTGAAACAGATTAACTCAAAACACAAAGATAAGCCAAAAACATGTACATTTTTAAAACAGCACTTTTAAAATGCAAGCATTGAGTTTAGTATAAAATAGTTAAAATAATTAGATTGTTACAGTACAGACGGGTCTATCTTTCAGAGCAGAATTCATCTCTACACCATTACAAAATTCTTACAATGTAAATCTCCATTTTAATTAAAAATTGGTTTAATTGTGCATAATAGTAAACAAGGAATGCCAAAAAAATCATGCTTTGTTATATGCTAGGCATGGAGTGACTAAGGCCAGATTAAGTCACAGAATGCGAGGGCACTGTGATCAAATTCGTTAACACCTCATTCTTCAGATAAGGATTTGGAAATCCATAGGGATAGAGGGATGTCCCCAGGTGTCACAGAGAACCTGACAGAGGGTGCACTGGCAGCCCTGGCTCTGGTCCCTGCCCACACATCCCACAGCCCTCCCCCCTCCATCAAGGAGGGCAGGGGTCTCTCAATGGAGATTCACAAAGTTTCACTAAGTAATGCGATAAGATAAGCCTTCATTGTCAAAGGAAAAAAGATAGATGATGATAGATAGACAGACTAAATGATAGATAAATGATAGATAGATAAATGATAGATAAATGATTGACAGATAAATAATAGATAAATGATAGATAAGTGATTGATAGATAGATAGATATAGATAATGTACAGATCTGTATAAGTGACATACAGCCAGAGAATGAACCTCCTGTACAACACTTAAACCTGTAGACTTCGTCCTGGTTAAGAAAACAACCTGTGAGGTCACTCTTCTCCTGAATTCTGTCATAAGAGTCACCTTCCCTCAGGTCAACTCAGTATCATAATGGTCAAGTTTTCTATAACAGCCACCTGGAAACATGACCAGTCCATATTTTCCCCACATATTTTATACACACCCCCCCAAAAAACAACCACCTTCCTAGTAAAAGAAATCCATGTCCCTTTGCAACATACAATATCCCCTCATCTTCAACATCAGAGAACAGCAGGCTACTCACCAGGCTCCAGGGGCATCTGTGTGTGACCGTTCATCACCCCGTTTGCCACATCTGTGTCCTCCAGAGTGAGGACCGTGGGAGGCTGGAACTCGAGCTCCTCCTGAATTTTTTCTAAGCTGCTCTCCACCTGAGTGGAAGTTACGTAGTTAAAATGCCACTTCACTTTCTGAATGATGCTATCTGCAAAAAGAGAGCAATCCAAGTTGAGCATTTTCTTCACAATGGATGTTGTAAGACAATATGTACAAAATGAAGTTTCTATTTCTAAGCAAGCTAATGTCAGCCAGATTCTCGGGAGTGTCAAGCTGTGCATAAAGGTCAAATGATTACACGTCATTACTATCCTCATCAATCTCTCCAAAGCAGAATAATTAAAATATGATAGTCTGTCCACAGAGAAGGAGATAACACCTTCCAGAACCTCAGTGATGAGGGAGTTAGGGGATAAGGGCTTGATTCTTAGCTCAGCCACTTGTGGTGGTATAATCCCGGGCAACTCACAGAATACTTCTATGCCTAAAAAATGGGGACAGTTATTCTTGACCTGTTTATTTCAAGAAAAGGCAGATGAGGAAAAAAAATCACAAATGAACGGGAGTATGTTGTGCAAACTAGGATTATATACTTGAAAGGTGCTGGTTTTAATTCTTTTATGTATGTTAGTATTAATCCATTGCCAAGGTTTAATAAGTATTTGACGTGAAGTTTCACACACGTGGGCAAAGCAAAAATCATATAATTCTAGTATCAGTGTACTTTTACTCACATTCTACTCTTAATCAATAAAGAGGAAACAGGCTGCTGGGGGAGGGTCTCCTGTAAGGTCAAGCGCACCGCTTTAGAAGGCAGGCATGTGACTGGTGAGGAGAGAACACAGGTCCACCAGTTACACATCCAATGACAGCCACGGGATGCTGCAGCTGGGGCCTGTCTGGGGCCTGCACGCCCTTCACAGGAGGAAGTGGGGCTGAGAGCCGCAGTTTGACTGGGGCCCCACAGGGAGCGTCCAAGGCAGAACTCTTGGTGTATGTCACAGATCTACCAGGCTGGGACCTGCGTACCAGGGAGTTGCCCAACACCTTCAGGTGACACCAAAAGTGGGTGCTGGCCCCATACTCCCTGAGGAGCTGGCCAGTAGACCACACGAGGGACTGGGAGGGCTATGGCAATAGTTGCCAGAAAGCATAGGCAGCAGGGAACACTTCCAGGAGCTGGCCCTGCACCTGACCCTTGGTACCAAATGCTGCCAGCAGCTGGTTCAAAAGCATCACAGGGACAGCGGTTGTTTACAAAGAGCCCACAGAATGTCCTCCAAGTCCACTTGTACTCCCATTCTCCCAAGAGCTCCAAATGAGTTGGATCACACCTGAGAAAGACAGTGTCTCCCCTCGAATGACCGTGCTGGGTCCCAAAGCCCGAGCTTCTCTCTACGAGGCCGCTCTGGCAGCACTAGAAGAGCAGTGTCCTTTCTCTTCCAGAGCAGAGCTTCTCAGACCTCTCAGGGAAGGGCCACTTTCTTCTTATTTCTAAACTCCTGCAGACTAATACTTTGATAAAATACAATACGAAAAATACCGCAGGGATGCCAACTGACTGTAAGAATTTCTAAACACTTATTCTCACTTTCTGGACTGACCTCATGATGGAAGAACAAGTCCACATACCATCCTTTAAGGCGTACACCTCTAGAGCAGGGGTTGGCAATTTTTTTTCTCTTTCTTTCAAAATTTTCTTAAAGGGCCAGGCAGTCAATGTTTCAGGCTTTGGGCCCCAAATGGTCTCTGTCACAACTACTTAACTCTGCTGGGCAAAAGCAGCCACAGGCAACACGCAGAAGAATGAACAAGGCTGTGCTCCCCTCTATTTACAAAGACAGGTACTGGCCGTGGGCCACAGTTTGCTGATACCTGCTCCAGAGGTGACCTATACAGTTTTCACCATTGCTCCACTCTGTCCCCAGGCTCTGGAGAGGTGACAAGCCAGAGTGTTAAACCTTGACGCTTTCCAGGACACTTCCATCTCTGTGAAATCTCATGATACAAGGCTGTTCTCCAGTGACATGGTATTGCGCCTCCGATGATTTTCCCTGATGGTCAAAGCCAAATCTAAACTATAATTCTACACATGCAATGCCGTAAGAGAGAACCGTAAATACAAAGAGGGTTACAAACCAAACTCGAGAAAGGCGTATGGCCTGGAGGCTAGGCCTATGCAGGTGGTGTCGTAGGAAGTTGTGAATTCCCACCACAGGGTCTCCAGGAAGCAGAAGGCCATGGCTGCTGGATACTGGCGGGAGCAGATAGCCATGCAGGCCACATCCCCCGAAGAAGAAAAGCTGAAACAAAAGGGTGACAGCTACATTACCAGGGAATAGACCTATGGATTCCCATCCACACACAACCTTGCCTCACTCAACGCTGGAACTGCTTGGCCTTGAACAGTCTTGGAGCTGTTTGCTGCGTATATATTGTCTCTTCAGAGAGACCTCCCTGGGACTGTGCCTTTCTCATACCTCCTCTAATGTGTAAAGCGGCATTTGCCAGTGACGGTGTGTGATCGATCACTCATATTTACTCAGGCGTATGCATCACGTTCCCTTAGGGAGAAGCAGCCTCAGACGACTCTGTATCTCGAGGAACATGTTTTCCTCTTTAATCTACGTCAGTAGATTTTCTAACGTTAAATCATCCTGGCATCCTGAAGTAAAACCTTTTTGTGGTTGTGAGTTTCTACATATTCATACACATACAACTGCTATATTTAGTTTGCTAACGTTTTATTTCACACTTTTGTGTGTATACAAAGCAAGACTAGCCTATATTTTTCCTGTCTTCATCTAGTTGTTGCATTAAGGCTATTCTGATCTCATAAAATAAATGCAGGGTTTTCCTTCCTTTTCTACTCCTTTTCAGACTGGCACGCTATCATTTCAAGTCCCAGGGACTCTAATTCTCCTATCCGAGGTGCTTCCTGACTCCCACTCATTGTGGAATATCTCCTGTCGTGTTGTGTCATTTCTGCTGAGCATGCATCGCTGTCGAGCTGTTCCTCCTGTAAGAAGCCCTCGATGCCTGAGAGGCGGGGTTCTGCCTTCGGCTTGGCCAGCTGCTCCAGGACCAATACTGAACTTGAACTTTGGCTTGGGCGTTCTGGGAGTGTGGGGAGGATAAAGTATAACCTCACACTCCAATCCTACACAAGGCAGAGGAGCAGGGTTTCAATTTCTTCGGTGAGACTTTTCCTTCCCATCCAAAACCAAGTAGAGATGCGTTACCCCTGTATCAGTGGGCAGACTCTTTCTCACCCATCATTCCGCTGGGGTTGGAGCCTGACAAGAACTCTTCCTTTATGCAGGGGTCTTCCTCCAACACCTCACCCTACAACAGCCAAAGGCCTCTCCTTCCATGGGTGCTGAAACTCAAGCCCTGAGGTTACTATGATTGGTTACCAGGAGCCTTAGCGTCCGCTCACACCTTAATAGTCTATTTCTCCTTCATTTCTGGCACCTTGAGCTTTCTTTCTTTCAAGCTCAGCTACACATGTAAAGGAATTTTTTGTACATATCTACCCACATTTCTGGGTGTTTCTGCCAGGAGGGTTTTTGATTATATTGATCTACCATCTTTTTGTAATTGGAAGTCTCTATATAAACATTTTCAGTTGTTAAAAAAAAGGATTACCTCCTCCTTATACAAGAAATTTTATAGAAGGGCCCAAGTCTCTCTAGGATGGAGGTGTTTCTATGTGAAAGAGGACCCCTATGTGTGGGCTGAATTTCGTCCCCCCAAACGATATGTTGAAGTCCCAACTCCCCGTACCAGTGAATGACATTATTTGGAAATAGTCTTTGCGGATGTAATTAAAATAAAATGAGGTCATAATGGATTAAGGTGGGCCTTCATCCAATGACTGGTGTGAAATTTGGTCACAGAGACAGAAGGATTAGAAGCCCACGTAACCCAGGAGGTGGAATCTGGAGCAAGGCTTCCATAAGACGTGGAATGATAAGGACAATGGGAAACCACCAGGAGGCAGCAGAGAGTCATGGACAGATTCTTCCAGAGCCTCAGAGAGCAGGACCCTGTTGACACCCTCATCTCAGATTTCTGGCCTCCAGAACTGTGACAGAATACATTTCTGTTGTTTTAAGGCAGTTTATGGTAATTTGTTATGGCAACCCTAGGAAAATAATTGAACTCTCAACTATAAAGTAAGCTATGGTGCTGTTCACCTGTAAGGGGGAAAAAGCCTGTTTCCTCTGTGAAAATAATGGTGAACATTTCATTCAAAATACAAATGAGTAGAACATTTTAATTCCACTTATCAAAAAACTGAAGTACCCAGAAATTCATTCGAAGTCATAGACTTTCTTTTCTTCTTAACAGAGAAAAGGCTTCTGTTTGAGGTCCAGTGCAAAGTTCCCATAGAATGTTAGCTAATCACAGCTAAGGAGGAAGGTGGTTTCAGGCACCCAGAGAAAGAAGTCGCGGACACGGGCAGATAGATACAGCTCAGTTTTTGCTCCTGAGCACCCACAGCCCACACCACAGGGTGACAGCTGCATGTGCCCGCCATCTGGCACCCTCTTCAGGCCATGTCGCTATTCGCCTAACACTACCACTGAGCCCAGAGTCAGGCCTGGACTTTTCCTTTCGTTTTTCTGATTCTAAGACTGAATTCCCCGAAAAAGACCCCACCTTATCAGGTCAACTAAAAATTTACTATTTTGGTAAGTGAAAGCCTAAATACTGGAAAACAATGATGTAAAATCTACAGCAAGCCATTTTGGTATTTCAAAACCTGCGTTGCACCTGATCCCTCCATAGAAGGGCTTTTTGCTCTAAGCCCTAGTATAAGAAATGATGAACCGTGAAGGTGCCTGGTTGCCTGCATTCAAATCCAGACTCTCCCACTGATGAACTACAACCTTGGGTAAGTCATTTACCCTCCGTTTCCTCCTCTGTACTGTAAATATAATACTACTGACTACCTCAGACACCTCAGACAGCACAGAATAGTGCCTGGCACACAGAAAACAATAATAGTTGCTATTATTACTGTGATTATTGTAACCACTTGACTCCCACTTTCACGGGAGCATTTTCCCCGCGGTATTATATACAGTTATATATTTCTCTTGTTCCCTCCTTAGACTTTAAATGTCTTGAGAAGAGGGACCTACGTGTGTTCATTTTTTACTGCCCTGCTCCTGTCACATCACAAAATATTTTTAATTAAAAACATTTTTTAAAGTGAAAAAATTTTAAAAAGCTAAACCTGAAGGCAATAGCGGTAAGACAAGCCTTTTTTCTTATTTTTCTCGGCTTTCTCACTCTTTCCTTTTCCTTCCACACCGTTTAAACTTGGTATCTCTCCCCTCCTCACCTTTTTCCCACCCGCACATCTAGTGCAGAAAAAACTAGCAAACTAAAGGCATGAAAACTGGTTGAACCCGGCCTCCCAGTGCTCACGGACACCCCACTAACAAATACAAGAGCCCGAACAGCGATGCTTGGGGCCCCCTTGACTCTACTGTAAATACACGTCACCTCAGATCGCTGGCTGATGTTCGATCTGCTTTTAACACACAATGGGATCAGCATAACGTTACCTTACTATGTGGTAAAAATCACCCTACTCTTGCTGATGTTCTGGAAAAGTGAACAGGCTTGCTTACTGTATATTGAAGACACCTCCTTGTGCGAATCCGCGACCTGGATACTGGGCCAGTCGCAAGGCTAAAGTCTTGAGTCGTCTCCTGCATTCCAGAAAATCTTGGGTGTGGTAAAAATCAGTGGAGGCCGAGAGGGGCAGTCCATCCCTCACCCTTACCACACAGGCAAAAAGGATCATGGACATGGTCCGCAAGAGAAGTCATGAGGACACCTGAAGGAAGCAAGGTCACCTTGTTACTGAGGGCCAGATGATGGTGCCAGAGATGCCCTGCCCGCGAAATGTGCACTCTGGGTTGTTTCATCCTCCCTTCCATTAAATTGCAAATGTTGCTTTTATTATTTCCCTGCCCTCTACGACTATGTCACTCCCAACGTTCCTCCCTTCGTTATCCTGTCTCTTCTTTACCTGCAATCTTCCTTTACCTTCTCTCTAATGAATCTCTCCTTCTCCAAAATTAAACCAACCAGGATGAGGGAGAAAGGAATAGAGAAGCAAAGAAGCAGGACCAGAAGGGCTCAGGAGCAATGGCAAGGACACTGGGTAGCAGGACACAGGTAGCAAGATAGCCCCAAAGGGACAGGAAGTGCCTCACACTGAAGCAGCAGGGATGGGTCCAGTGACCTGTGCATTTTAGGTCACTCAGGAAGGTAAGGGCTGAGCAGTTCACCCGCCATGTCCTGCAGTGGAGGGATTCGAAGTATCTAACCTAAAGCAGGTAGCAAGGAGAACAGAAGGCAAAAATGGAACTGAGAGAGTATATAGTATGCCCCCCTGAATTTTTGATTCAGAGCCAGTCTTCAAAATGCTGACTGAGCTCCTGCAGATGGCTAAAGGAAGTCATTTACCAAATTATATTAGAGTAAGACACTAAATGTTCGGCCTTGATATGTGAGCACCGTTGAGAAACAAAAGGAAACAGATTCTGAGCCTTTATGGTACCTTTGGCAAATGAGAACAAGGTGCTCCTGGGGGTAAAAACTGCCTGGACCCGTTCTGCTGGCAGCGCCTAGCTGGGTTTTAGCCCCCCTCTGTTAACCCCCCAAGTGCGTGTACAGAGCATGACATGCACATCTGCACGTAGCGGCCTGCAACGTGGGATGAGTGAGGTGGCCATTCTATCTTTATTGGGTCTTGCCATACCCTACACCCACACTTCCCGTTTCTCAGATCCTTTTTATCAGTTCTTCTGCTTGATAGGACATTAATAGGTGCGTACACTTGTGGACTTTTCTTCCAGAAACCTCTAGGGGTATAACCTTATTAGGCATCTCAGGTCCTGTGTGCAGCAGGAAAGGGGACGCCCCAGGATACACACTACTCTCATCCCCTCTGGGCCTCTGTGCATTCTTCGCCTGTATCTGCCACTCTTCTGATCTCCCCATATCCAAATCCACATCGAGGCCCGTCTCCAATCCGCGCTTTCCACAAGACCTTCCTGGGCCCGCCCAGCTGGAAGTACTTCTCCCTCCTCTAAATTCCCAGAAAATCTACATCTTTGTTCTCTATTTTACTGATGTATTATTTCCACTACCTAAATGTACCTTCTAAGAATAAAGACCGTATCCCGAATGGATGAATGAATGATTATTCCCATTTTATACATGGAGAAATTGCAGTGGTAAAAAAAAAAACACAGAAAAGGCAAAAAGCAAAATTAATTAGTCCAAATGAATTAGCCAACAGACCCTACACAGTCCTTTTCTCCCATTTCCCCCAAACTTTCCATTGAAGAGTTCAAGTGTGAAAGCCCCAGGAAAGCTACAACTATGCCGCTGTTCCCAGCACCCTTGGCAGAGCCAGGCCAACTGCCAGAAGGTCCTGTGGGCTGCCTGGCCAATGCTGAGACCTCTAGCACCACAAAGGACATCGGGGGAGGGATACATGGAGGTTAATAACATTATATTCGATACTTTCATGAATGTTTGAAGTATTTAATTTAGAAAAAAAATTTTTAAGAGTTACAGGGCACAAAGCCCTGACAGACAGAAGGGAAGACTACAAGGTCCACTTGAGACCAGAGCTTAGGGTCTAAACAAGAACTTCAACTTGCTTGCTACCTTGAGAACAGTGTTACATCAGCTATAGCCATTGTGCTAGGCAGGTAGAGAAGTGTTTAAGAACTCTAATAATAAAGAGGTTTCTAAGAACAGTATTTGCTACCAAAAAAAAAAAGATAATAAGTCAATGAAATACCAAGAGTCACAGACAGGACAGAAACACTTCCAAGGCAAAAAGAGATACTTTTTTGGAGGCGGAGTGAATTGTATGTCCTTCTACGGGAAAGCAGCATGCATTTATTCCAACTCTAAAACATCCTCTCTAGTGCCGTCTTCGTGGAGCATCTACTATGTGCCAGGTGTCATGTTAAACCAATAAAAAGGAAAACAGTGACTGTTCCAAGAGATAATAATCATGAGAACCAGTTCTACCACTCTTTAGAGGACCCAAAAGGCCCATCCAGGCTCTACTTCATCCATTGTTTCTTCTAGGTCAGTGGTGTCCAAACTGTGGCCCCCGCGGGCCAACTGCGGCCCGCGATCCATTGTTAATTGGCCCGCAGCAAATTCCAAAAATATACTTAGTTTACTTAAATAAACCAGGGGAGGCAATACGTACTTCACCTCGAGTGAGTGGCCCGGCTGTTTGTGTATTTTACCGCATGTGGCCCTTGGTGAAAAACATTGAAAAAATTTGGACACCCCTGCTCTAGGTGAGTGAACCTGTTTCTCCTCCAACAACAGCATTCGAGATAAATAAAAACTGTATTTCAGGTCTATCGAGTTATTAGTACTGCAAACTAGAGAAACCCACATCCATTTTTAAATATTTTAAAACACGTACGATGCTTATATGAAGGTGACAGTATGATGTCGACTGATCCTTGAGTTTTTGTGTATGTGTGAGGATGTCCATGCACAGGAAGGCAGCTGCCTGAGGGGTGGAGGCATTTTACACGCTGCTGTGAGTCTAGAACAGAATCAACACTTTTCCTCGGTGAAAATGCACTTTGTATTCCCAAAGATGGCGGGGGAGGGGGGGAATAATACAAATAGGGAGAGGCACACGGCTCACCTTTGTGTTTTCCACACTGCCTGGTAAGAGCTTTGCACACTGTAGGCATTTGATGTTTGTGAATCCAGGTTATGAGCTATTATGAGACAGTCTGTACTTGAAGAAGAGATCTGACCACTGCTCAAAAAAGAATGAACGGGGTACTTCTGCTTCTGGAAAGGTGGAGTTCAAGTACTGTTTTCTACTCCCACTAAATACAATTAAAACTCACGGACCTTATATATAAAACAAACATAAGATTCTGAGAGGTGGAGAGAAGAAGGCAGACTGGCAAGGGACCTTGGGACCTGAAGAGTGACAGAGCTGTGAGTTTATTCCATTTTCTTTTTGACTCATATATTCCAGTCTAGGTGCTGGAGGAAAGTTTGAAAGAGAGTGGTGGGACTGCAAAAGTGTTCAAAGGAATAGTGTCTGAAAACTTCCCAATCTTGGCAAAAGACATAAGCCAACAGATTCAAAAAGCAGAATAAGTTCCAGAAAGGATAAATCCAAAGGAATCCACGCCAAAACACAGTCAAACATAAGAAAACTAAAGGCAGTAAGAATCTTGAAAGAAGCAAGAAACAACACCTTACCATTGCAGGGGGGAAACAATTCAACTAACAGCAAACTCACAGAAATCACAGAAGCCAAAAGGAAGTACATTTTTCAAGTGCTAAAAGAAAAATGCCAAGCCAGAATTCTGTATTTTCAACAAAATATCTTTCAAGAGTGAAGAGAAAATTAAAACATACTCATATAAGGGAACACTAAAAGAATTTATTGCTAACACACCTGCTCCAAGATAATGGTTAAAGGAAGTTCTCTAAACAGAAAGAAAATGATTAAAAAAAAAAAAGGAATCTTGGAACATCAAGGAACATCAAGAAGGAAGAAACAATAGAAAGAGTAAAATCATAGAAAAATACAATAGATTACTATCCTTCTCGTGAGTTTTCTAAATTACGTTTGATGATTGAAGCAATAATTATAACATGTCTAATGTTGTTCTCCATATACTCGGACATACAGGAAGTATTTAAGACAATTATAAGTGAGGGAAAGCACAAAGATGTAAAGAGAGTTTAAGTTTCTACGCCTCACTTGAAATGGTAAAATGTTAACACCAGGAGACTATGTTAGTCACACACACACACACACACAGAGGCACATACATAATACATCTACATCTATATACTAGAGCAACCACTGAAAAAGCTATACAAAGAGATACATTAAAAAATGCTATACATAAATAAAAATGGAATTCTGAAAAATATTTGAATTACTCATAGGAATGCAGGAAAAAGAAAACAATAAAAAAAGTAAACAGAAAACAAAAAATAAAAGAGCCAGCTTAAGCCCTAATATATAAATGATTACATTAAATGCAAATGGCCTAAATATACAGTTAAAGACAGAGATGAAAAGAGTGGATAAAAGACATGACCCAATTATATAATTTCTACAAGAAATTCACTTCAAATATAACAACATAGGTAGGTAGAAAATAAACAAATGGGAAAAATATACCATGCAAACACTAATCAAAATAAGGAGTGAGTTATATTACTATCAGATAAAGCAGCCTTCAGAGCAAAGAAAATTTCTATGGAATGAGAAGAATATTATATAATAACAAAAGAATAAATCTATCTAGAAGACATAAAGCTAAATGTATATGTACCAAACAACAGAGATGCAAAATATGTGAAGCAAAACTAATGAAGTGAAAGGAGAAATAGAAAAATCCAGTTACAGAAGATGACTTCTCAACAATTGATAGAACAACTAGAAAGAAAATCAGCAAAGATACAGAAGATCTCAAAAATACTATCAACCCAATATGTAATCAACATTTATAGAATACTCTGTCCAACAACAGAATTCCTTTCAAGCATCCACAGAACATATAGCAAGACAGACCATACCCTAGGCCATAAAACAAACCTTAATAAATGTATAAAAATTCATATACAGTGTGTTCTATGACACCAATATAATCAAACTAGAAATTAATAATAGAAGGTAAAGAAAATGTCCAAACATTTAAAAAATTAAGCAACACACTTTTAAATAATCCCTGGGTCAAACACAAAGTCTCAAGGGAAATCTAAAAAATACACTAAAATGAATGAAAATAAAAGCATATAAAAATTTGCTACACAGCTAACATAGTGCTGAGAGGGAAATTTATAACACTAAATGCTAACATTAGAAAAGAGAGAAAATCTCAAACAATAATTTATGCTCACATGTCAAGGAACTGAAAAAAAAAAGAAGAAATAAAACAAAACAAAGCAGACAGGAAGAAGAAAGAATAGAGTAGAAATCAAGAAACTGAAAACAGAAAAGCAACAAAGAAAATCAATGAACCAAAATGTTGGTTCTTTGAAAAGATCAATAAAATTGACAAACCTCTAACAAAACTAACAAAGAAAAAACGAGAAAAGAAACAAATTACCAATATCAATCATCAAACAGGATATCACTACAGACATCACAGACATCAAAAGAATAATAAGGGAATACTACAAACAACTCTACATATATAAATTTGACAACATAAATGAAATGGCTTGATTCCTTGAAAAGCACAAACTACCACAATTCACCCATTAGAAAATAGGTGATTTAAACAATCCTATAACTAAATTTCCTATTAAGAAAATTTCATTTGTAATTTTAAAACCTTGAAAAGGAACTCTCCAGGCCCAGATGGTTTCACTGGAGAATTCTACCAAATGCTTAAAAAAGAATTAACATCAATTCTACACAATCTCTTCCAAAAAATAGAAGAGGAGGGAACAATTCCAAATTCATTTTATAAAGCTAGTATTACCCTGATATCAAAACCAGAAATAACAGAAATACAGAAAACTACAGACCAGTATTCCTCATGAACTTTTATGTAAAAATCTTTAACAAAATATTAGCAACTAGAATTCAGCAATATAATAAAAAGAATTAGACACCGTAACCAAGTGGGATTTACTCCAGGATACAAGGCAGGCTTAATCTTCTAAAATCAAACAATATAATCCATCATATAAACAAGCTAAAAAAGAAAGTCACACAATAATATCAATTAACATAAAAAAGAGTTTTTGACAAAATTCCACACTCATTCATGCTAAAATTCTCAGCAAAACAAGAATAGAGGGGAACTTCCTCAACTTGATAAAGAGGATCTACAGAAAGCCCACAGCTAACATCATACTTAATGGTGAAAGCTTTCCCTCTAAATCAGAACAAGGATGTCTGCTCTCATCAATACTATTAAACATAGTACCAGAAGTTCTATTCAGTGTAATAAGGCAAGAAACAGCAAAAACGAAAAACAAACAAGCAAAAAAATATATAGAGAGTAAAGGAAGAAACAAAACTATTCCTATTTGCAGATGACATAATTGTCTACACAGAAAATCCCAAAGAGCCTACTAACAAAACCTCCTAGAACTAATTCAATAAGATGGCAAGATGTAAGACCAACATACAAAACTCAATTTTACATACCAGCAATGAACACGTATAAACCAAATTAAAAATAAAATACCATTTACAATCTCTTCAAAAAAATGATCTCAATAAAGCTATAATTTTTTAAATGAAATATGTAAATATAAATCTAACAAAATATGTACAGGACTTGAACGCTGAAAACTACAAAACACTGCTGAAAAGAATCAAAGAAGTGCTAAATAAATGAAGAGCTATACCATGTTCATGGATTGGAAGACTCAACATAGCAAAGATGTCAATTCTCCCCCAAATTGATATAAGGGTTTAATGCAATTCCTGTAAAAACATCAACACGATAGCTTGTACATACAGAAAAAGTTATTCTAAAATTTATATGGAAAGGCAAAGAAACTAAAATAGCTAAAACGATTTTGAAAAGAGCAAAGTAGAAGGAACCATGCCATCCTGTTTCAAGACTTATTATACAGCTCCAGTAACCAAGATATGTGGTGTTGGCAGAGGAACAGAAACATACATCAGTGGAACAGAATAGAGAACCCAGAAATAAACCTACACAAGTACAGCCAAATGATTTTGACAATGGTGTGAAAGCAATTCATTGGAGGAAGGATAGTCTTTTCAACAAATGGTCCTGGAGCAATGGATATCTACAGGCCAAAAAAAAGGGAGGGGGGGAGAATCTTGACCTAACCTCATATCTTACATAAAAATTAACTCAAAATGTATCATAAATTTAAATGTAAAAAGTAAAACTGTAAAAGTGGAAGAAAACATAGGAGAAAATCTTCAGGACCTGGGTAAGAGTTCTTAGATAAGGTCCAAAAGCACAATCTATAAAAGAAAAATCAGTATATTGAATTTCATCAAAATTAAAATTTTTGTTTTGCAAAAGCCCATATGAAGACGATGAAAAGCTAAAGACTTGGAGAAAATATTTGTACCACATATCTAATAATCTAGAATTTATAAAGAACTCTCAAAACACAACAGTAAAAACAAAACAAAACAAAAAACCAATCCAGTTAGAAAATGCACAAAGTCCATGAAGAGACATTTCACCAAAAAGGATATACAGACAGCAAAGAAGCACATGAAAAGATGTTCAGCATCACTAGCTATTAAGAGAAATGCAACTTAAGATCACAATGAGATAATACTACATTATCTGTCAGAACAGCTAAAGTGTTTAAAAGTGACAATACCAAATGCTGGCAAGCATGCAGAATCTAGATCTCTCATACCTTACTGGGCATTTATCCCTGAGAAATGAAAATTTATGTCCACACAAAAACCTGTGTACAATTGTTCATAACAGCTTTATTTGTAACAGCCCCAAACCAGAAACAACCAAAATGTCCCGCAAATAGTGAATGGTTAAACAAAACATAGTACATTCATACCATGTAATACTACTCAGCACTAAAAAGGAATGACTTATTGAAACACAGAACAACTTGCATGGATCTCAAGAGCATTGGGTTGAGTGAAAAAGCCAATCTCAGAAGGCCATATATATATATATATATATATATATATATATATATATATATATATATATAATTATATATATATAATTATATACATACATATATACGCGCCCGTGCACACAGACACACACACACACATATATATATACATTATACCCTTTTATGTAACATTACCAAAAGTGACAAAATTATAGAGATGGAGAACTAATTAGGGTTAGAGATGGTGAGAAGGAAAATGGGTATGACTATAAAGAGACAGCAAGAGGAAAATCATTGTGGTGATGGAATGATTAATTCTGTATTTTGATTGTGATGGTGGTTGCAGGAGTCTACATGTGATAAAATGACAGAACTATATGCACTTTATATCAGTGTTAATTTCCTGGATTTGATATTATATTATACTTATATAAGATGTAATCAAAGGGAGAAACTAGGTGATGGGTATATGGGACCTCTCTGTACTATCTTAGCAACTTCCTGTGACTATAATTATTCTAAAATAAAAGGTGAAAGTAAAAAGTATTCACTTAAGGTCTTTATACAGCTTACTTAAATTATGCTCATACTTCTTAATTCAAATGTCATTTGTAAATATCTCTACTAGTAGAATAATCTTTTCTGCTAACTAACTAGTTCTGATAATTTATGCGTGAAGGTTAAAGGGCATGTTTTATAGTGAGCAGCTCCATAACTACATGACATTTCCAAACTGGGAGGTACTATACTCAGGATTCATTAAAATAAAAGCTGCTTGCAAGTCATAAAACAGGAAAGCTGTGGAATAAATCTGGAAAATCATGCTACAATTATAGAAAAAATATTATCAATGACACAAGGACAAAAGCAACCTCAGCATTGCTCACACAGGCACTTCCAGGTCTTACCGGTTCCTTCCACAGACGAGTGGACCTTGTAACCTGGCACCATGCCTGCCACATACTAGAAAGCCCTCAATAAAAACTAAGCAAATGAATGAATGACCTAGGGCTGCCTCATTTTTGCTCACTAAAACAAGAAAAATGTGGGTTTGCAGATCTTGCCATATTCTGATCTATGTGTCAAACATTTTTTCACAATAAATCTCTCCTTGGAGAGAAAAAGAGAAAGAAGTTTACATAGATGGAATTTCTCAAAAGTAGAAACTGAAGTAGTAATCAAATACACAGCACCCAAGGCACTACTAGGTTGGACAAAAATATTTTAATCTGCCTCCCCCATTTCCTAAATCCTCTTCTCAGCTCTATTTATAAACTGCTCAGGTCATCGACTATCCCTATTCTATTAGCAAAGGGCTTTGTGCCTAGCTGGAGGCTACCCTTGCTCCCATTGGTTTTTTTTCTTTGCCCTTTACCCTTAACCTCTTTCAAATCCCTACCACAAACACCTCCTCCTTCTAAAATAGAGAAAGAAAAGGGGAGAAACACAGAATTAAATGACCAGGCCCTGCAAAATAGTAATTTAAACAAGCAAAACAAGTTTCATTTGGCACACGAATATTCAAACACAGGTTTTCACCATAAGACATATTGCCCACTCCTCAAATATACAATACAGAAGACAAAATTGAGTCATGTCACCCTTACTGAATTCACCTTCAGTCACAGGACTTGAGAACTGGTCACTTAATTTATAGATCCTGTAGGCTTTGTTCCTCCTTGCTTGGGGATGGGGTGCGAAGGAGGGTAGAACACTGTCATTTGTTAAGAGCTAAGGACAGGGGACTGAAATTGATAGCAGCTATGATTCTATGTCAGGTACTGTGCTAGGAACTTTTACACTGATAATTTATTTAACACTCATAACTATGAGGTCGGCAGGTGGGAAAATTGTAGCTGCAAGGCTCAAATGGTAGAGCCAGGATAAAAACCCAAACTTCATTACTCGAAATATTTGAAAGCCTATGATCTTTCCACTACACTCTTGCTTCTCTAAATCCAATCTTGGGGATTGCAGCTACCCTATTTCTCTAAAAGAATTCCTTCTCCTAGAGTACTGACACTCAAAACTAATCAGAGACCTGTTAATAGAAGGAGCCTACGCCTAAGGTTTCACTTATTATAATTGCTCCTTACTCAGTGTATTACTTTGAATAAGTCCGTTTTTCTCTCTGACCATCCGTCACTTTTTAGAATGCAGTTGATCTTTGAGGCTCCTTCTGAGAATAAAAACTTTGGGACCCCAAAATGTCCTCTGTGTTGTAAACACAAACACTTAGAGCTCTAACAGTATTGTTTAAAACGTATTTTCCAGAGCAAACGTTATTAGGTCAATTTAATTCTGTTTAACAATATTAAACCACTTTCAATTATTTATATTTTCATTTCACTAAAATTACCTTTAACAGGATTAATTCCTTTCCTTGTCAAATTTAATGACAATGTATTCTATGCATAGGTCTGCGCTTTATTTTTTTTTCTGACCACGTGACAAATTACACCAATTACTTTTCACCACTGGTAATATTCTTTTGTGGCTTTGATTTCAACAATCCTAATTTTTCTCGGAGTGCTTATCCTTCTGGCTCTGGAGGTCTAGATGTAAGCCTACAATGGACACAAATGTACACCACGTTCTACACCTGACGTTCAGAAAAGGTGGTCCAGCGCATCCAATATCTGGTAAGCCCAATAGTATAATATCGGCACGCTATGGGAAGTTTGCTATTAAAATTAAACAATACTCTGACGTGAGCTCCGTGAATAACTAAGGAAATAATCGCTCGCTCGCTTTTAGGCACAGCCCGCCTCCTCCCCTGGGAGCAGCGCTCTACGCGCATCTGTCAACTAAGGGTTCCTGCAGGCGCGCGCCTTGGGTCGTCCCAGAATCTGGAGAGCAGCCAACGATAGAAAGGGGGACGATGAAGCCCCACGAAGCCCGGTGGTTCTAGGCTGGGCCTGAGGGAGGGGCGGCCCTGGGGTCGCCTCCAGCTCCAGGCCCGCCCTGCGCCACACCCGACCCCGCTTGCTCTCGGCTAACGGGCCGCGACGCCCGCCTCCGCCCGCCATCCCTCACCTCGCCCGGACGGCGGCCTCCGGGAGTCAGCGGCCTCCCTCCGCGCCACCCGCCGCCTCCTCTGCAACCTTAGCCCACCCGGCGGACCCGGACCAAGTCACTGGCGGCCCAGGCGCAGGTAGGCGACGGTGCGCATGCGCGAGCTTTGAACACACAACACCCCCCCCCCCCCCGCTCCATTCGTTGCTGCTAAGCGACACCCTCACCCAAACTGACCAATCCTGGCGCGCCTCCACCGTCCGTCCCGGAGGAGTCGTGAATGAAGTGGTTCTTAAAGGGCAGAGACCCAAATGCAGACGGGGGCGTGGCTGGGGCGCGCGACTCCCACCTTTCTTCCCATCTCAGGGCTCTCCCCCACGTGGCTTTGAGGTCCAAGCCTGTAATTCCCACGTCTGGGGATGCGCGGTATCAGCTCGATTCCTGCTGGGGTAGCGAACTGGACTGACGTGTGGAGGCAAGGAGTTTTCAGCGTAAGGGAGCGACACGCCCAGGGCGTGGATTCCCCTGTCAGCGGGGCCAGGCGGGAGGCACGAGATAGGCAAACCAAAGAGCACAGCCTCCTGCCAGGCTGGATGAGGTGCCGAAGTCTAAGGACACACCCCGGTCTGGGATCGGAGGCACTCACAGGTGAATGGCCGGGTCAAGGGAGATGCGGAAGCAGTGTCCGTCCATTCATTCATTCAACAAATTTTGAGCACCTGTTATGTGCCAAGCACTATGCCAGGCAGTAGAGACATAGCGAGAAACTCCTGACACTAAAAACTGTGTTACAGAGAGGAGGGCAGAGTGAGAGCACCCATGAAACCTTTACACAACACACGCTTAAACACCAACTGAGATATGTGCCCTTCAGAGAGGCGCAAGGTTTTTGAGATAATTTACAGGAGCTTCTGGCCTGGGCTTTGGGCTCCAAGGAGGCTTCCCTGAGGACATGACACTGGCTGAGTAGTAGCTGGGCAAAGGGGAGAAGAAGAGTGTTTCAACAGAGGGCAAAGAATTCTGTGTGGAAGGCAGCAGGGCTCCTGTGAGGGATGAAAAGAAATGGAGAGGGATATGGAATTAGTATTTAATAAGCACAGAATTTCAGCGGGGGAAGGCGAAAAAGTTCTACAAAAGGATGGTGACGATGGCTGCACAACAATGTAAATGTAGCAAATGCCCCTCGGCTGATACCAACTTCTGTCCCTCCAACTACCATCTTCTTTTCCCTTTCCCTTTTACAGCCAAACTTTTTGGGGAAAGTGGCCTGTGTATGAAGACTCCATTGCTTCACCTTTCCCTTAATTTCTCAGTCCCCTGCAATTCTGACTGCTGCCTCGCCATATTATCAAAATTTCCCTCATGAAGACCTAGTTTCTATCTTGCTTTGACCTTTCAACAGCATTTGTCATTGCTGTCCTATTTCACACTCTCCTGGGTTTCCGCTTATATCTCTAGTATCCTTCTAGCTTTCATTCTCCTTTGCAGCTTCTTTTCCTCTGCCATGAAAAAAAAAAAAATAACGACACTCTCCCTGGGCAGTCTCATCCACTGCATGGTCGCAGCCAGTTCCAACAAGTGATACTTCTCAAACCTCATATTGCCAGCCTAGTCCTTGGCCCTGAGTTCCCAGACCTGAATAGCCAGCCACAGACTTCAACATCTCCATTGGACATCACCTGCAGCTATACATACATGTCCACAGCTGAATCTGTCACTCTCACTTCCACTACACCTTCTCCTCCACTCTTCCCTACCTCCATGAATGGCATCTCCAGTCTCTCACTTGCCCAAGCCAGAACCCAGAAGTCCTCCCTAATTCCTCCTTCTTCACCCCCCTCCATTAAGTCACTAAGTCCTGTCAAATTTGCACCTAATATCTTTCAAATGCACACACTTCTTTTTTCATTGCTCCCATCATTTCTGGCTTGCACACCTGCAACATCCTTCTCACTGTTCTTTTTGCTTCTCGTCTGGCTGCCTTACCTGCCTTTCACCTTTCACCAGGAAAACTGTAAAATGTATCTCTAACTTCTCACGCCTCTACCTGAAACCATCCATGGCTCCTAGGAGAGAGTCCAGACTCTAGACACCTATCACCTGTGTATTCTCCATTTCCTCTTCATACTGAGACATCTGTTATCCTGGAGGGCTTTCTCTGTATGCTGGACCAGGTTGGTCTCCTGTGTCTGTCTTAGCTTAACACCATCTCATGTATTGTCATTCCCCGTTTGTCTAAACAGAAATGGGGCTGAGTAGGACTAATCAAAGCCTGCACCCTGCCCCTGATGGCTCCTCCTCTACCCACTCTGTTTTCTGCAGAACCTCTGGGGACTTTTCCTGAGCAGGGAGCCTGGTTTGGGGATAACAGTACAGGCTTGAGGACCAGAAAGCCCTGAGTCCTGGCCCAGCTCAGGCATGTTGCCCCACTGCTCTCACTGAGTTTACCCCTCTGTGAAATGGGATGAAAACTGCCTCACAGGGTTGAATAAAAAAAGGCTTGTGGAGGGAAAGCGCAGCAGAAGCAGATGAGCCTTTTCTGGATCTGGGCCACCTCTTAGGGAAATGAAACTGTAGGAGGCAAAATTGCACCTAGACCCCTTTTGAGGAGTAAAGCCTTCCAAGAGCTCCCTCCTAAATGATGTGGCTGCTGCTCACTCCTTGCTGCAGGGAAAACCAACCTTGTTCCTATGTCCACCATGGATGGGCTGGACAAGAGAAGACAGCCACTTCAGAGCTTTAGTGGTTGCCACAGTAACTGTGTGGCCCAGGAGGGCAGGCCCAGCTTTCTCCGTGTCTTGCAGCAAACCACATCTACAATATGGGATACTGGTTAAGAGTGAGGATTCTAAAGCCAGACTGCCTGTATTCAGATACTGACTTTGCCCTTAGTAGCTATGAGACCTTGGGTAAGTAACTTAACGTCTGTTTTCTCATCTGTAAAATGGAGAAAATACTAGTGCTTTCTAGGGTTGTAAACCTAATACGCATTACTGTTGCCCAAAGGAAAGACAGGCATATAAGCGAGTTTCTCCCTCAGCAAAACGTAAAGCTCACACCAGTGTTTTTCTTGGCCCTGCAGGGTTTGGCTTGGCAGGAGGCAATGCCTAGGGTTCACGCTGCAGAAGCAAGCCTGGAGGCACAAGAGTGATGTCTAAAGCAGTGGACTTGGAGCCGGACATCTGAGGTCCAGCCACGATTCTCGTGTGAGCCCGGCACGATGCTCCTGCTGATAGACTGCAACCAGTGCCTAAAAGGCTAGGAGCGGATGCCGGGGCCCGCCCCCAGAGTAGCTTTCCAGACTGCGCAAACGCAAAGGATCAGCAAACATCTCCTAAGCCCCAGAGGCGGGGCCCGAGAGGGACGCTGAGCGTCACTCTTGCGCGCCCAATCACAAACGACTTTGCGCCTGTCCTGCTGCGGTCGGAGGTCACATGGAACTGCTGTGGTTGGCCCTGGTCTAGGTGCGCCCGGGTCTCAGACTGGTTTCCAACCTGGCTTCCCGGAATGTCGGTGGCATTCGTACCAGACTGGCTGAGAGGCAAAGCGCAAGTCAATCAGGAGACGATCCAGCAGGTGAGCGCTAGGAGAGAACGGGTTTCTTAGCCGAGAACCGGAAGGGCTGCCGGTTGCGGCAAGCTTCCTGGAGGGAGCGGCATCCCATCAGAGACTTGTGTGCCTTGGGTATTGACTTTTAGGGGTACAAGTGAGATGGGAACAAATTCAGCAAAGGCGCCGGGGCAGGACAACCTGGCACTGGGCTGTGAGACCTTGGGCAGGTTAGTTAACGCCTTGATGTCGCGCTGCACTGACCCTTTCTCTGATCTTTCAGCTCCTGGAGGAGAATGACCAGCTGATCCGCTGTATCGTGGAGTATCAGAACAAAGGCCGGGCGAATGAGTGCGTCCAGTAAGTCCCCAACTGCCTCCCCTGACTTCTGAGTTGGGGGTGGGGGAAAGCCAGTGTGGTGATACAGCACCTGTTCTGAAGTAGGAGTCTTGGGAGATTGAACGCAGATGAAGGTCAGAGAGGTTATTTACCTGCCGGTGACCATAGGGACAGTACATTGTGAAGCCTGGAGTTAGACGTAGCACCCTCTTCAAAACTTGAAAATCGCTCATTGCAAAGCCTCCTTCAAGTGAAGCCATGTCAGCTCATGACAACATAGATGGGGGTGGAAGCACTCAGAAAACTAGTCTTAGGAGCTGGCTTTCTCATCATGGAGTCCCGGCTCATCCTTTTTCTGTTCAGTGAGGGGGTCACACCCTTTGCTAAGTTCCTTCCCATTTCTAACTTTGTAACACATACAAAGACCAATAAAAGATTTCCAAGTTAAGCCAAGGTAAATCCTGCACAGTAATTTAATGTGCTCTCTAGCCATATACCAAAATGAGAGAAAATAATCTCTTTTCTAAATGTTGTTCAGGAGTTACGCCCCATTTATTACAGAAAAATATTATTTCATTGTTACTGAAGACATGTTTAAGAAAGCCATGCTTTTCCCACTCTGTAAAAAACCACCCATAGTCCCTCACTAAACAGCTGAGTGGAATGGTAGAGATATCCATCTTTGGGTAAGTCTTTACATTTGACTTTGGCATTTGGTAATTTGCTTTCTTACAGTTTACAGTAAACACTTTCTCATTTTTCCACATGGAAAATAGTTGCAAAACATTCCACTTGGTGCAGTGATTCTCAACCTGTGGGTAAGAAAGTTATCAAAATCTTCTGGTGGACTTTTTCAAATTGCACAGGCCATTCTTCCTGCCCCCTAGTCTGATTTGTCTTCCTGGGTAGGGAGCTCTACCCCGTGATTGAAAATACCTACTATAGAAAGCTCACATTGATCATGGAAATATCTCATCCCTTCTTTAAGTTGGTTCAACAGATATTTTATAAGTACAACTAAGTACCAAGCACTGTTTAAGCTACTGGGGAATCAGTACCAAAACAGATAACTAGCTGCGCTGTCACGGAGCTTACATTCTAGACTCTAGAATCTAAGGGGAGGAAATCATATAATTAGGCACGTGCTAATAGGCTCTTTGAGTAAGAATAAAGCCAGGTAAGTGTAGAAAAGGGTATTGTTTTATACATGGTATCTCTGATGTGACGTTTGAGTAGATACCCTGAGGTAAGGGAGCTAGCTATGGAGACATGTTAGGCAGAGAGAGCATCAGGTGGAAAAACCCCCAGGCTGGAGAGTACTGGGTATTTTCAAGTGGCAGCAAGGAGACCACTGTGGCCAGAACTCAGTGAACAAAGGGAAAATGGTAGGAGATGAGATCAGAGAGGTAACTAGAGGTCCTAGTCATATATCATACAGAGCTTTGTAGGCCACGAGAAGGGTTCAGCTTTATTCAGAATGAGATGGGAGCCTTTAGAAGGATTTAAAAAGAGATAAGACATGATCTTAAATTGTATGGCGATCACTCTGGCTGTATGGAGAATAGAGTAGGAATACAAAGGTAGAGCAGGGAGTCCAGTTAGGAGACTGGTCCAATACCATAGTCTAAGCAAGAAGTGATAATGGCTTGGCCTAGAGAGGTCCAGCTCTGGAAGTGATAAGTGAAAAACAGGTACGATTCTGGATATATTTTTCTTGAATGTGTTAAACAAGAAGATTGATTGCACTGCACGGTATCTGCAGTTTCTTCCTGCTGGGTGTTCAAAGGACAGTGCAATATAAATTCAGTATGTGGCATCATTGATTTTCTTGTCTTTGTGCACGTTAAACCTGGTATTTTTATTGGTACAGTATTAAAAAAATAATAGAAGGTTGATAACACTGAATCATCCAATTAATGGATGAACCATTCCTAGGTAAATTTCCAGTTTTTTGTTCCTGTTCAGTAAAAACAAGCCTCTAATTTTTGCCTGTTTTTCACCCATAGGTACCAACATGTGTTACACAGAAATCTTATTTATTTGGCTACCATTGCTGATGCCAACCCAACCAGTCCTTCAAAAGTAATGGAATGATCTTCCAGTTGGTGGCTGTGAGGAGTAATTGAATGTAATTCATTTCCTGTGAAATGAAGACAGGATCTTTACCAACTCAACTGCTTAAAACATGAATGAGACCTCTGTCGCTCTTGTAAACGTGTGAAAATGTGAGGAAAGTTACTAAGTTAAACTGTATTTCAATGTAAATATTTATTTTAATAATTAAGCAGATTCCCTCAAGTAAGTTGCCTCCAGTTGTCCTTTTTCCTGAAATAGATGTGTTTGGATAACAAAGACATATCACTGGTATCTTCAAGTCTACCTTTATAGTTTCAACCTGAATAAGGAAATTGAGCAAGTGTTTGGTGATCAGCAGGAATTGGTGTGACTCCCTACTGAGTCCCTGCCAGACAGACATGTAACTGTGTTCTCCCTTCTACCAGTTTATAGTTGGGGACCCCCTGACTGCTCTTTTCAGATTGCTTTGAAGTAAAGCTTGCCTTTCCACAAAACACGAATATTGAGATATAGAAATTTTCATGTAATAAGTGTCTCCTTTGGTTTTTCAGAAAAACTGTAAGGACTTAAAAATACATGTAACAACACTATTATCATTGCTAACAAAATTAATAGTAATTCATAATTATTAACTAATATCTAATAATAGATGATATACAGGAGGAAAAATATCTTTTTCCTTCCCTCCTTTTAAAGTTCTGGCCGGGGCTCTATAGCAAAAGACAGATTAACAAAAGAAAGGCATATAAATTTAAGTTTTACGTGACATGTGAGACTTCATAAGGAAATGAAGAACCAAAGAAGCAGTTGAATGTGAGCATTTTTATATTAGGTTTGATGAAGAATGGAAGTCTTGGGAAAATGCGATAGGACAAAAGGGTATGAGCTAAGTGTAGTGAGCTGGGGGAAACTTAGCAAGGCCTGTTCATTCAAATTCTGCATGTCCCTCAGTCTTCAGAGATAAGGATGCTTTTCTTCTGGGTATAGGGAGGGCACCTCACGTATGAGGGTCTCATGACCTGCTTCAGGGGAGGTCAGGGAGTCCTTCCATCATAGGCCATTTCTCAGATTCCTTCAGCTTAAAATATTCAATATCCCAAGATGCCATATTTTGGAGTAGCGTGTCCTGAACTCCACTGAGTTTCAATTTTCTTCTATTACCACAAAATGTCCTTTTGTCTGAATCAGGATTCAAACCAGATTCACACACGGCACTTTGTTGATGTCCCTTACGTCTCTTTAAAAATACTTAACACTTCTTTTTTTCTTTGCCATTTCTTGAAAAATGCCATCTACCCTAAAACTTCTCACATTCTGGATTTGCCTAGTTATATCCCTGTTGTGTCATTAAATACTCGCCCACTTTTCCTATAAACTGGTATATCTAGAGGCTCCTTCAGACTCAGGTTCTAATATTTTTGGCAAGAATACATCATAGGAGGGGACAAGTACATGCTTTTGCATCACAACAGAAAGTGACCTGATTTATTATCAAGTTCCCAATAGCCTTTCACTTAAATTATGATCTATCCATCTTTGATCTATTATTTTATTAGGGACTGCTTAAAACACTTCTATTTTATCCTTCCTTCTGCCTCTATTGGCTTTGTTCTAGTATACATGTGCTGCTGAAGCGAGCAAGGCAGGCTTTGTTCTGAACCCAAACTTAGACTATCAGGTTCCTGGCTCCTTTTGTTGGACTCGAGGGTTGCAATCCAGAGGGGCTGTAATGTGTAAATGGTGAAGAGAGCTAATTTTGAATCCCAGATCTATCACTTAACCTCTGAAAGCTGTTTCCTCACCTCTAAAATGGGGGTGATGAAAGTAGCACCTTCCTGCTGAGGTTTCGAGATTGAGAGGATGCAGTTGAGAGCTGGGCACATGGTAAACACAGAATGTGTGTTAGCTCCGATGTGTTATCTGAGGGTTCTGGCCCTTTCTAGGCCTTCTCAGGTCTGGGAGGGTGACTGCTCTTTGCTACCCCACCCATTCTGCCATCTTTAGGGTTCTAGCCCATTAGTGGTCCCCTTCCCCCACTGGTCATGGGGTTGGTGCCCATACTCTACCAAGCGGGGCTGCTCAAGGGCCTGATACGGTGGGCACTGCACAATGTTTTCAGTTTTGAATTAGTTGCTAACATTTGAAGATAGGAGGATTCCCCATTAAAGCTTGGATTTCTAGCAATGCTGGTCTTGTAGATCCACATAGCAGCCGGCAGCTGGAATGAGATGGCAGCTGCCCCTCTTTACTAGGCAGCCTGACTTGTATTCATAGGACCTGGTTCTGGCTGGAATGGGAGCACCAGCTGATGTTTCAATTTAGACTTCCCCTGAAGCAGAGCCTGAGACAAGGCCTTGGGTGCAGGTTGTGTAATTGATAGATGGTCTTAGGAAGCACAAGGCAGGCAGTGAGGAGAATGAGACAGAGAACAACGAAAAGCCACGAAGGGGGTATTACTGAGGTCACCTGCTATAGGCAGTAGGGGCTCAATTCTGCAGTGACCTCTGCGAAGCATGCAGCATGTCCCAGAAATGTCCACTGAGAGACACCAGTTGAGGGTTCCCTGCAGGGGCATTAGGTCTCCCTACACTAACAATCAGCCTTTGTGGCCAAGTGGGCGCCATGTGTCAGGAGTAGACAGTAGAAAGCTGAGGGCAGTCCTGAAGTGGCTAAGAAATTGTTTAGATGTTGAGGCTGCAGGAATTCCAATGAGGAAATTATCAAATCCATCTTATATATCATAGAAAAAGTCTATGTTGTTGAATCCCTAAGCACTCTTTTGTCTGCGAACAAAAACTTACCCGTTGAAGCAGAAGCTATTAGCATCCCACTCTCATTCCTTGAACTTCAACTTCACTGAACTTGATTCCTTTGTGTCCATCTGACTCCCAGCGGTCCACATACATATCTCTGTTCCTGAGGACTTTTTCCTAAAACGAAGTCTTGCTTTCCCCAGGCAGAGCAGGCCAGAACCACCTTGGGATTATTATTAACCACCCGGGGAGCAGCTCTCAACTAATGACTCTCGGGAGATAGAGTATTAATATCCCAGCTCCCTCATCCCTCCATGTGGACAATTCTGAGATGTTTGTACTGCTTGCCAAACTCTAATCACCTGCTGTGGTAGCTGGCTTAATAGCACACACTTTATTGGCCACCTTCCCCATCCCCGCCAAATGGAGTTTCCTGGGATCACTTCTCAAATAAGCAACTTGCACCAAAGCTAGTCTCAGGGTCTTTGATTTCTGAGGGAGACAACCAAGATACCAGTTGTCTAATGCCTCACTCTTGGTAGGTAGACCCAGATGGGCTGCTCAGCAAGTATAGCTTCTATCAGCACCAGGGCAAATGCAAATTTTTTTTACTAAAAACCAATCTACTTGCAAAAACTAATGTCTAGAAAAAGTGTCAGAGCCAAGGACTCGAAGCAGAATTTAGAGAATGATATCAGTAGGATCAACATAAAATGAGTAGGGACCCTATCTGACAAGTAGTGTTTGTTGTAGTGGGTTTTTCACATGAATTTGATGGGATCCAACCCACCCTCCCCCCACAAAGACAATGAAGCCACTGAACCTAAAAGGCAAAAAGATGGGTGTAGTACCCACAATTAAGGTGACAGTTTGCAGCCATTGCCCCAGTGGCTGTCTCTGTATTGCCACAACCCCATTCCTTTCTCCTGGACTGGCTCCATCGTAAGCTGATCAATCATAGTATCTGCCCATTGCCAAGGCCATCAAGACTAAACTAGAGATGGGCATATGAACCTTATCAAGCCAATCAGAATCTCTCTAGGATTTTGCTCACTGGTGCTGGCAGGTAAAAAGGTTTCCCATCAGGTTGCCAGGCTATACAGTTGTGTGCTCGAAGCTGCCATTGCCATGTTCCTTGCCCCCCTCATCCCCCATGGAAAAAGCCCAGGATCTTGACTAATATCACGAGGATGCTATTTTATCAAAGTACACATTTTTATGTACTCCGTGAAATCATCTACCCCCTTTTTCCCCCACAAAAAATAAATCTAAGATTTCAAAACATGGGTTTTCAAATTTGCAATTTTTTTTTAACCAAATTCTGGTAGTATTTCTGTTTCTGCTTTGTGGGTCCCAAGATTACCCCCAGGTTTGATGATTGGCTAGGAGGACTCACAGGACTCAGCACATAGTCACACTCACAGCTATGATATATTGTAGCAAAAGAATTCAAAGCAAAATCAGCAAAGGGAAAAGGCAAATGAGGTGAAGCGGAGGAAACCAGGTTCAAACTTCCTTTTCCCAGTGGAGTCACACAGGACAAATTTATTCCTCCAGGGATGAATTGTGACGTGAGAAATGTCCACTAGGGAAGTTCATTATACAGGCTTAGTGCCCCAAATTTTTATTAGAGGCTGGTCACATAGGCATTCTCTGCCTAGCACATACCAAAATTCCAGAGTCCCGAAAAGAAAACTGGTGTTCAGCATAAACCATATTGTTTGTTCAAATAGTTTATACATAGTGAGGCATTCTTATCATATAATGAAAGTTTTCTGTAGGTGTAGGAAACTACCATTCAAGTTCCCAAATTCCATCCAAAGGCCAAACTTGTAAGCAGGACTTTCTAAAGATAGCAGTCTCAGGCCTATTATGTTCATTCTTTTCTGCACAATTCCCCATTTAAGATCTAGAATATCCTTTTACTTTAAAAAATGCTGTAAGGAAATAAGGTAGAATTGTGTATGTACCTTCTCATTGGATTCCTTTTCTCATCTTTTGTTCACCTCTTTTCTCCCTTAAGTTATAAAAATGTAAAAGTTACTTTGGGGGGAGGTTAGAGCAGGGATCCCTGCTTGAGGTTGAATTGTGTATCACAGGATATACTGAACAAGCTGAGGCAATAAATTGATAACCAATATACCGCTAGGATAGTTGTGTCCTTTCTTTAATCTGTTAATATGGTGAATTATAGGAATAGATTTTCTGATGTTGAACCATCTTTGCATTCCTGAGTTAAAGCCAATTTGATCATGAACAATTTGGGGTTTAAATACTGTTAAATTGCATTTCCTAATATTTGGATTTTTAAATTCATGTTTATAATGAGATTGGTCTATAACTTTCTTGCTCTGTCTTTGTCTGGTGTTGGTATCACAAGGTAAGTTAGGTAGCTCTCTCTTCTTTACTATTTTCTGAAATATTTTGATAAAAAAGGGATTATTGATCCTTGAGGGTCTGGTAAAATTTGCCTATGAAGCAATTTGGACCTTGTGCTTTTGGAAAGGAAGACTATTTTTGTTCTTAATGGTTTTATTATGAATAATTTCAAAGATATGTAAAAGTAGAAAACATAGCTCAAAAATCCCCATACACCTATCACCTAGATGAAACAATTATCAGGATTTTGCCACATTTGTTTCAGTCGTTATCCATTTAAAAATGTATTTTCTTTTTTCTTTGATGAAGCATTTTAAAGCAAATCGCAGACATCATGTGCTTTCATCCCTATATATTTCAGTATGCATCTCTAAAAAAAACAAGGACATTTTCTTACATAACCAAAATTTCATTAATACATCTAACAAAATTAAATATATTTCCTTGCTTTTATCTAAAATCTAGACCATAATAAAATTTCCCATTTGGCTATGTCAGAATGTTTTTCAGTTGTTTGGAGGGAGACGTAGGATTACTAATTCAATTTCTTCGATGTTTACTGATTTATTCAGGCCTTCTATTTCTTTTGAGTCAAATATGGTAATTTCTATTTTCTAGAAAATTATCTATTTCATCTGTTTCCCCACTTGCACTCCTGATTAGTTTTGACAGCGTCCTAGCCATTAAAGTTCCAATTGCTGGTGTGATCCCACTCCAAAAGGCTAAATACCCAGAATCATTACCTGAAAATTCCTACCAGGGGTTCTCCGTCCTGGTAATCACAGCCAAATTAAGCCTGGGTTTGGAAACTCCTTGCATACCAATTTTCTACCACTCTTGAGGATGAAGAGGAGGTATCAGCCCTTTTGGTGGACGCTGCTAGGCCTGCCTTGTCCTAGCAGTTTCTTCTCCTTAACCACAGACCAAATCGCATCATCTGAAATACAATTTCAATTCACAGGAGAGCATAAAAGAATTTTGATCAAAGAGGGAACTTATTTAGAAGGTATTTCGTCCTGCTTATTTTACAGATGAAGAAACTGAACTCCAGAGAAATCAAAGAACATAAATAAAATGCCTTCTGATTAAAAACTGCTTTGCAGAGCCACTATCAAGACAAAAGACAAGACCCAGACTGAGAGAAAATATTCGCAATCTATTACCAAAGATTTGGACTCAGAAATTACATATATCATCTACGTAACAAACATTTGTATCCAGAACTCTCGCAGTCAATTAAATGAAGAACGATTAAGCAACGGACTTGAACTGACTCATAAAAGATGAAGAATTGCCATGAACAACTATCCCAATGACGCGGGCGCCAAAGCAGGAACGAATGCACACCTCAGCCTAAAAGGTCTTTGAAATGAGACGAACGGTCTAATAGTAGCATAGCGTCATAACTACCTCTTGCGAAAAAGAAAACCAGCCAAAGTTCTGTCGGTTTACTAAACCTCAATGACTTCATTCACACAGCTGACTCTCAGGTGTCAACAGCAAAGTCTCGCGATATCGGGAGACGAGCTGAAGCTCACGGACCTTGGAGGACGAGAGAAAGTAGAGAGCGCAGGCGCTTCCAGGGCTCTCAGATTGGGCGACTGACTCCAATGGTAAAGAGGGAAAGGGCGGGGCAAAAAAGGATACGCTCAGGTATAGGAGCACCCGGCTGGGGGTTTCACAAGAGCTCCCAAACAACGCCTACGTGCGCTTCCTTTCGGTTAACCACCCACTTCGAGACTGTGCTCTCGCGGTATTTGTCCGACTCTCGCGAGGTTTACGTGGCACTGGGAGGCCGGGCCCAGGGAAGGGGGTGGTGGTCCGTTAGCAGCATTGGGCTTCGGCAGCAGTGGCCGCGGTTTCTCCGCTGCGCACGGGGAGCTGTTCAGGCTGGAGGCCCGCCAGGTGAAGAGCTCGCCCGCATGCGTGTGCATGCCACATGGGAGCCGGGAGATCGGGGGCGGGAGGGGACCCCGTCTCACCCTTCCGCGCTGTCGCGACAGGCCGGCGCGAGGCGCCCGCGGTTTGGGCTCCGCCCCAGCCCCCGCCCCGGCTCCCGACCTGACCACCTTCCTCCCCCTCTCTCCCAGCTCTCGCCGCCGCTTCGGTAGCGATGGGGGCGCAGGACCGGCCGCAGTGCCACTTCGACATCGAGATCAACCGGGAGCCGGGTGAGCCGGAGACTGGGGAGCCCTGCTGGGGCCCAGACTGGCCTCGGGGAAGGGGCGGGGCTTACTCTCAGCAACTCTCCCCCGGGGCTTTTGGGGAGCGGGTAGGCGCAGGCAACACTCCCTTTTCTCCAGAGTTAAAAAATCTACCGAGAGAGAAGAGGGTGGCTCAGGCACACCACTCCCACCCTACTCGGAGCCCGGGCCTCGCCCTCCCGAACTTCATGCCCCCTTGCATTCCTAGACTGACACCCAGAAAAGGGGTGCGATCCTTTTAGGACTTTTTCTCTCAGTGTCTGCAGAGGTCAAACACTCCCAATTCTGATTTCAGTTATCTTGGCTATGTACTGTGAGGTTTGGACTCGTGTGTTCTTTATTTCCTAATCCTTGAATATCATTAATGGGTGAAATCCGCCTCTATTTATTCTTTACCTATCTGTTAGCCAGAATTTCTTGGTTCTTGGGAAAATGACCTAGCAAAAGTCTTGTGTGATAAACCAAAGCACTCTGTACCAAGAGACTTGGAGTATGTATGCACTCAGCATTAATGTTCTCTCTGCATATTTTGTTGAAAATAAAATATTTTCCTCCAAAGGGTAGTTGTTTCATTCTGAGTCAGTGTGCAGGGTTCCAAACTGTTTTCTTAGGGTTTTTTTTAGTGTCTATAACAGAACTTTTAGTTAGAGGCATATATACAATCTTTGTGCATGTTCTTGTTCAGCAGATTCTTATTGAGTGCCTCCAGTTCTAGACTGTGGGGATACAGCAATGAGTAAAACAAAGGCCTGTCTTCCTTGTAGTTTATATTCTATTGGGGGAAATACAGACAATAAGTCAAGGGGAAAAAGTAGCCTGTAGTTGGGGTACTATTTTAATAGGTTGGTCAGAAAAGGCCTTTTTGAGGAGATGACATTTAAATGGACCTCTGAAGGAGGCAGGGAGGTGAGCCATGTGGGTATCTTTGAGAAGAGCATTCCTGGTAGACGGAACAGTTAGTCCAAAGGTCCTGAGGAGGGAGTACATGTTTAAAGAACCTCAGAAAGCTTAGGGTGGCTGGAACAGAGGAGGGGAGAAGCAGAAGATGGCTATAGGCCATAGTAAGGACTTGGACTCAATGAGATAAGAAGTTATTGAAGAGATTTGAGTAAAGGAACGATGTGATCTTAGAAAACTTTGTTGCATTCTCTCTTATATTTTCAGCCTTGATGGACCTTAATCCTTTATAGTGAATCCATGCTTCAGGTAACAGGGCTGTTTTTTTCTCTTTTTTTAAGAATTAAAAGCAGACTCCAGAGAAGTAGAAGTAAAACAAAGGTTCTGTAGCCATGTAAAGTACTCCTTTCCTAGTACATGTTCCTATCCTAGATTTGCAAATAACCGTTCTTGTGAAAAATCTCACAATATGTTTGGTAAATGTTGAATGAACTTCAGTCCCCAACATCCAAGGTAATTCACTATAATACAATCCTGGTAGAAGTGACTAGAACTCTTGAGAAAAGTTCAGATATAAGATAGGGAATGGTTACATTGTTCTAGGTTGAATCAGTTGGTAATAGATAATTTCATATGGTTCAATCTCATGTAATACTTCTTAGCACTTTTCAGTATATTATCTAAGTAGTAGATACTTGATTTTCGCACAATTTTAAAGGATCAGTTCAGTTGTTTGAGAATCCTGCTTTGTAGCATTTAACCATTTGTACGTTTGTCTTTTGAGTACTTATTCAAGTAATACTTCTGATTTCTTATATAGTTAATAATTCACTTGATGGAAATACAAAGTAATATGTTTGATTTACTTTGATAAGCAAAGATCTTTTAAGAGTAGCCACACTGTCCACATTAATGAGATCAAGAAGTATTGATAAAAATTCAGTTGAATACAGCACATTATGCTTTTCTATTACTACCAATGGAAGTGTGTATATTTTATAGCAATCACGTTAACTAGACTTTTGAATTGTAAAGAACAAATGAATGCAAGTGTATGTTAAAAGAAGAAAAGTTTTTAAATGATGTATGAGTTTTTCTCTATGAGTCCAAGAAGATGATTCCTATTTGAAATAATTCCAGGATTGTTCCTTAGAAATTTTTTTCGGAAACTAGATTTTCATTTTTTAAATAAAGAACTATTCACGTTATTTCTCCTTTGGTGAGTTTTTGTAGTTCGTGGCTTTTAAGAAATTGGTCCTTTTTTTTTAGGTTGTCAATTTTATGTGCATAGAGTTGACATAATCCCTTAATTTAATAACTGGGGGATCTGTAGTGATGTCTCCTCCTTCATTCCTAATAGTAATAATTTGTGCCCTTTGTCTTTTTTCTTTGGTCAGTTTGGCTAAAAGTTTCTTAATTATCGTTTCAGGGAACAAGGTTTTCCCTGAAGGGGAACAAGATTTCATTTTCTTCCTTATTGTTTTCTGTTTTCAATTTCCTTGATTTCTGCCCTTATCTTTATTTCCTTCCTGATGCTTGCTTTGTCTTTATTTGGCTCTTTTTCTAGTTTCTTAAAGTGGAAACTTGCATTGTTGACTTGAGACCTTTCTTGTCTAATAAACACTTAATGCTGTAAATTTCCCTTTATACAAAGGACCCTACATGTTTTGGGCACCCCATGAATTTTGATGTATTGCTCATTTTCTTTCAGTTCAAAATATTTTCTAATTTCCCTTGAGACTTAGTCTTTGACTCATGAATGATTTAGAAGTGTTTTAATTTCCAAGTACTTGGACATTTTGCAGTTGTCTTTCTGTTAATGATTTTTAGTTTAATTCCATTATGGTCAGAGAACATAATTTGTATGATCTCAGTTGCTTTATATTAAGGTTTGCTGTGTTCTTTTTTGGTGAATTTTTCACGTGCACTTGAAAAGAATGCATATTCTGCTGTTTTTGTGTAGAGTGTTCTATACATGTCAGTCAGATCCAGTTGGATAATAGTGTTGTTAAATTCTACATCCTCCTGGCAGATTTTTCTGTTTGTTCTACTAATTACCAAGAGGAGTATTGAAGTCTCCAACTATAATTGTGGATTTGTTTATTTCTCCTTTCAGTTCCATTAGTCTGTTCCATTTACTTGAAGGCTCTTTTGTTAGGTGGATGCATACACATTTAGGATTGTTATATCTTAGTGAGTTGACCCTTTTATCATTATGTAATGACCATTTTTATTCCTGGTAATTTTCCTTGCTCTTAAGTCTACTTTGATATGAATGCAGCTACTCCAGCTTTCTTTTTATTAGTGTTTATATAGTATATTGTTTCCTGTCTTTTTACTTTCAACCTACTTATATCATATTTAAAGTGGCTTTCTTGTAGATAGCAAATAGATGGATCTTGTCTTTTATGCATCCTCTCAATCTGTCTTTTAATTGGTATATTTAGACTAGTTACATTTAATGTAATTGTTACATTTGGATTTGTCTATGTAATGCTTGTTTTTGCTTCCTCTGCTTTTATTCTAGTCTCTTTTCTTGCCTTTTGGATTATTTGAACATCTTTCAGTACTTTTAATTTTTATATTGAATTTTTGATGTTTTCTCTATAGTTTTTTTGGTAGTTAGTCTAGAGATTACAATATATATTCTCGACTTTTCACAGAGAACTTAGAGTTAATATTTTATCACTTCAAATGAAATGTTGAAAGCATCCCACCATATAACATTCCTTTACTTCTCTCATCTTGTTGTCTTTGTTATATGTATTACATCTACACTGAAAACTTTTGCTTTCAAATGTCACACATACTTTAAAGGGCGTAAAAGGAAAAACAAATAGTTCCTTTTGGTGGGAACTGCCATCTTCCAGTAATTTGCCAAAATATCCTATGCAAAGAGAACGGGGAGATGCACCTGCTATATGCTCTCTAGGCCTTTTAGAAAACATGGAGTTTTTCCTTTGGCCAAGTACATGTGAATCCACAGGAAAGGTGATATTGTAAACATCGAGAGAATGGGCACTGTTTAAAAAGGAATGCTCCACAAATGTTACCACGGCAAAACTGGAAGGGTCTACAGTGTTACCCAGAATGTGGTTGGCATGGTTGTAAACAAGTTAAAGGCAAATACTTGCCAAGAGAATTTATGGATTGAACGTAGTGAGCACGCTTAAGAGCCAAGATAGCTTCCTGAAACATGTGAAAGAAAATAATCAGAAAAAGAAGGAAGCCAAAGAGAAATGTACCTGGGTTCAACTGAAGCACCAGGCTGCTCCACCCAGAGAAGCACATTTTGTGAGAACCAATGGAAAGGAGCCTGAGCTGCTGGAACCCGTTCCCTATGAATTCATGGCAGATAAGTTTAAAAGAAAAAAAAAAACCTCTGTACTGTTATTCTTGAAAGATATTTTTACTAGATGTAGAATTCTAGGTTGGCACTTACTTTCTTTTAACATTTGAAAAATGTTCAATTGCTTTTTGGTCTATATGGTTTCTGATAAGAAATCCATAGTCATTCAAGCTGTTGTTACCCCGTATGTAATATGTTCTTGTCTGGCTGTTTTCAAGATCTTTGCTTTGTCCTTAGTTTTCAGCAGTTTGATTTTGCTGTGTCTGGGTGTCAGTTTCTTTTTATTTATTCTCTTTGGGGTTTGCTGATCTCCAATCTGTCTTTTGCCACATTTAGGAAGTTTTTAGCTATATTTCTTCAAATCTGTTTTCAATACTCATTTTCCTCTCTGGGACTTAGACGACACAAATACCAGATCTTTTGATATTACCCCACGGATCTCTTAGGTTCTGTTCATCTTTTTTTTCAGATTAGGTAATTTCTATTAATGTATCTTCAAGTTCACTGACTTTTTCCTCTCTCATCTCCATTCTGCTTCTGACTTCACCCAGTGAATTTTTAATTTTGATTATTTTTCCATTTTAGAGTTTCCTTTTGATTTTGCTTAAAGCTTTCTATTTTTTCATTCATTTTGAGTGTTTGTCCTTACTTATAAAGTATGGTTATAATCGCTGCTTTAAAGTCTATAATAATTCCAACATCTGTATCATCATGGAGTTGCTGTCTTTGATTGTCTTTTCCCTCATGAAATAGGAGTATTTACTCGTTTTGAGACAAAAAAGTTTGAGAACATTACTCATTTTTTTAATTGGAGGCTTGAAGTTGGTTTTCAAAAGTGACAACCAGAGTGTTTCTTTAAAGGAATCTTTGACTTTGGAATTTTTCTTTATGTGGTCCTCAGAGCAATATCATAAAACCCTGGCAATTTATCAAAATAGATAGAAATGGGGATACAGGTGAAATGGGTATTTTTACTTCACTGCTTAAGATTCACATGGCTCCAGGAAACTGACTTGAAAATGTATCCTTAATAAGCGCTGTAAAGTATTTGGAAGTGATACCAAGAAATTTTAACTAAAGAGGCAGACAAAAGTTTGAGTACTACTTGTGACTTTGAGCAGGACACTTGACCGCTTTGTAAATGTGCAGTATGGCAAAGTTTGCTAGTATTCACAATTACCCTTTAAACTTTAGACTCGCACTCAAGGTAGCTCATACTTTGAGAAAGGACGAGGGATCTAATTTGTACTGAGGGGCAGGAGAAATGCATCTCCCATCGCAGGCTCGCACTAGGTCATAAAGTTATGCATGAATAGAGTAATAGATGCAGTGGTCTACACTCTTATATACTCATAAATAGGATTCCAGTGTAATAGTGCTTACATAATAAGGTTGTTGGGAAGAGTAATTAACTAGTACAACCACCTGTCTTACAGATTGTGTTTTTGTAATACGAATTTATTCTAATGGGATGGATTGATTAAGGAGCACAGTTTTAATTACCGTTTGTGTTATAACACAATCAGATAACAAGTTGGGGAACTAGTGGTATGGGAGGGGAGGACCGGCTGAGCGGCACTCCTATTCTGACTTACTCTTGTCTGTCCTAACAGTAATTTGAAAGACCACACAAGGACTATGCCAATGACAGTGCTGAGAAAGGAGGCCATAGTGAGGTGTCATCAATTGTAGAATTTCCTTGGTGATGTGTAGGTTTTATAACATCCCCTTATAGCTAAAACGTGCCTTTATTATTGATACTCCTAAAGAAAAAAGCAGTTTTACTGCAACCTGAAATTCCCTTGTCCCCCAACTCCCATTTTCCCATGGAAACAGTTGTTTTTGTATGTGATTTTGAAATGCAGTGTTTCTTTAAATTCTATCCTGTTACTGCGGAGCAGACTATTTGTAAAAAACCTAGCACAGTATCTGCCACATTTGTTTTTAAAGTTGCTTTAATTGTTGCGTGAGCATGAGCCCTAGTGCTGAGTCAAGTAAGGGGCTTTCATATTAAAGTAGTGCCATGTTTTCCCGAAAATACTTTTGATATTACCCCATAGACAGTCAGCTCTAATGGGTCTTTTGCAACAAAATTGATACAACACCTTGTCTTATATTAATAGTAAAATAAGACCGGGTCTTATCTAACATAACAGTATAAGACCAGGTTTTATATTAATTTTTGCTCCAAAAGACCCATTAGAGCTGATGGTCCGGCTAGGTCTTATTTTTGAGGAAACACGGTATGCAGACATTAAACTTTTTTGTTCACATTTTAGGAAAAAGGCTTGTTTCAGGTTTATGTAAGCAAAAGTGTCCCCCCTCGCTCCCGGCCCCTCCCCCCCACACACACTTTGTCTCTTTATTTTTTTAAAATTGGGCCTGGAGAATCCCAATAATATCAGGCCTGATTGGATGGTCTTGAAGGCAAACTCACATGGATTTTTACGAGGACTTTATGAGGAGGAAGTTCACTTCTTAGCACTTCCTTTCCTTTCCTTCAAAACTCCAAGTGAAATATACAAAGATTTTTCTCCTTTTCTACCTTTAACATAAGATGGCTGCTGCTTGTCTAATTCCCTCCTCCTACCCCTTTTGAGTCCCTGTGCTTTTCTGTTACTATTATTATTATTTTTACCTTTGTGGTATTCACCTGTCAGTGGTGTTGCAAAGGGAATCCGGACGGTGGTACAAACAAGCTGCCTACTATGATTTCCTTCAGTTCTGCTTTGCACATCACTTACTTCATATCTGGCACTGGAGAGTCAAAGTTTTCCAAAGTGTATATAGTTCAGCCTGAATTCTTGGTAGAACATAGCTCTTACACAGATGGTCAGGCATTTAGCAAGTACTTATCTTACTCGGATTAAAAGCAGGTGGGAACTAAAAAGATTTCTTTAGGTAAGCAGAAAAAAACTCGAGCTAGAAAGGGCAAGACTTGGGTGACTGACAAAGTTATCTAACACTGAGCAGTGATTTCAAGATTATCTCAAAAATTGCATTCAAAACCCCAAGCTGTGAATGCCTGTGCTGTGTAAGACTTGCTACAGATAGTGCCTGATTTTAGTCTCACTGTGTTCCAAGAGGCTGTGTCTTAAGTAGATTGTCATAGACTGAAATCCTGAATTCCTGTTTCCAACCCTTCCACTTCCACAGGCCACTGATGCCTGATTCTTAATTAGGCAACATGCGAGCAGGGGGGCTATAAAGGGTAAATTCCCTCTACTCAGACTGGGTACCCAGTACGGAGGAAGAAAGGGAAGAGTTATGTTCCTAAATTAAGCTAGAGGCAGGGACCCTCATAAGTAAGTGTTTAATGCAAAGACTCTGACGTTTTCACCACTGAACTGCAATAATACAAGGAATTTGGAAATTGTCTGAACAGACAGACCATACATAGTGTCAACTGCGACCTCTGCTCTGTCTGCCTCCCTTATCTTGCACACCTAGAGTCACCACCTGAAAAACTTGGTGCTTTTCAAAAAATCTGATTCCAAAAAAAAAAAAAAAAAGAAAATCTGATTCCAGGAGTAGAAGAAGGAGACTGTGGAAAGCAGAAATAACTCTAGGGTAGCTAGCTTCTGCCCCCAAATAATCATCTTTCCCAGAGAGCCTGGAAGTTTCCACTTGACTGTTATCTATACTAATCTGCAGTTCTGTTGCACTGAAATAAATGAGATAAATTTGGGTAAATAAGTCTTCCTATTTTTAAGAATGCTGTCACCTTTGGGAAGGTTCGTTTTCATACATGACCTGAACTCTTGCAGCAAGGCTTGATGAGAGAGCCACTCTGGGAGTTGTGTTTGGGACCAGGGAAAGTCGGTAATGTTAGAACCTGGGAAGGGAGCCGAGTATATTGGAAAAGAACACTGGATGAGGACGCAGAAGACTGGGCTCTGGTTCTGGCCCTACTCATTTCCACATGGTAGCCTTTGTCAGTTACATTAATAGCTGAGTGTGTTTGAAACCACGCTTGTGGCTCTGATAATATACCATATGTTTGCAAGGTACCTTAATCCACACATTGTGATGTAAGATTTAAAGCCATTTAACAGAAGAGATTCTCAGAGCAGGTAATTGACTGATCCAAGGTCACATAGCTAGTAATTGTCAAAGGCAGAGCTCTAGTCTAGGGTTTCTCTCTTATCCATGATACCATGGCTGTGTGCAAAACCTAGGGTTTAGTATTGTGGAGCTCCTTGAAGAGAAGGCCAGGTTTTGAGGGGAGTGCTGAGTAGGGCAGCAATAGGATGCTTGTTGGCTGGAGAGAGGAGCACCTAAGATAGGACAAAGGATAGACATGGCAATAAAAACCAAAACCTTATTTCCTCAATGTATCTTCCACTGTGTACTGGAGGGGATGAAAAACTTCTCCCACTTTACTTCTTCCTAGAATTTAAGCTAATACTGTTAGTCATTTGCTTAATTAGCTTGGTATTATGGATCAGGTAGGCTGTCCTCAGAAGTTAGTCACCATTTATAACATTGTTTTTGTTGGAAAACGCTTTCTGAATTCCAAACCATCCATTTAAAGATGATTTTTTTAAATAGGTAAGATTTAGGGTGGAGACTGCTACTGTGGATGAATGACACATTAGGCAAAGAAAGGAATATCATAATCAGTAAAGTTAATTTCCAAATTCTAAAGTGTGTGACTTGACCTTTGGTGCATCTGTTTGGCTCGTTTTAAGCTGAAAAGGGCTTCATTGTTTTTTTCTGTTAGTAAAAATAGTACATGATCATTATAAAAATTCCAATCATGTTTTTTAAAAAGTCAACCTGCCTTGAAGTCCTGCCATGCAGAGATATTCATAACTAGCCTTTTCTGAATATCTAATCTGAATTCTATGTACATAGACATTTTTAAAAAATAGTACCATGCTGCATGCTGTATTGTGACTTGTCTTTTTCTATTAGCATATTCTGGACGTTTTAACATTTCAATAAATTAAGCTTTATATAATCACTTTTAGTGGCTCTATATCGAATGAAAGTATATTAGTTAGAATAAATGTAGTATTGTTTGCAGATCTAAAGACTAACAGTGACTGAACTAAAACTCAAGTTTTACTTTTCTCTCTCAGCCTCCTGAGAGGCAGCAGATGAGGGCTGACCATCTTTGCCTTGTTACTCCGTCACTCTTAACCTGAGGTGGGTGGGTGGAGCTCTTAACAGAAAAATTCAAGTTGGATCAATACAGAAGAGATGATGGAATTAGAAGAATCATTTTGCAACTCTCAGTATAATAATTGGATCAGGAAAGGATCATCGATGGCCAAACCTTTGGGTAAAAGGTTATTATAGAACATGATATGCACATAGTTTCAAAGGATCATCCCACAGGTTATTAATTTAAAAATGAGGAAAGCTCCTTTACAACAGAGATCTGGCTAATACTGTTCTTGAGCATCACTAATAATGGGTCAAGCTGACGTATGCGTCCTGATAGGATGTGAAAAAAAGGGAGAGAGATAGGGACTGTTTTCTATTAAAAGACACCAAGGCATGACAAACAAATTAATACATATCCTTGGTTAGATTCGTAGGCATTGTGGAGGCAGTCGGGTCAATTTGAATATGGACTAAGTATTAGGTTGGTGCAAAAGTAATTGTGGTTTTTGCAATTGTTTTTAACCTTTTAAACCGCAATTACTTTTGCACCAACCTGATATTAGACTATATTGTTGATCATCATTACGTTTCTTGGGGGTGACAGTGACAGGGGTTAAGTAGGCACATATCCTTGTTTAGGAGTCTGAAATAATTGCACATCGCAATGTCTTTAACTTCCAGTTTGTTCCAGAAAAAAATTGCCTGTGTAGAGAGGGAACGATGAAGTTAATATGGCAAAACATCTTTATAGATTAAAAAATTTCAAAATAGAGTTTGCAGGGTAGGGGGTGGATTGCATCTTCATTCTGATGACTTTCAGATTCATTTTGTCAAGTTCCTCTAGAAATCTCGTTAGTACTTTGGGGCTTGCAATAAATACAGGTTACTTTAGGGAAAATTGGACACATTTGCAATGTTGAATCTTCCTGTCTAAGAACAAGGTATGGCTCTCCTTTTGTTCCCATTGTCTTTAGGCCTCTCAGAGTTTTGTAGTTTTGTTTTTTTTTGGACCCCACACTCTTTTGGCTAAGTAGCTAGAATGTTTTTTTGTTGCTGTTGAGAATATGAGTTTTATTATTTTTCTACAGTTCTTGATCATACGATAAATACCAACAATTTTAATGTTTCAGTTAATATTTCAGTTGGTTGTTTTATAGGTTTTCTAGGTGTACAGTTATGTCTTTAAAAATTGACAGATTGTGTTTTTTTTTTAATTGATGTACATACCTCTCATATTCTCTTGTCTACTGCATTGGCTAGAATTTCTAGAACAACATTAAACAATAGTAATGCTAACAAGCACTTTTGACTAGTTCTTTTTCATGGGATTAATGCTATACTAGTATTCCACTATAAACATAATGCTGGCTGTTGATTTGAAGGGTGTGTGAGAATGTGTTTATGTTAATGCACAAATGTGGAATTTCATCAAGTGCTCATTTTGGTTTCCATCACAGGATGTTTATAGAGTTTTTCCTTCGTTTCAATAAATTATATTAACAGACTTCTAATATTTAATAGTGTCCTTTTAAAAATGAGATTGATATATGGGGTTTTTAAAATTTGTTTTATATCACTTTTCTCAGGCCTTCAATTTAATTTGCTTCATAAAACTTGTTAAGCTTTTCATCTTTTGCTGTGCTCTGAAGCTGCTGAGATGACATTACACTTCAATGTTACTTGAAGATTAGAAGTAATTTACCCATATCTGAAGAATTATTTAACAGCACTCTTTTGGATAGTTACTTAACAGCACTTTAGTTTCTTTCTTGGATCTGTTTTTCAGTCTGTATCAGCATGGAGTTGTAATCCATACTTTCTTATAATTCTTTTTTCTAAATTTTGGTATTCCTCTTTTATTTTATTTTCCCCTTAAAAGAGTCAGCTTTGGGATTTACTTATCAAGTCTAATATTTTTCTGCTTTTTTAATTCATTAATTTTTGCTTTTACTTTTATTAAAACCTTTATATTTTTCTTAGGTTTTTTATTTTTATCTTCCTGAGTTGAGTGAGTGATTTATCTTTGGTCTGATTCATTAATGAAAATATTCAGGACTGTATGTATCAATTGGGACAAAGAAGTGATGGCATTCAACACTTTGTCTTGTGAGACCTGGCAGCTCTGAGATCTGACATCATTCCCCAACATCCTGGTTCTTAACAGTTCTTGGAATCTGCACCAATATCCCTGTCAACAAACTACATGAGCCAATAAATACTCTTTTGAATTTTTAACTTGTACTATCTGCAGGATACCTTTAGCTGGATGTTGACCGACACGTTATGTAAAGGTTTTGTGTGCCTCAATAATTATAGAGCTGTTTTGGTCTTCTATCTTATTTATATTTTCTTACCACTTCCTTTGTTTTGTACCTTTTTACGTGGGTTGCTCCACCACAGTCACTTGAAAGACATTTAATATATTTTTAGTTCTACAGATGATTACATTTAAGTATTAGTCTATCTGTTGACTCCTCCTCCTATGAAATATGAGAAAATGTCCCTTCTCTTACAAACTGTACCCCTTTTTGTTTTTTTATTTATACTGTGATTTCTTTTTCTTTGTGGATGACGTAATTCTATTGCCTGGATGCTAGAAAGATTCTTTTCCTTTATATCTTTGAAAATAAATAGATTTTATTAAGCTGTAATATGTCCTGATGTTTTCCATTTGTAATAATTTTTGCTGGTAATATAAATACCTTTGATCTGTATATTTAGGTACTCATTCATGTTTTGTTAATCTCTGTCTTTGAATAATTTTGTTTCAAGTGTTTTTAATTATTAGTATTCAAATATTTATTGAGCACTTATTCTGTACCAGACACTGTACAAATCAGTGGGGGAAGAGTGGTGAGTCAAACAGACTTGGTTCCTATTCTCCTGCCCTCACACACATCAGTCAGGCCCAGGTTGGACATAAGTGCACTTCATACCACTGATAGCCCTTGGCATTGTGTAGCAGTTTGTATCTGTCATTCCCAGCTAAGGTAGCTCCCCAAAAGGGCACTGTGCCTTACATATTGTTGGGCAACCTGATTCGTGGGGAGGCTATTAGTAAATGTTTGAGTAAATGGCCTGATTTTGTTGAAATGCTCAATCCCTTAATTTCCTCTTAGATTTTGCTCTCTGCCTCCCCAGTACGTCTGTTCCTACCTTTGTTCTTTGTTCTTATCCTATCCATTACTTGTAATTGTGTATGTGATATTCTTTGCTTTCTATAGTGTATTGTCTCCTACAATATTTTTTCCAGCCAGTGCTCATTTTTAAAACTGTGGATGTATCTTTTATGTCCACAATATATGTCTCCTTTCTCACCATTGCACCTGCAATTCCAACACAGGGAACAGTAATATTATTGAAAGGTGATTGATTTTATCCAGATTCTGGGTACTTGCTGATTTTCTTCCTGCCACCTACTGGCCAAATCAAGATTACAACATGACATTGGCGTGTCTTGGCTTTTCCTGACTGTAACCAACGTTTAAATGTGTGATATTACCTGATTAATCTCAGTATTGTTCCTCGTCTTAGTTATTTTAAGGATCTGAATGTTGGTATGTTGGGATTAAGGTCAGAAGCCATTCCTGCCCTGTGTTGTTTTTGTCCTTAGCCATGTATTTTTTACCTTAAAAACACCAAGCGAATGCTTATGCTAGCCAGCTTCACATTTTAGTCTTACCCTTGTAGAGCAGTGTATTTATTAGCATAGCAGCAATTCTTGGAAGAAATATTAGTATATATAAAAATCAGACAGTAATGACTGATTCTAAAAGATTATTAAATCCCACTAAAGTATAAGAAGTGTTGAGTAACCAATATTCCTGAGATCTTATCATTCATTCAGAAGCAGCATTGGTTTCCAAAGAGGCATCAGCAGAATTTGTCCGCTCAGAAGAAAATATGTAATGATGTCACCACTCGGACGGCTAATGGAACATGTGTTTGTGTGTTCTTTTGTTTTAAAAATGTCTGGGTTTTAATTTATAACATGATATATAGCAATAAATATAACCCACATTTTAAAAGTGTAGTAATTTTTAAGAGTTTAAAGGAGTCCTGAGACCAAAAAGGTGGTGGAGGACTTCTTAGTGTATGGTATAGTTCAACGGAATTTACAGACTTGCTTCTTCTCATTTCCTGTTTATTGTAAGGGTGTTTTTGTTTTTAAGGAACCATAACCTAGTCCCTTTTCTGCTCTCTCAGGAAATAGAATAGTTGTGAGTGGCATTTCCGGAAATTGTCTCTAAACAGTTCTCACGTAAAGGTAGAAAGCTGAATATAGAGGACAGAAGAACTTCCTTCTAATAGTACTGGCCAGAATGACTCTTACGATGTGCTCTCGTTACTAGACAGGTCCAAGCATAGATTGGACAACGGTTATCAAGAGAATTTTTAAAGAATATTGCTAGTCAGGTAGGGGACTGTTCTAAAAGAGGCCTAATAATATAAGCCCCTTTAAAAGATACTTAAAATCCTGCACTTTTAGAGCTGAAACCACTTTGGTTGCATGTGAATTCTAAGCCTAACAAATGTACTACAGTGGAGTTCTTGTTAGTTCATATTACCGAGTTATATACTTTCCTGTTCAATCTCTTAAAAACTTTAAATGAATTACAAAAATAGATTTTCCAGTTTGTAAATTCTATTAATTTCATCTCTCATATAAAATGTGGTATATTTAATCAACTTGCTTACCTTTTTCCCTCATGTGTTTTGTTTCAGTTGGTCGCATTATGTTTCAGCTCTTCTCAGACATATGTCCAAAAACATGCAAAAACTTCCTTTGCCTATGCTCAGGTAAATGAATTATTAAATTATTTCTAGCGATAAGTCATGGCTTACAGTTTTACCTTGCTTAACAGGGTAGATATTTTCCTAAAAACTAGTGGACTGTGAAATGAGTTTAGCAAATAAAAAATATTTTTATCGATATAAAATCAGGAAAGCAATTCTTAAAGGAAAGAGAGAAGAAAGAAATGGTCTCAAAAATGAAAAATAAAGTACTACTGTAGGTAATGAAATCTTCTGTATACATTTTTAAAACTTTTGGTAGAATTTTACAAATTTCAGTACTTTGAACACATTTAGCTCTCCAGATTTCACAAGAAATTTAGGATTAGAAGATAGGCAAAACATAATAAAGTTATTCTTTGTTATATATAATTGGATTTATGTTTTTAAAAAATAGAAAAATTGGGAGGAAAAATCATCTATAATGTTACTTTCAAAATAGAAATAGTAAATTAAATTTTAAAACCCATACTTGGATACACACATGCATAACAATCTTTGCACCAACTCCCTGATTACATTCTTTTATTGGAGTGATAACCATTTCTAATCTTTTCTCCTGTAGCATGTAGTCTGTACCACACAATTTAACATTTATATGCTGCTTTGTATTATTATTTTGAAGAGTGTGTGTGTGTGTGTGTGTGTGTGTGTGTGTATTGTCACACTATACTTGTATCTCTGACAGTGCCCAACACACAGGAGGGATTTGACAAAGGATTAATTGGATGATACTTTCCATGGAAGGATGTTTTGTAGCTAAACTTCTTTTTTTTTTTCCAGGGGAGAAAGGCCTTGGGAAAACAACTGGGAAGAAGTTATGTTATAAAGGTTCTACATTCCATCGTGTGGTTAAAAACTTTATGATTCAGGGTGGGGACTTCAGTGAAGGTAAAGCTAAAAGTTATGCTCCTAATAACTCCATCTACCAGTTTCTAATGTTAATTGTAAATATTGTATCACTTGCAGTATGATGCAAATATTAGGTGGTCAGTGAATATTTGTTGGATGAATGAATGTTGTAGACCTAGAATGTATGAAAACAAAATACTAAGACATTTTTATTTTGTTTTTATGCAATTTTGATAATATTATAATTACTTGGTGAATTACCTTATGACAATGCCAAAATACTGTTTGATTGGTTTTATTCTTCTAGAATTTTATTGGAGTGATTTACTGTTTGAAAAACATGGGTGTGGAGATAATTATTTTAGTAGTATTTATTGTAATAGGGTTGCACTTATATTTTAAAGATGAGGTTAATTGAGGATTGTTAGAATTTTGATTTATCTGCAACAATTACAAAGTGTTACCTCCTTCAGCAAATTGAAACCATAAATAATTTATATGTGTTAGTATATTTTTAAATTTTCATTGTAGTTTAATGTAGCTCATTATTTGCAGGTAATGGAAAAGGTGGAGAATCAATATATGGTGGATATTTTAAAGGTAAGCCTTAATATTTTATGGTTTCGTGTTTCAGTTCTGATGTTTAAAGCAAGTTTGATCATGTACTTTTAATGAGAAGAGGTTTACTTATAGTTCACTTTTTGCATGAAACTAATGCTGCATGAAAATACTTTATTTGCATGAACTTGGGGATAAATTATACTGTAATATAATACTTTTAATTGACAAGATTAATTAAGGCTAACGTTATGGTTAAACATGACTTTCAGCATGGAGGTTAGGCAACTATATACATGAAAACTCCTATCTTCCTGCCTAAAACTGTCAACATATTCTTTTGTTTATAGAGAATGTGGTCTTTTGCAAAATGAAAAGGTAAGAGAACGAAGCTCAGTAACACAAACTCCAATTCTGTTCCCTTGCACCCTTCCTAATAAATTTATGGACAGTCTGGGTCAGGTTGTGGCTGGATTTCAATATTGCTTGAAGACTTGGAAAATTTTGTATACTGTTTCATACATGCATCTGTATCTTTTTTCTTTTCCTGGTGGGTTATTAGTTCCACATCAGGGAAAAGAATCTGGTTGTGTTTTGTTTTTATTTCCCTAAACCAAGCAATTTCTTTGAATAAAAGTTGGTATTTCTTCCTCTCTCCAAGGTTTGTATGTTTTCTTTTGTATACTAGAACTATATGATTGTTTATTATTCCTACAGTAGTAGCATTTGCATAAATCTAACTATTGCACTTGCCCCAAAAAGCCTTAGAAAAGTCAGTTGCAGAGATTTATAATGGGATCCAACATTACTAGGTTTTAATGCCATGATAGCTGCAGTGTTATAATAGTCTTTTATATTTCTTTTGGGGAAAAATGGATTACTACTCTTTTTCAGAAGCCTGTTCCCAAGGTAATCATTTTTTACAGTTTTCTATGTTTCTGTTTGTTCTAAAGAAAGATTTGTTTGTATGAATGTTAAAAGGAGATTTAAATTCTCAAGATATTTTTGCTGGAATTAAAATAACCTCTAAGTGATTTTTATGACAGAGTTTTTCCTTTGAACTAGTAAGAAACAGCTCTTTAGCTGCTTCTATTAACGTGTAGCTTTGGAACTAATGCTGGTAGGCCACTGTACTGTGGTGGTTCCCTTCGGCAGATACTTGTGTATCTTAAAATTGTATTTTGCCTTTTAAGTTGTTCTTTCTTAGGTAATATTGTGATCCTATTGATTAGAAGGAATCCATATACTTAATTTAGGCATGTCCCTACAACTTAATTTATGTAATTTTTTGGTTTTTTGCTCTCATAGTCTAGCTCCAGTTCAGCTGAGTAAATTTGCCATATAGAAATTAAGCACATAAGAGGATTATTAAGTTTCTCCCATGTGTAGTACATTAGGCAGGATAATTGGAAATTTGGAGGAAATGAGCTTTACTAAAGATTTTTCTAAAATTTCCTGACTAGTTTTCCCTGAAAGTTATAGTTTAAATATTATTTAGCTAAAGTATGTTACTACTAAAAGTGACTGTTCTAAGGCTGTTTGTATAAAGTATTAAATATATGTTCTTTTCCCCAAGGCTTTAAGTAGTATTGTTTTGGTCTTTTTATTCTTTTGTTATTTGGTTAGTTAAAATGTTTTTTCTAAATACTCAGTCAAGTTTCTGTACTGACCAGAAGAGGAATTTCATCCTATGCTTTCTATTTATTTCTGTGATCGTTACACCTTAAAAGTGACTTATAGTTGGAGACTGACGAATTTGTGTTTTCTTCAAACAGATGAAAACTTTATTCTCAAACATGACAGAGCGTTCCTTTTGTCAATGGCAAATCGAGGGAAACATACCAATGGTTCCCAGTTTTTCATGTGAGTAGGCATAATTCAGAGATGAGCTTTTCTTAAACAGAGAAGCGCTGTTCATGAGGAAGATGGTGTAGTTAGACCAAGTTTACTGCTAGAATTCTGTCAACTGGGGTTGTACTTTTAATTTCTAATGTTACAGTAACTGATAAGCTCTAGCAACCACCTCAGTGTTTAGCATATATCCTGGATTTGAAGAATGGTACTTAAAAGACGTAACTTGAAGATGTACGTTATTTTTAAAATATGTTGTCATCTTAACAAAAGGAATTGGCTTTGATTTTTAACCAATTTGGGGGCTCAGTTTACCAAAGCTGGATTGGAACATAACCTATTGACGAACATTTAAAAGTTGTACCTACACTGGGACTAGCTGTACCTTTGGCATGGAAAGCAGTTGGTTTGAATAAACCATTGTATGGTTGCTTTTTCTTACTGTTGCTCTTGAGCCAATTTGAAAGAGAGACCATTATTTCCTGATACTATATAGAAATATGTGATTTGCTGTCGAGCCAGTAAAAACCTCAAACCATATGAGATATCTCTCTGTGCATAATTGAATTAACCCAATATCGCTGTCATTTCCATCAAAATTTATGAGATTATCACTCAGGAAACTTAAGAATGCTAAATTTGCTTTTTAAAAAATAAATGCCTTTATATATATGTGCATGCACAACCAAAACTTTACTTATTTCTCATCTGAAACACCTTTGGCATACTTTTTATTATATTCTTGTCTACAGCTACTCTAAAACCTATATTATAATCCCATGATATAAAATATGAAAGATAATTGTCTAGCATGAAGTTTAAGGCTTTAGATTGGAAGTAAATCTCTACAGTTGTGCCATGTATATTGGAGAAGTATTTTATTTATGGTTTATCAGAAAAAAAAATTTTTTTTTGGTCATCTTTCTGAATGGATGAGTATGAATGGCGCTTCCCTGTCTTTAAAGGAGTTCATATACAATAAATCTCACATTTTAAATTTGTCTGAAAAATAGATGTCCAACATGATCTGATAAAGTTCAGATAAGGGGCATTCTGCTCCAAAGAATGTCCTAAAAATGGAAAGCTGGTAGAAGATGATAATGCTTGAAGTTATACAGGAAAAAAAGGAAGACCTTAAACAGTTATTCCTATATCTTGTTTTGATCCCAGAAAGTATTAGTGACTATACTTCTTTATAAAGTATTTTCTGTTCTTAACCTTCTTCAGGGCCAAAAAAAGTAGTGGGGAATATTTTGAAAAGCTTCTTATGTGGTAATTAAATATAGAAGCTGTTTACTCTTTGTTTGAGTTTTCCCGTTTCCATTTTTAAGCTTATCTGAACTGAACATGATAAACTAATGATTCATTGGTCAAGAAGCTACCATCTGAGGGCTCTAAAGTTTCTTTTAGATTTCCTTGTTTTATACTAGTACATGTAAAATTTGATTTATCAGGTAGCAGCAGCTGCTTCTTTTTGTTGCTTACCGATTAGCTTGTTTGTAAAATGTTAGAGTTAAAACTGGTGCACCTACATACATTAATTAAAATACGGTATATGAGATTCCCCCTTCAGAAAACTTAGTGTCTTGTTTCTGTCTCTCACTTAGTACTTGCTTAAGTCTTTCTTAAGAATGTTTACTATTAAAACAAAATTAAGGCCGTTGCTTAATTTTACAGCAGACTGCTATTTTTGATAAGGAATGCCAAATCAGAATTTTAACATCAGTAAATTAAGATTAAAATTTTAAATCTTGTTTTTTCATAATTAACTATAGATGGCATTAGTATCGCTGTGAACCTGTGATTGAAAGAAAATCTTCTACTTTTAGTTTGAAATTTACTTCTGGAAATGAGTTTCCAGTTAAAAGTAATTTTGGAAGTAACAGAGTGTTTTTGCACCAAGGAAATCCTTATCTCTTTTTTTTTTTTTTTGAGAAGGTTTTATGACTGTGCTTTTTCAATACTCACTCAAAGTTCCAGTTCCCCGTGGGTTGCAGTGTAAAAATCAAACGTTCACATTTTTAAACAAAACATTTCCTTGCTTTTATAGAAAGGATAGGTAAAATGGAGGTGGTTTTTCCCATAATAGAAAAATCTTTGAAAATCCATGTCTTACAAGTCCAAATCCTTTTGGAGTCGTAAGTAGTAAAAAAGTATAATGTACTGTCTTCAAGTTGTGTATGTGATCGCAGGTGATAGATCTAGAAGTTGAAGTTTCGAGGGTTGGTGGTCGCAGAGCTATCTGGTGGCTCCCCTGCCTTGTAACGTCTTCCCACAACCCTGTGGCACCTCAGTGAGCAGCAGTTCTGCAATCTGGAAAAGAAAGGATAGTATAAGAGTGGATAGTAAAATGTCGAGAGCTGCCTTTATGGTTCCTGTTTTACAGGCTTAATGAGGACTTTTAATATATCCTTGCAAATTGTATTTGTAGTTTATGTTCTAAATCTGTTACTTTGCAATTCCTAAGGAGTAAATTTGGTGCTGTTAGTGTGGGTATTTTCAAAACGTTCCTCAAGGATTCTTGTGCTTTGTGCAATAACTATTGTCTTCATGACTGACACATTTAGAGCCTCCCTTCCTATGCATACATCATTTTTATTATACATAATTTTGCGTATATGATGAAAATCAGGTTTTCTTCTATGAAGCTATTTGAAATTTTTGCAAGAACTGCTTATATGTACTACTGTGTTAGTTATATATGATTTTGTTTGGGGGGGGCTAAATAGAAGAAAACTGATTCTTTTTGGAATAGTACCGCTCAAGAAACATGAGAGAAGTGATATATAGCGCTATCCCCATGAATCACGGAGGAAATAATGGCTCAGATGAAGGTTTTTTTGAAGGAATTCAAAGGCCTGAGACCAAGATAGTAACCAAGTTAAGTCGGTATTTAGTCATTTTGTTCTTTTTGTTATTCATGGTTTAAGCCAAAGACTAGAAAGAAACCACAATAAAAGCTTTAGAATTAAAAAGTCATAAGAGTGGAAGGGATTGAGATCATCTAGTCAACCCTTTTCATTCTATATATCGTGCTAAATAAAAAGGAAAAAACGTATCAAGTATAGGTTATAGACATTTTATTCATAATCTAGAAGAAATTGATCGAAAGAGAATGATGCATACTATAAGCTACGTCATCTATTGACCACTCTGCTCTGATTTTATTTTAGTTAGGTGTTAGAAGCATCAAGCATTACTGGGAAATAAGATGACAACACAGGAAAACATTTTTCTTTTCCTTTGGCTGTTAGTAATAGCAGTCTAGTAATTCTGGCCCTGATTTCCATTGTCTTTGTATACATCAAAAAAATAAAGAAGATATTGCATAAAGTAGTTATGAAAAAGATTAGGTAGGTGGTTTATAGTTTTATATTAATTATTCTCCTGGTTTAAAGCACTAACCTAGACATCAGGAAGCATTGGTTCTAGTTTTGTTTACTATGTACCTTGGGTTAGTTTTGTGTTTCCTTTTCTACTTATAAAGTATCCACCCCAGTTTCTAAGATAAGGTACATATTTTGTTGTGAAAATGTAGACACAAAAATAAGACAGTTTTGTAGGTTGATCCTAAGTTTCTGAACATGTGGACTGGTTTGTATGGAAACATTGTCTTGCCTAAAGGAAATAGTTGTAATTGCCTGATTTTCATCAGTTTGAAAGGTGCTGCAAAGACGCTTTGGGCTCATCTTGCCTAAATCAGGACAGGAGCAGCAGTCTGTTCATCCGCTGCTGTGAGAACACAGTGTGTGGCAGTTTCCCTTAGTCTGTGCAGCCCTTGTATCACAGCCATGGAATAAGTAGAAAGACCTCCCAAGCTCTGGAGAGCTGGCTCTGTGATTGGCCACTGTCAGTGGTCGTGATAATTATAAAAAGATAAGAAAACAAGATAACACAGGAAAGTCAAACTTGACTTTAAACAAAAAGTGTTTGTTATATTCTAAGTCATAAATAGGAATATGGGAGGAAAACAAAAGAATGTGTTCTGTCGTTTAAGAATCAGACTTTGCAAGAGGCTACTTACCTGAATGGGAGAGAAACACTGATCATTTCAGAGTAGTGGGTGGTTTGGTTTGAAGGGGTTTATAAAGCTGTCGACATGTTGGGTAGCAAAAGTAGTTTGGGGTAGAAATGCCTTTTCCCTGCACATACTCATGAATTAGTGTGAGAAAGATACTAGTAAGTGTTAATAACCCAAGAAGTTCTAGCTTTCTCCTTCCATTTTTTTGGGTAATACCTTCATATGTTAATTTCAAGATTTTCCATGAACAAAGATGTTCATGAAACTTAGCCATAAACCAAGTTGTCTGAATATCAAGTGTCATCCGTAACATTCAGTCTTAATATTACTGAGTATTTATGTGACTTGTACTAGTGTGTATTATGTTAGCATTAGCCCTGAAGTTTTGAAAGCTCTTCTATTGGTGACGTGGAACACATACGTAGAGCACTGTAACATGGCTTGGTTGGTTTCTTTTGTTCTTACAGAAGCTTTGTCTCTCTGTACAGTTTGGTGCCTCTTCCATGGTGGTGTGATAGTTTCAGGCATGGTAGGAAAAAAATTGCATGTTGAAGGCTATGTTAGACAGAAATAGGTTATCTTTGTTTCCTTCTCCCATACTACTTTACAGCCAGTCACTGTTTTTTTACATTCATTGAAAATTTGAAACATTATGTTCTTTTTTGACAGTAATTCAGTATCAATGCATCTATAAGAAATTAAAGCTTGTTTTTAAGTATTTCAATATTTTAATATGTCCAAAACCCCTATAAATAATTTGTCCACTGTATATAATAAGGTTTTTGGTCTGAGTAGTAATAGATTTGTTTAAAGTATAATTGAGTTAAAATTGGTCAGACAGTGTATATTCTTTGAAAAAAATTACATAATGGGGAAAATCGGAAAATAGACAGGAAAAGGAAGTACTGTGGCCAAGATTGACATCATATCTTATGCCTTCATCTCTCTTCCTTTTTTCTGTTTTGAGAAGGTCATTAAAATTCTAGTTACGCTGCTTTATTATTTTATTATTATTATTTTCAGTGATTAACAACTTCAAAGTGTATATACAAGGGCATTGAACAGTAACTATTGTCCAGCCTTTGCTCATTACCTTCTGATGGTGGTCTGTTATGATGTGTGACTGAAGAAAGGTTTCCAATGAATATAGAAGCATGAAAGATTCTTTAATTATTTGCAGCGAATTAATTAAAAAGTTCCCTGAAATTTTGTTTGTTTTGAATTCTCTTAACTCAGTTCTTTCCATTGAAATCTTTGCTTTCCACTGGTGTTAACTGCTCGTGGGCATTTAGGTTTTATGTTCATATGTGTACTCAGGATACATTATTTTCTTTTTGAGAAAGATGTTAGTTGACTTAGCTCGTTTCTAGGATTTGTGAAGTGAAATGTACTGTTTTGTTAATAGCTGTTATTCACACTCTGGTATTACAGTGTTAAGGATCTGTGCAGATTCCAGCTTCAACCACAACGCTTTTCTTAAGCATAATTCATCTCTACATACATACTTATGTGAAAGAAAATTTAGAGCCCTCCATTTTGAAAAGCTTTCTTGCTTTGCATAAAACTTGAAAATATTTAATTTCAAAGTTATATTGATATTAAAACATAGATTCAGTCTTGTCTTAAAAGTGTATTACAATTTATTTCTTGCCATTTTTGTGTAAAATTTACAGAAAGAGTGTTACACCGTGCGCTCCAAAGGTAATGTCTCATTACTCTAAGGCTCTCTCTTTTTCTTTCTTTGCCTTTATCTCTTTAATCCTATTGTTATGTGCATTGAACAATTTTAAGAAAAAAAAAAAACTCTGCTTGATCTGAATGGCAGCAATACATGTATGTAAAACAAGTGTGTTTTATTGTTCATGGTTAATCCTGGTATGTTTTAATTTCAGTGGCTTATTTCTACCAAGTTTCCACACATCTTCAGGGTGGGAGTATTGTATTGTATGTAAAGGTTTTAGATCTCATTTCAATACAGAACTATTAATTTCTGTATAAGGCCAAAGCTTCTTTGATAATGGTGTAAAAACGTACCGAGTAACAGTGACACTTTTCAATTTCTGGGATTTACAAGGTTTAAATGAACCCTTGCACATATATGTTTAAAATAAACCCAAGGGTTGGGAGAACCTGGAAAATCAGTGTGTAAGTGACAGGAGAAAATGTGAAAATGTGAAAATATTGAAAGCTTTTATAATTTGAAATGTTCTGTGTGGTTGTTTCTCCTTTAGGTGTGTTTTCGTCAGCATGAACATACTCATTATAGTCTGTGGCCTTCTTAAGGTCTTAATTTACTGAGCATATGTCACCACTGCAGGGGTCTTGACAACTGTATAGTTTTAAAAGATCAATGTAGTTAAGAGTTGTTGGGATGAGTTCTCTGTCAATTTTTGTAGAACTGAATGTCCCCCTGCCTTTTTGTAACCCCATTTGGCAACATCCTCTGTTTGTCCATGTCTCATGTCAGCCCAGTGCCAGTAAGCTGGCTTTACCATGCAATTTCTACCCCTGGAACGTAGAAATCCTGAGAACCCCAGAGGGCTTTTTTTGGTTAAGATCCTTTCAGTATTCTTAATATATTGTCTAACCCAGTTAAGGTATATATTTGTATTTTTGCATTCTGAATTGCAGATATGAATACTGGACTAATTATTTACACCAGTTTAGGCACCGTGGGCCAGCTGAGATTTGTCCTTGAAAGAATTGTTGTTGTCTTCAGTTGTTTTCTTCACTGTCTCAATAAAGGACCAAGTTCATTTGTCTTCAGTTTTCATTTGAATTAAAAACAAAACAGGAATCTGTCATAGAGGTAGCTGTTCTGCCCTCCAGTTGAGTCTCAAGTATTGTGTTGCTACATCACTGCAATTAGCTAGAATGTTTTAATCTTACCATTTGCTCCAACGTTTGCCACAAGATGGTTTTCACAGCACTCCTGTTAGCCAAGGTGGCAATTTGAATTGGGCTCTGAATGTGTTAGAAAAATCTGTAGGCTTTCCCCTAATACCAGAAGACTGAGAGTTGTGAAAGGATCAAGGAAGGAAGATGAATACATTTAATCAATAAACTATCCATTGTTTTCACTGCTACATATTTAAGATTGATCCCTTACATTGTGGAACATTTTTACCTTTAAATTTTTTCTCTCTTTACATCTTTCATACAGTGGAATCACTGTCTAGCGTATGGACTGATTTCTTTCCATCTTTAGTGTGCTTTGGTAAAGTTTTATTGTGGGAAGCACATTTCTATGCTAAAGTTATTGTCCAAGGTAGTTTCTGGATACTAGTTGAATAATTTAAGCATTAGTGTCTCACCAGTTTGCTAGATTTTCTTTTTTCTTCTTTCTTTTTACTGTCTGTTCTTATTCATTTTTACTATTACATTGGCTTGAATTACCACTTCTCAGTCTTCTAAGGAATATTTGAGACTAGTGGTTTTAAAACTCAAGATTCTCTTTAATATTCTGGAACTTCTTAAGTTGACATTTTAATTTTTAAAAATTAATTATGTGGTGGATCTTACAAAATTGAATTTTCTTAATGTAAGTATAAGTGTAACACTTCTTTGTAGAATAATGATTTTTAGCATTATGAAGGTTAAATTGTATTTTGTTTACTTACGTGTATTAGAATTGCCTTAAAAATGAATATAAAAATTGATATGGGAGCTTCTAATACAATTAACTGCTTTAACATGGCCTGATATCCAGTGACCTTTCTCTCAAATCTATTTCGCATTCTTAAAAACTAAGATGTTTGTGGTGTATACTTCTGAATCTAGTTATATCTGCTTTTGCTTTTTTTTCCACTGCAATTCACAAGTGTGAAGATTTGGGAAAATGCTATGGGAAAACCAGCTTGGGTTCAAAATATCTTAACCAAATGTACCCCATAGGCTTCCCAAGAGTGACTGTCTGCCAGTTTGTGACTGTGAAAGAAGCTGTTTGGGTGTTCTCTGGGCCGTGGAAACTTGAAATGTCTATAGTGTTATCCACCATTATTTACTTTGCTGTCAGAAGTGTTGGCAGATTGCAGGGTTGGCTCCCTATTGCATTTTCAGAGTTGCTGTGAGTGGCAGAGCTTTACCTTAGGTGAAGGAAGAGGGCCAGGAAGTTCTGGAAACAGGATTCCTGAGGTCTTACCTCTCATCTGCCTGCCCAAAGGATGCAGACTGACTCAGTGTGAGGAGTAATAAAAGAACTCATGCTTGCTTCGACAGCACGTAGACAAATAGAAGCACTCATCTATTTAACTTGTCTTTCCGTAGGGCAAATTATAGATACTTTTTATTCTGTTTTAGTTATCTTGATAAATTTTGAGTTTTTGGTGGTAGTTTTGGATTTGAGAGTAACTTGAATTTTAATGTCGATATTTCAAGCCTAGTTCATATGTATACATATAGTCTTCATATTGGAGAAATAGATACGATTTTGTAATTCATTATAATCTTGAGGGTTTTTAATCAGTAAAATGGATAGTATTGCTGTTTTTAAGGTTTTTTAAGTTGAGATGTGTATCATGTTTAACTTTTTCCTCTGTCTTTTTATCTTTACCTTTTTGTTCTTCACATGCTGTGCTTTAAACCCACTCTGTTCACCTGAACACCTGGTTTTGGCTGTCTTCTTCATGTTGATGATTATCACACAGTACCACAAAACCTGCTCCGCACCTGGATGGGTAAGAGTTATGTTCCTACCTTGGGGAGGTGTTTGGGTGGCCAGTCCACGACAGATTGGACCATGGGTGAACCCTCAAGGGGGCACTCTTGATCTCCGGGCCAGTCTCTCATAGCCAAACTCTTCCTTAAGGATCACACGATACAGTAGCCTTGAGACCCATGGCTCTCATGTCACTGAAGGGGTCTTTACCGGGCCCGTGGACGGGCTTCTCAGCCATGTAGTCTTGAGTGACCCTGTAAGGATGGTTTCTGAGTATCAAGTGCAATCTGACTATTACAGGACTCTACCATAAAATAGTTAGAACTGTTGTTTAAAAGGCAGAAAACTAAGACCCAGTTTGAATAATTGGTTTGTTTTTGTTTTTATTTCAAGTTCGAATTCCTTTCTAGTTGCTTCATGCATCAAACACTGCTTTTATTTTTAGGTCTGTGGACATGTCATTTATAACAATTGTCTTGATGACTGCTCATGGCTTAATTTTCAGTGAACCAATTCTCTCTTGAATTTGTGTTGTGACAGGGTGCATGTTGTCTTTGGACTAGTTATTTCCGGGTTTGAAGTAATCGAACAGATTGAAAATCTGAAAACTGACGCTGCAAGCAGACCCTATGCAGATGTGCGAGTCATTGACTGTGGAGTGCTTGCCGCAAAGTCAACAAAAGATGGTAAGAGGTTTTTTTGGTGTAAAGGGAGCGAGGATACAGGTAACGCATGGTGAAGACTGTAACTTAAGGTACTTCCTGGATTTTAGTGGTGGAAAAACTCATACGAGTGGTATAGCAATAGCCCTGAAGCCTCTATGTCATACCCTGTATCCAATTCATCAGCAAATTTCATCAAATCTTACCTCTCTCTTCTTTTTACTTCTCCTGCCACCAACCTGGTCCAGACCACCAGTATCTCTTACGGGGCTTAGCCTCCTTGCAGTAGCCTCCTGACTGTTCACTTTGCTTCTATCACATGCAGATCTTTTCAAAGATGAAATATACGTAACATCTCGTTACAGATCAGCATTACCAGTGAACAGCATTAACATCGTCTGTTTTCATCAGGAACACTAATTATGGGAACTCTGTAATCTTCTCTCAGCAGCAGTAGCCTCTCCTGACTTGTTTAAATGGCCCTCTGCAGTCTGCCTTAACGGCAACCAGCGTGATCTTGTAGGGCTCCCCTCTCAATCAGCCAAAGCTGAAGTCTTCACAGTGGTCTGTGAGGCTGCCTGGCTCTGCTGTTCCTGACTTCTTCCCCCTCATTCGTTATCTTCTAGCCATGCTGACCTTTACTCAGACATGCAAGCACTCAGGGACTTCGTGCTGGCTCTTCCTTCTGTCCGGAACCCTCTTCATTCAGATACCTGCCTGACCCCCTCCTTCACTCCCTTCAGGTCTCTGCTTAAATGTTATCTTAAATTACCTTTGACTCTCCCTGTTCCCTTACACTGCCCTTTTTCTTCTTCTCTTTTTAGTACTTATCGTTTGTTATATTATGCAGGTACTTATTTTCTTATCTGACCCCTCTAGAATATAGCTTGGTGAAGGCAAGGGCTTTGTTACCTTACAATCTCACCAGTAAATTGTATTATCAACTTGAGAAAAGTTTATGTTTTGTTTTCAGTTTGCTGTACGTAAAGCATGTTTTACAATACTTGGTAATCACATTTTTTACTCTAAAAGATAGGTACTGAAATGCAGTACTAATATTTTTGTTCATATGTCTTCAAAGTTTTTGAGAAAAAAAGGAAGAAACCAACTCATTCGGAAGACTCGGATTCCTCTTCCAATTCCTCTTCCTCTTCAGAATCATCTTCAGAAAGTGAAATTGAACATGAGAGAAGCAGAAGAAGGAAACACAAGAGGAGGCCAAAAGTTAAACATTCTAAAAAGAGACGAAAGGAAGCAAGCAGTTCAGAAGAGCCAAGAAATAAACATACAGCAAGCCCCAAAGGGTAAGTGTGAAATCCTAGAGTACTCTCACCTAAAAAAACAAACTCCCTGGAATGGGAAAGTGTGTGTAATTCTGTAAACTTAGCTTTACCACCTATTATGGAAAAAGGATAGCGTTTTTTTACTTTAAGTTTAAATCTGGCAAATCTAGGGGTAGCACACACATTTTATAGCAAAGATTTATGTGTTTGCAAGTGAAAATAATCCCTGAAACTCTTAAAAGAGAAAAGTTAGGATTCATTTGACAATTTTCATTTCAGAATTTTAGTACTGTGGGTTTTCATTTGGCTTGTTGACGTTTTATATGTTCTCTTTGAGAAAATTGTATAAACCTCTTGAGTGAGCCTTGTAAGGTATCAGTAGTTTTGCAGTTTGCTATCTAATTTTATGTGCTCTTATTACTATGAAATAAGTAATAAACATTACACATCTTAATTGGTGACTTGGTTTGTTCTCTCTAAGTCACTCTGAGAGGAGTGATACCAGTGAAAAAAGGTCAGTCGATTCAAATGCTAAAAGGGAAAAGCCTGTGGTCCGCCCAGAAGAAATCCCTCCAGTGCCTGAGAACCGATTTTTACTGAGAAGAGATATGCCTCTTGTCACGGTGGAACCTGAACCGTAAGTAGGATGGTTAACCTGTTATGTTTTCATTTTTGATTGATGGTTCCATAAACTCATTGCAGTTCCACATTTATTGAGCATGACTCATCGTTAAAGTACTTAAAAGATACTGTGGAAGACACCAGATAAATGAATGACATGGCACCCCACCTTACAGAATTCACGTTCTACTAGTAGGAGAGCGGGGCTGGGCAAGTTGGTCAGGGGACAAGTTCTGATTGGAGGTTTGGAAAGATTTCATTATTAGTCTTATTTCCTTGGCTTTTCATTAGAAGTGAGATTTTGGTTGTCAGAACAGGGTCATTTGAACTCTTTGGATCCAATCGAGTGATAAAACGTGTGTTCCAATTTGAATAGTGCCAAATCAATTGCGTGGCAGTTGGCGATATAATTCAGTATCATACTCGTAGATATGTTAATGTTATTAACTTCCTCAGTGATTACTTCTCTACATTGGAAAACCTAATGTGTAGCTTTTGATTTGTTCTCAAAAATAGTATTTGATGTAGTTTGTAGATTAGACTCAAGTTTAGAATTATTCAAAGAAATGTGTGTACGGTGAACTGAAATATAATAATATTGCTGGTGTAATTGATAAGTTTCCTGTGAAGAGTTACGTTAAAAGCTGAGAAGTGAAGCAAATGTCCCTGTTGGCAATCAGGTCTCTGTCGTGTGATTCATTAAATATTTTTAAAACCTGGTATTGTCTCATTTTAAAAAGCTATTACAAAATGAGATGTGTCTTTGAATTAATAGATTAACATGGTCTGATATTTTCATTTTTAAAAATTCTGGCTTGTGAATCAATTTTAGTGGGACCCTTCTTAAAATACAACACATCAGGTTCATTGATCAAATTTATTTGGCTTTCATTAAAAATAAATTAATAAAAAAAAAAATTTATTTGGCTTTCAGAAGGTAGGAAACTTGAAAGGTCAGTTTCAGTGTCGTCGGGCAGGGGTCAGCAAACTGTGGTCTATGAACCAAATTTGGCCTCCTGCCTGTTTGTTTTTTGGTTTTTGGGGTTTTTTGGGGGGTATAGGCCATGAGCTGAAAATGGTTTTTATGCTTTTAAATGTTTGTGGAAAAAAATCAAAAGAAGAATAATGTTTTGTGATGCGTACAAATTATGTGAAATTCAAATTTCGGAGTTTATAAGTAAAGTTTTACTGGAACACAGCCACATCCACGTGGTCACAGTTTTCTTGTGAACAAGTAGTTGTATTTGAGTTTGTATGTGGTGCTCTCTTTGCGGTACGCTGCTGCTCGGGGCACTACACGTCACAGTGATGCAGTTACAAGTCTGCAGTATTTCAGGGCTGCACAGATAACCCACATACGCGCAGATCTTTTCAAAGATGAAATATACGTAACATCTCGTTACAGATCAGCATTACCAGTGAACAGCATTAACATCGTCTGTTTTCATCAGGAACACTAATTATGAACCCTAATAATTAAGTGAAACGTTATCCCCTCAAAAAAGAATTTCACTCCTCTCATTATTACATCTGTATTACAAAAAATGATACTCAGATAATATATTTTGAATTTCATTAATAAAATATTTGTGAAAATTTATTTTCTTTCTTGTTATTTAAGTACTTACATAATAGCCTTAATTATCTTCTTGGCTTACAAGTTCTAAACTAGGCATGGACTCTTTACAAAGTTTGCCAACCTCTGTTATCTGGTATTGTTAAAGTAGTTTGTAACCACTCTCTTGCTTTTGGGGTTGAATACTGCTGATAAATTTATTTAGTCGTCAATCTTTGGTCACATAACATCTCTGGAAAGTATTTTGTGCAGAATTGTTGTAAATCGTAATTGACTGATAGTTGTGTTATACAAAGATAACAGGTTGATGTATTTTATTAGGATCTTTGAGATTTTGATGAGTTGTTTGGCAGCTGAAACTCAGTGTGCTTCAAGAACTCAACATATGCAAGGATAAGAAATGGACTGCCAGCCAGTGAGGTTGCTACCTTACTGATTTACTGGCAGTTAAGCTCATTATCACATGTAATTTGCTTAGCAGAAGCTGGGTTCCGCACTTGCTTGAGTTCATTTGTTCTCAGCCGCAGCTGTACTTTTAGCAAGCTTTTAAAAATACCAATTTCTGGGCCATACAGCAATTCAAATCAGAAAGTTGTGGAGAGGAGGGACGAAGGTGTCAGTGTTGGATCAGTATCTGAAATGTTCCCAGGTGAACATTAATTCTTGCTGAATACTTGTTCATAAGTCATTTGGCGTTCAGTGCTTTTTTCCTAAATGAGGAAAATGGGGCTAACAGGTGCCTACCAAGACTCCCTAGTTAGCTCCTTCTGAGAATCAAGTGATGTCACGAATGGGAAATGACTGACAAAACTTAATATACTTCACAGTTAAGATTTTTAAAAATATGGCAACGCTATGTTTATCTGGAGCCATATTCCTGGAACCTTCAAAAACTCTATATAATGGTTATAAGAGTCAAGTTTCATTTCTTTCTGTGACCTTGGACAAGATTTTTAACTTCTTAATAAAATTCTTCAAAATGGAGATTTGAGAATAGTACCTACCCCGTAGTGTTGTTCCAAGTATTAAATGAACTAATGCCTTTAAAATGCTATTAACAACCAGCAATGAACAATTTGAAAAGAAAATTAAGAAAGCACTTCCATTTAAAATAACAGCTAAAAGAATAAAATACTTAGTAGTAAATTTAATCAAGGAGGAGAAAAACTAGTACAATGAAAACTACAGAATATTGCTGAAAGAAATTAAAGAAGACCCTAAATAAATGGAAACACATTTCGTGTTTATGGATTGGAAGGCTTCATATTGTTAAGATATCAGTACTACTGAAAGTGAACTATGAATTCAGTGCAATTTCTATCAAATTCCAACAACCTTCTTGTAGAACTGGAATAGTCAATACCCCAATTCATATGAATTGCAAGGGCCCTGAATAGCCAAAACAATCTTGAAAAAGAAGGACAAAGTTCGAGGACTCATACTTCCTGCTTTCAAAACTTACTACAAAGCATACAGTCATCAAAATAATGTAGTACTGGTATAAGGCTAGACATAGAGACCAGTGGAATACAATTGAGAGTCCGGAAATAAAGCCATACATCTATGGCCAATTGATATTAGACAAGGGTGCCACGCCCATTAAATGGAGAAAGAATAGCCTCTTTAATAAATGGTACTGGGACAACTGGATTTCCAAATGCAAAAGAATGAGGTTGAATCCCTACCTCACATCATATACAAAAATTAACGCAAAGTGGGTCAACAATCCAAATATAAGAGCTAAACCCGTAAAACTCTTAGAGGAAAATGTAGGGGTAAATCTTCATGACCTTGGATTTGGCAATGGATTCTTATATTTGACACCAAAAGCATGAGCAGCAACACCAAGACAACTCAACTTAAGAATGGACAAAGGACTTGAATAGACATTTCTTCAAAGATACACAAATGGCCAATGAGCACGTGGAAAGATGCCTAATGTCATTAGTCATTAGGGAAATACAAATCAAACCCAAAATGAGATAACCACATCTCACCTACTCTAATTCTAATTCTAATTCTAGAATGGCTAGAATTAAAAAAACAAAAAAAACAAAACTAGTGTCTGCAAAGATATGAAAAACTTGGAATCCTCATTCATCACTGGTAGGAGTATAAAATGATACAGTTGCTGTGAAGAAACAGCTTAGTGCTTCCTCAAAAAATTAAACATAGATTTACCACGTAACCCAGCAATTTCACTGCTAGGTATACGAGTATATCCAAAAGAATTGAAAATAGAGACTCAAACAAATTTGTACGCCAATGTTCATTGCAACATTATTTACTATAGGAAAAATGTAGAAACAACCCAGGTGTCCACCAGTAGATAAATGGATAAACCAAATGTGGTATATACATAAAATGGAACGTTATGTGGCCATAAATTATAGGTCACTAGAGGCTGAGGGAACGGGGTAGTGGAGAGAGAGTTAATGCTTAATGGGTAGAGTTTTGGTTTGGGGTGAAGAAAAAGTTTTGGAAAGATAGTAGTGACAGTTGCACAACGTTGTGAATGTGATTAATGCCACTGAATTGTACACTTAAAAATGTTTAAAATGGTCAATTTTATGTTATATATATTTTACCCTTAAAAAATATTTTTAAACTGCTCATTAGCATAATAATGCCTGATACATAGGAAGTACTCAATGAAAGCTAGCCATTGTATTAGTAATAACAGATACAAAACAAACTGAAGTGTGAAAAATACTTCTCATGCCTGGAGAACTGTAACCATCATAAAAACCACCTTCTAGAATTGCTTTACATAAGATGAGGCAGCAGAGCCAGAGCTTTGAAAGGAGGGGCAGTTTATAGTAGAGAAGTGGAGACAAATGAGCTATAAAAACTAGAAAGTAAAATGAAAAACTACTAAAAAAGCACAATTAAGCATCAGAGTCAGGAATAACTCAGGATTCCCTTAGAACATCACCGTTTGACAAAAGACATCTAAAAAAGGATTTTGTTTTAAAATAGTACTGTGCTTAAAAAAGATAGATGCTAGTATCGTGTATTTCTACCCAATTGTGTTACTTTTTTTTTTTTTTTTAAGTTTTGGCATTTAAAGGTTTGCTTAGAAAATTAAGTTATGTGGAATGCCTCATTCTACCAAAGTTTTGGATCTAAATGAAGTGTTTTTGTATTATAGGAGCACTAATTCTGCATTTAAACATTGAGAAAACTGTCTACATTTGCTTTTCAATCTTTTCCAGGAAGATTCCTGATGTTACACCCGTTGTGAATGATCAAAAACCATCTGTATCAAAGTCTGGACGGAAGATTAAAGGAAGGGGCACAATTGTATGTTTGTTAAGACTTTTCTTTTTTCAAATTACTTACCTCAGCAGTAAAATGCTCTTACCTATAGGCCAAATCCTAGCTTTAATTTTAGGTGTAATCCAAAATCTGTTGAAGGAGCTAGTTGTGCTCTTCATAACTGGGGGAAGGTACTGCTGTTGGATCAAAGTTTCCTACTGTGTTTGAATGGGTTCACCTATGAAGTGAACATGTGGAACAGTCAGTACATTGAGAAATCTTAGTATGTTGACTAATCTAGGCTGATGAATGTAAACCATTAGGACTTTGAAGAGGAAATTTTCATGTGTGTTTACAGGTAAATCTCAGCCTTTCCCATTTGTTTTAGTATTATACTTATGTTTGACATAATTTCGTATGATCCTTTTGGTTCTTCAGTCATTATTACCTTGGAATGGGATTTGAGCTTGGGGAAGACTAATTGAGAGGTATTTTAAAAATAGTTATTCCTATCTTTGTTTCTAAAGCGCTATCACACACCTCCAAGATCAAGGTCCTGTTCGGAATCAGATGATGACGATAGCAGTGAAACTCCTCCTCACTGGAAAGAGGAAATGCAGAGATTAAGGACGTACAGACCACCGAGTGGAGAAAAATGGAGTAAAGGAGATAAGTAAGAGCTTTGAGTATACCCCCAATTCAGTGTCTGCTGTATTTTACGTGTTAAGGAGATAGAGACTTCTGGACTTTTCATTAAAGATTTCAATTTAAAATTAGACTGTGACCAGAGAATACATTTGGGAACTCTTGGCAAAAATAGTGCTGTTAACGAGGAGGGCTGATTGGCTTTGGGGTGCTTTTAAATCAAAATTCTGTTTTCTCTCACAAGACTAAACCTACTGAATCTCTTAAAGACTCCTTGTTCAATTGTAGGAATCATCAGGACTTAAAATGACAGAGCAGGTACTTTCATAGCCAGCTCTCTTAGTCACTGATGAATGAATTGGTAGTTAAGAAAATCTGTACTCAAGTGTGTGCGTTAACTTCTGACTCCAGTGACTGTTGCTTCTACTGAAGTTTACCCATCTCTCACCCTCAGTGACACCCCACAGTGGCATATCTATTTTAGACATGGGGCTGGCCTTGAATAGCTAGTGATAATATACCAATGGACCCTCTACAATTGTTTATGGTAAAATTCTCTTTCGCTGTGGGTGACCTGTATCATGTTTGAAATTGGAAAAGGGAAGAAAAAGTGTGTATCTGCTATGTGGAAGTGGTTTAGACACAGTGGTGCTGAGAATCTCTACTTTGCGCCCTGACATTACCACTAAGATTGTAAAGCCTGCATCTATTTTTATGTACTTTTTCCTCAGTTTCCATAGTTAGTAGTTTAAACCTTAGGCGAAAGCCTCGATTACCTTTATGAGGCTGAGATAAAATAATATTCTTGCTAGCTTCTTAAGCAAAATTTGTTTTTTTTCTAGTTCAGGCAGCTATGCTGTATCTGCAGAGAATCAAAAATTGTTTGGGAACTTGGCCTGATGTTGTTCCTGGAGGCGGGGTTATGGGCCAGTCACAGCCAGGAACCCAGTATGTCAGCAGTGCTCTTGCGATTAGTGGATTGGTTTTAAATACCATTTTCCTGTCAAATTTTAAAGTCTTTGCTTAGCTATGAAAAAAATACTTTTGTAAGTGAATCTGTTAGCGGTTGTCTCTGTGTCTGTGAAATTGTAAGATCAAGACGAGGCCAGTCACTCTTTGACTTATCGTTTCTAACATGTTTAAAGTGTTGATGGAGTCGGTACTTTGTTAACTAGGCTTGGTCAATGTATTTGTATTGACAACAAACGTGTTAATTTTAGATCGTAGAAAATATACTTGCAAATTATGCATGTTATGTCTTTTTCTATAGGTTAAGTGACCCCTGTTCAAGCCGATGGGATGAAAGAAGCTTGTCCCAGAGATCCAGATCGTGGTCTTATAATGGATATTACTCAGACCTTAGTACAGCAAGACACTCTGATGGTCACCATAAAAAACGCAGAAAAGAGAAAAAGGTTAAGCATAAAAAGAAAGCCAAAAAGCAAAAACATTGCAGAAGACACAAACAGACTAAGAAGAGAAGGGTTATTGTACCATCTAATATAGAATCTTCAAAATCTTTTACCCGACGAACCAAATCCTCTTGTGATAGAGAAAGGAGATCTCATTCCTCCTCGTTATCATCCCGTCACTCATCAAAGAGGGACTGGTCTAAATCCGATAAGGATGACCAGAGCTCTTCAACCCATTCCAGCAGGGACTCCTACAGATCAAAGTCTCACTCACAGTCTTATTCTAGAGGAAGCTCAAGATCAAGGACTCCATCAAAATCCTCATCACATTCTCAGAGTAGATCCAAGTCTAGATCTAGTTCCAAGTCAGGTCACCAAAGGACCGCATCAAAATCACCAAAAAGAACAGCCTCCCAGTTAAGTGAAAGTAAACCAGCTAAAACAGAACCTTTAAGAGCACCAGTGCCACAAAATGAAAACGTCGTAGTCCAGCAGCCAGTGGTGGCGGAAAATATTCCTGTAATACCACTGAGCGACAGCCCCCCTCCTTCAAGGTGGAAGCCTGGACAGAAGCCCTGGAAGCCCTCTTATGAGCGAATTCAGGAAATGAAAGCGAAAACAACCCATTTGCTGCCCATCCAAAGCACTTATAGTTTAGCAAATATTAAAGAGACTGGTAGTTCATCATCCTATCATAAAAGAGAAAAAAATTCAGAAAGTGATCGGAGTGCTTATTCAAAATACAGTGATCGAAGTTCAGAAACTTCACCAAGGTCAAGGAGCAGATCTTCTAGGAGTAGATCTTATTCCAGATCGTACACAAGGTCACGAAGTCTAGCTAGTTCACGTTCAAGGTCGAGGTCTCCCTCATCTAGATCTCATTCACGAAATAAATACAGTGATCGCTCACAGCGTAGTAGGTCGTCTTCATACTCTTCTGTTAGCAGTGATGATGGAAGACGAGCCAAGAGAAAATGTAGATCCAGTGGGAAAAAAAATAACACTTCAAATAAAAGGCACAGCAGCAGCTCTGAAAAGACACTTTGCAATAAATATGCCAAAGGTAGAGACAAGTCTTCATGTCAGAGAAAGTATAGCGAAAGCAGGTCATCTTTAGATTATTCTTCAGACAGTGAACAGTCAAGTGTTCAGGTTACACAGTCAGCCCAGGAGAAAGAGAAGCAAATCCACGTGGAAATGAATAATAAACAAGAGAGAAACCAAGATGAAGAGAAATCCAAGCCCGAACGGGAATGCCCTCGTTCAAAAAAAAGAACTTTAAAAGAGACCCTTTCTGATCACTTGAGAAATGGCAGTAAGCCCAAAAGGAAGAGTTATGCTGGGAGTAAATGGGACTCTGAGTCAAATTCTGAACGAGACGTAACTAAAAACAGTAAAAATAAATCCCGGCTGTCTTCTGATAAGGAGGAAGGTGAGGCCACATCCGACTCTGAATCAGAGTTTGGGGAAATTCACATCAAAGCCAAACCCACCACAAAGCCTAATGGTAGTGGTGCTCGGAGGTCAAGTAAACAGCGCGCATCGACCTCCGATTCTGAGGGGTCCTATTGCAATTCAGAAAACCCTAGAGGAAAGCCACGGAAGCACAAACATGGGTCAAAGGAAAATCTTAAACGGGAACACACCAAAAAAGTGAAAGAGAAATTGAAAGGGAAAAAAGACAAAAAACACAAGGCTCCAAAACGAAAACAAGCATTTCACTGGCAGCCTCCCCTAGAATTTGGTGAAGAAGAGGAGGAGGAGATTAATGAAAAGCAAGTGACTCAGGAATCAAAAGACAAAAAACAAGTTTCTGAAAACAGTGAAACCGTAAAGGAAAATATCCCCGAAACTGAGAAGCCCTGTGAAGAAGGCAACCTTTCAGGTAAACAGAATACAGTAATTTCATCAGACACTGAGCAGCCTGCTAAAGATGATAATAAACTCAGCATTTCTCCCACAGCTTTAAAGACTGAGGAAAATGTAGCTAGTTCTCCCCCAAACGTTCAGCATATTGAAGAAAGCGTCCCAAGCAGAGTGGAGGACGTGTTTCAAGCAGATGACAACATGGAGATTTGCACTCCTGATAGGACTTCCCCAGCAAAGGTGGAGGGGGCATCCCCTCTAGGAAATTCAAGGCTTGACACCCCGGATATAGGCATTGTTGTGAAGCAGGAAATGCAGACGGAGCATGCTGAGGCAGAGGTAAAACAGGAAAGCAGCATGTCTGAAAGCCCAGTGGTGGATGAGGTGGGGAAACCGGACAGCAGCTCAGCCAGCTCGGCCAGTGCTGCAGAAAGCGCTGTGAGGAGGGAGGTGGCTGGACAGAGTCAGCTCAGCCTCCTGGATAATAAATGGAAGCCCCTGCAAGGCGTGGGGAACCTGGCAGCACCGGCTGCCACCACATCCAGTGCCGTGGAAGTTAAGGCATTGACTGCTGTGCCTGAACCCAAACCACAAGGCTTGAGAATAGAAATTAAAAGCAAAAATAAAGTCCGGCCGGGGTCTCTTTTTGATGAGGTAAGAAAGACAGCACGCTTAAACCGAAGGCCAAGAAATCAGGAGAGTTCAAGTGATGAGCAGACACCGAGCCGGGATGGTGATAGCCAGTCCAGGAGTCCCAGCAGATCGCGAAGTAAATCTGAAACCAAATCAAGACACAGAACGAGGTCTGTCTCCTACAGTCACTCAAGGAGTCCGTCGCGAAGTTCCACGTCGTCTTATCGGTGAGCAATATTCTCTTTCTTTCTCCCAAAGAGAGTCTGGTATTGTTTCGCTTGGAAGAACATCAGAATTGAGGACAGGATTACTATTTCCAAATATCTGGACAGGAATAAGGAGAAGTCTTGTGCTGTGTGACTCAGAGAGCAGATTGAGGACACAGGGAGTAGATTTCAGGGAAGAAACTGGGCTCAGTGTAAAACACTGGCGCTGTCAGTTAAAGCTGTGTAGCAGGAGAAATAAATGAGTTGCCGTGATAGGTGGCAAATTCTCCATCTTAAAAGGTGTGAGGCTGCACGCTGGCCTGTCAGGAGGGAATCCTGATTTTACAGACGTGAGGGATTTGGAGACGGTTAATGTGACGCTCCATTTCACACCAGTGGGAGGTGAGGGCCAGAGAGGCAGAGTTTCCTGCTGAAGACAGGCATCTAGTTGACCTTTATCTGAGAGAGGTGGGGGGATGGTAAAAAAATGACCATCTTTATTTTTTTGCTTTAAGTTGCATCTGACTTTTGTCATCAGCATCGATGGGATGAAATTTTTTTAAAACTGAACAAAGTTGGTGATGGTGATAGGAAGTTAATAAGTACCTTGTATTTTTTTGTTGTAAATGTTTTTTGTTCTTACCTCACTGTCTCTTAATCCTCATCTCTCTTATTGTGCTTGGTTTTTATCACTTGAACTTCAAATACAATAATAGTGTTTGACCGTTTTTTTTCCTTTCTAGTTATTTGTCAGCCTTTTTCTGCCCTTCCCAGATTTCTGTTAAAGATAGGAGCCAGCACTTTTCCCCTGTAATAACTGTCTCCCGTTTACCCCTCCACTGCTTGCAGTCTGTCTTCTGTGCCTTCCCTCCCCTGTCTCACTAGACTGACTGAGGTTTCAGACACCTCCACATGACCAGTGCAGGGCACGTCTTCAGTCCTTACCTTCTGGAAGCCCTCTGCCAACTCTTTTCCCTCTCAGACCATCCCATGCTTGTGTTGTGGACTCCCCTGCTTCCTCCTGCCCGGACTCCCAGCAGGCCCAGCCCAGAGAGCTGGTGGGTCCTGGCCGTTTCTCTCTAGGTTCATAGTCCTAAGTGCAGTTACCTGGTGAGTTTCTTCAGCCTCCTGGCCACTCAGCATTTAACAGCGCTGAGCTGTTTGTGATGCTGGCCACTCTCATTTCGTACCTTCCTACCACTGCCTTGTGGGGTGGGTGGTGTTTCGTTTTATAATTGAAGACAGGGAGGCATAGAAAGGCTAAAGGAATTTGCTCTAAGCTGTGCAGCTCAGGGTAGTAGACTGAGGTAGCTAACCTCTGCTTCCCTGTTTGGTTACCTCCCTGGGCCTGACTCCCCTGCTAGGCTGTGGACTTGTTGAAGTCGGGGACTGTCCTGCAGAACCTCTTCGTCCTGTCCAACACGTGCGCTGAAACATGTGGCCCACGCCGCCCATCTGCCTAACCCCACGTGCTAGGCGACTGAGGCGAGAGGGGTTATTATTGGCAGTACAACCACACCACAATTATTGACCAATGAAACATGATAGAATTTTTTAACCTATGTAACCAAAAGTATAAATAAATATTATGATTGATCTCACCCAGACATGTTTTCTAAGTGTGGATGGTTTTGACAGGACCAAATATCAAGGACAATTTGGCGTGGGCCCAATATGCTTTTGGGTGTTTTTGATAGGATCAAATTTCAAGGACCTTTTGGCCTAGACTAAATGTCTCCGTGGATGTTTTTGGTAGGACCAGATGTCTGCTAATCCAGAGATTTGCCTGCTCATCTTTCAGTCACCTCACAGGGTCTGCTTTATAATTGTTTGCTGAGTAAATGACTAGAATCTTATTAGAACATAATGTGTTCAAAACTAATAAATCCTGTGAAAATACTCACTACACATAGGGTTACTGTCGTGTTCCTGAATGACAGATACAAAGTAGGGGGAGAAGGGCAGGGAAGCCAAGTGAATGATGCATAGGGGCAGAATTGCATTACTGAAGTTTTTTATTTTGTTAAATGTTAAATAGATACTAAAATAAAATAAATGATTAAGACATAAAAAAATTAAAATGTCACTTAGCTTTAAAAAATAGAGCTTCAACATACCTGATACAGCCCTCCCCACTTTCACTCTTCTCTCCTAAACATCATTCTAAACTTTTGTCATAATTTTGTAGTTTTCCTTTTTAGTTTTACTACAAATGTTTCTGTCCTCATACAGTGTTGCTTTTGCATGTTTTCAAATGAAATCCTTTTCTATGTATAGCTTCTACATTTGCCTTTTCACTCAGCATTATATCTAGAGATACCTCTGTCGCTCCAAGTAGCTGTCGTTCATTCCCTTTCCTATTTTAGAGCGTTTCAGTATATTTCTGTGCGTTAATGATTTTATCCCATTCTGCCGTTAATGGAGATGGGATTATTTCCTCTTCTGATATTAAACATAGGGCTCCTGTAAACATACCTTTTCTGGCTTGTCTTTATTTCCTTCTGTTCGATCTAAGCACTCATTAGCTGTCACTGTCATACCCACTGTGAGGAGTTCATGAGAGACCTTTCCTCTTACTGTGTTTTCCCCTTCCTGCCCTACAAGTAATTAATTTTAACAGCATGGTGAGTTAATTATAGTTTCCCACTCTTACTTGTAGATCGAGAAGCTACTCTAGAAGTCGGAGCAGAGGATGGTACAGCAGAGGCCGCACGAGAAGCCGGAGCAGTTCCTACCGCAGTTACAAAAGTCACAGGTGAGCCTGGGGGTCCCCCTGCCATGGGGGCGCTCTCCTGTCTCCTTTCCAAGGCCTGCACAGGCAGAGTGGGGAGCTCTTGAGAAGAAGCCTGTCGTGGATAAGTACCAGTCAGGCGTCCTATTTCATCTAGCTCTTTCAAAGAGCTGTCAGATTCTTACCCGCGGCTATCCTCAGGCTGCGGTCTCCCCGAGTGAGGAAAGAAACAGTAGAAACATTTAAGTGGCCCTGACCACCGCCTCCACCTCCTCCCACCCCAGCACGGCTTCCTGAACCTTAGTTCACATTTGCAGTCACCCCTTGACTTGGGTTAGAAATTGGGATGGGAGGGTGTTAAAAGGGGCCCGAAGGAAGAAGTGGGCGGGCCATGACCCTGCTTTCTGGTTCTCCCAGTTTCTCCAAACCCTCTGCCTCTCAGGTGTTTTCCACTGCTACAGATTCATTTTACATACATGCGTCCTGCGTCCCACCTGGGCAGACCTTCCCTTCTCCCTACCCAGACAGAGTCCTGCACAGTGACTTTCTTTAGGCGCACTTCATAGAAGAAAGCATAAAATGTAACCTTTCTTCTGAACTCCAACATGCTTTTTAAAAGAAATCCAATATACGTTTGATATAACAATAAAATCCATACAGCTGCTGGATTTCATTGTGTCTTCTCCTTGGTGGGCAAATAAATGTGTAGATTTTTGAGGTAGCCCGTCCTGACTCACAAGATGACGGTTACTCATGTGATTAATACTAGGACGTCCAGCAGGAGCAGATCCAGGAGCAGCTCGTACGATCCCCACAGCCGGTCCAGGTATGGCCAGGAGGTGGGCAGCACCTGCGGGGGCCGCCCTGAAAGGCCTGGTTTCATAAAACCCTAAATTCCCTTTAAAAAGTGTTGTATTTTATTGAGAATCTGAAACACATGTATTTGTCTCATGAAATCACACCCTTTCTAAATTAGGTCTTTTTGACAGTTTTTTTCTGTTGGCCCATTGTACTCTAGTGTCAGAAGTGGCAATTGATGTCAAATTGTAGTGGCAGGTATCTATTGAATATAATTGCCTAATATCCGCCAGATTCAATCAAAAGTACCTGAGTGTTGATTTTGTGATATTTTTCAATGTTGAAAAGAAATTGACATTTTTCGGTTTAATACAGTAAGTCTCGCTTGGGGCAACTCTTAACCGTTTCCGGTAGGTGTTATGCAAATGTGTCCTCACACTGCCACACGTCCTATAGTGCCTGTGTTCTAGGAGAACACTTAAGCACCTAAAAACAAACAGGAATGTATGAGTGGTCAATTTAGTGTTTGTTTTTGCTGTTAAAGCAGATCCTACACTTACGATAGCTACTACAGCAGGAGTAGGAGTCGGAGTCGAAGCCAGAGGAGTGACAGTTACCACCGAGGCAGAAGTTACACGAGGCGGTCCAGGTGGGTCTCTGTCCCTTAGAGCGCTGCACCCTCCTGTGGGCACCTGGTGTGTGAGGTGACAGACTTCTTTGTGGGGGAGGAGAAAGCATAATCTTCTCAGGACAGAATACCGCTTTCTCTTCTTGAATCTCAGCAACCCACAGGCAGCTACTAAGAGTTGCCGGGTCATGTTCCTTGGTTATTGTTAGTGTTTGAATCTAAAATGGATTTTTAAATATTCACATATGCTTAGACAAACATTTCTCTTGGAAGGAGTAAAGAGAGAAGGCCACCCAAACCATGGCCCACTTCTTTAAATAGGGCTTCTTGCTAGAAGTAGCAGTGCCAATTTGTCAATTTTTTAAATAATAAAATGTCATAATCATTTGCTTCCACAGGATTGAGGTTTATATCTGGTCAATTATTTAGTAAAAAAAATGTGTTTTTATGTATTATATATATTTGTAATATGTTTTATGCAACATATTTTGGCTAGTACTGCAAAAGTTTTTATGGTGACTTTGTAAAGTCCCTTCCTGGTAGCTTCCGGTCTTACCCTTCTTCCCCCACCCACTGCTGCTACAGCCGGTGATCCTTGTAGAATATCAGTGTGATCTGGACACTCCGTTGTTTGAAACTCTTCCAGGCTCCTCCCTGCCCGCGGGCAGGTGCAGACTCCTTAGCATTGCACAGGAGCCTCCTCTACCTACCAGCTCCAGCTTGGACTCTTCCGTCCTCCCTTCTTTAATGTGCTAGAACCTTTGCTTTTGCCTGGGGATACCCACATCGCCGTCTCCGCTCCTGCCTCTTGAAATGGCCAGTTCCCACGTAACCCTGCAGGTCCTCACTGCCACCCACTAAACACTGCCTCTGGGAAGCCCTCTCTGACTGCCAACCCTGAGATGTGCCATCCCCACCCCAACCCACCTCAGTGTGCCTTATTACTCTTGCCCACTATTCTGTACTATCCTTGAGCCCCAGGAACTAGGTCCGCGTGTGTGTGTTCCTAGTATCTAGCCAAGTGACTGGCTAAGCCAAGTGACTGGCTATCAGTGAGCATTTCTCAGGGTAACTGCATGGTGACCATAACGATGTCCTCCTGACTCACCATCCCAGTAGCGGTCCTGTCCATGCCCCGCCCCACCCCCACCCCTCGCTGGGCTGCAGTGTTGACTTCCACATCTCTAATGAAACTCTCTTCATGTACCTTTTCCCCTTACTTCCCCAGTCTAATTAAATATTAATGTTCATTGTGGGTGACAGAGAAAATTATTCTGCTCATTTGCTTGAGAGCATTTCAAGTAATTTCCCAAGATGTGTTTCTGCATTTTTGTCTCAACCTTGATATTACTGTCATTTAAAACCACTCTGAAAAGTCCACACAGCTGCCATCGTCAGTACCCCATCATTGGTCCACCTGCTGTGCGGTGCCACATCAGTATTGCTTTGAAACCATTCAGACCAAAAAAGAAGCTACCAGAGGGATTCAGAGGGTTGACAGCTAAAATGTGTGTGTGTGTGTTTTGTTTTGTTGGCAGGAGTTGTAGGTCCTACGGCTCTGACAGTGAAAGTGACCGAAGTTACTCTCATCACCGGAGTCCCAGTGAAAGCAGCAGATACAGTTGAAAATGTCCCCCTTTTTTGATATGAATTATATCATATTTGTAAATATCTGGTAACTTAAAAGTTTAAGAAACTTAATGGCCGTCTGTTCTCTTTCAATATTAGAGATGAATGTCAAAAACCGGCACTTCTTAATTGTTACTTGTTTATTTACACGTGCGCAGGATTTAAAATACAGATATGTCTCCTAAAAATATTTTTATGCCACATTTTACAACTATGGAAGTGAATTTCATTTTCTTAGAACAAGAAACCATGATATTTTAATATAATTTGCAGTATCATTATAGGTAGACTATCCCTCTCCATCTCGTGTATTCTTTTGAACACAGGTTCTTTTCCCCCATTTTTCAGGTTTTAGCATATATGCTGCCAAGCATAGGTCTGTGAGGGAGAACTGTTAAAGGTGACCAAATATTTATATACCAATTACAAAGTCTTATACATATGTGCTCTTAAAAACACACCACCCAGAATTGATACTGATGGTAGCCAGGAGTATAAGGTAGTGGCTTTGAGGGGGGTTCTTAATTCATTCTTTACTTCTTTGTTGTCTCAGAGGATCAGGAAAGTGGTCGTCGTACAGCCCACTGTCTGTATTACTTCAGGCTGGCAGGTGAGGTTAAGAAGAATAAATCAGCCTTAACTACAAATACCTGCACTGTCTCTAAGGCCCTAACGTTTACTATAACAAACAATTCTATTCCAGTTCATGCTTTGGTGCTTGGTACCTGCCGGTGCCTCTTTAAGCATTGTTCTTCTGTATTGTTACAATGTCACGAGAGAGAGCTGTATTCACTTTGAATATTTGGAGATTTTTTTTCTCAAGCCACAGGTGTGGGCTGGGGGTCTCCTGGACCGGGCAGGATTGGCACAGGGAGTTGTGTGGCTGCACATAACTGACATGTGTGCCTCTGGAAGAGTGGGTTGAAGGATAGACTTCAAAAATAACACCAAAATCTAACTGCCACCATCCTGGACACTTTGCCGGGCTTTTAAGTCTTTCAAGTAAAAGACAGACCACAACAGTAGTTGAGCAGTTCTGAGCACCGGCATGTTTTTTCTGTTTCCGCTGTGACCAAACAGTGACTCAGTGAAGCCTTGACAGGAGTAAACCCAGGACAGCAGATGGAAAGAAAAGTGTATGGTACTGCATACATTACGCATTTTCAGTTTTGGGTGGTTCCCCCAAAAATGATTTGACCTGTAAAGAACTGGTGTGATTTTTTTTTTTTAATCTAGTTGGAGCTTTTTCCCCAAGTGTACTTAATCACCTTAGTGCCAGTTTAATCCAGTTATGCAGAAGAAATTCATATTGGATGTTGATGTAGAACTCTGTGCCAACCTAGCCCAGGCCTTGCCTGGTGTACTTGGAAAGTGGGAAAGAGCCCTCTTGGAGGGATCTGACAACCCTTGATGGATGGAGGGATGACCTTGGATATATTCAAACCATTACCCATAAAAGGTTCATAAACAGGGTTAAGTGGTCAGTTGTTTGCCAAGTTGATAGACGAGAGTACATTAAAAACAGGGCCTAAGTCAAACAAACGTACTCGCTAGTGAATACAAAACAATGTGTGATTCATATGAAGGGTTTTCAAAAGTTGCCTGCAGTGGAGAATATTGCTTTAATAATACTCAGTGGAAAAAAACTGCATTCAGAACCCAAACAAAAACTGCCAAATCTAATTAGGTTAAGAAAAGTTACCCTTGGGCAGTGTGTTAGTTTTCTATTGCTTTGTAAATAATTACCCCAAACCTAGCAGCTTAAAACAACACCCATTTCTTAGCTCACGGTTCTGTAGCTTGTGAACCCTGCGCGGTATGGCTGGATTCTCTGCTCAGGGTCTTAGAAGGCTGAAATCCCCGTCAGCAGGGCAGCATTCCTTTATGGAGGCTCTGGGGAAGAGCCTGCTTCCAAGTTCTTTCAGGTGGTTGGCAGTATTCCGTTCCTACCCGGGGCCTTACTCTCAGCTCCTTAGGCTGCTCGAATCCCTTCTTTGTGCTCCCCTCCGTCTTCAAACCAGCCCTGACCCGTGAGTCCTTCTCCTCATGCTTCAGATCTCTCTGCCTCCTCTGTTTTAAGGCTCATGTGATTAAATCAAGGCCACTGAGATAGTTTCCCTGTTTTCAGGTCAGCTGTGCAATAGAACATAACATCATCACAGGAGGGATACCATATGCCCAGGTTCCCGGGTCGGGGCATTTTAGAATTCTGCCTACCACTGGCCAGAACTGCCCACTGCCCCAGTGGGTGGAATTTTATCCTGAAAAGGTGGGCCCTGGAAGCCTGGTTTGTTTTCCCATTGGAAAAGAACAGCCTTGGGCTGCAGCGTTCAACTAGTGTGTTTACTGAATGAACTACAGAGATAGCTTTTCTTCCTAAGGGGATTGTTCTGTATTTTAAGTTATTTTTTAATAAAATTGAATTATGTTGTGTATTGTGCTTCTTAATAGAAAATGCATTATTGGACTGGTTTTGTAACGTCCTGTTTACTGCAAATGAAACATGACATAGCTGGTGTTGATTAAAAACTAGAAAATACTTTTGTACATATCGGCAATCGTCTAATTTGTATACACTTCATTTGAATTCCCCTAAAACTTGAACAGGGGACCTTGTAGAAATTAAAATATATACTTAGTCTAAGCCAGAGTCTGTGTATATTTCAGCTTTCTTTATTCATCCAGACTTCAAGCAGTCTTTCTGAATTGGAAGAGGAAACTGAGTCTCTGCTGACCCAGCCAGTGAAGAGACTTCATCTCCCTGGGGCTCATTTTCACCTCCTCGCTGAGCATTAGTGGTGGGCCCGAGGTGGCGCTCGAGAGAACTTTAGGCAGAGGTGGTCCCCTACCCACAGAAGCACTGATGGTGCGTGGCCCCCGCCTACTCCAGCCCTCCTCCAGCCCTTGGCCGTGGTCATCGGCTGTGACCTGCATACTGACGTCTTGGCTGAGGAAGGACTGGGTCCCAGTCTGTCCATGAGTTGCTGCGGAGGGGACAGCACATTTACCTGCTAACCCACCGACAGCCTCCACACGTCCCGTCCCTCCTAACAGTGGCTCACCGGGCAGGCACATGGCACTCACTCCTGAAGGCAACAGTCATGGTGATATTTTTAGCATCCTTAGGAGAATTTGCCAGGCAAATACAATTAACTTTTTTCTCCTTAGAACTCAAAGGAATTTGTATTTGCTCAGTGAATACAACATAACCTCCCACAGTAAGGCTTGCAGAGATTCAGTTTTCAAAATTTAGTAATCAGTAGACCCCCCCAGTCAGGCAGTTCCTAGAAGTAGTCCAATCAATGCGTTGCTTTAAAAGTGAAGGAAAACTCTGGTCTGTTTGCTGTGGGGAAATCCCTAAGTGAACTTTCTTCTGGGTCTTGTATTTTCATGAGCTCCAGGGTCTTTATTCCCCTCTGACAGAGAAGCTTTGTCACCTGGGCGGTACTGGGGGGACTCGTGTCAAGGGCTTTCCTACAGTCTTGACTTGTTCTGAATTAGCTGGGCATTGATTAGGAGGTAAGAATTCCAGGGAGATGCCCCCCTCAAGCGATTGGGAACACTGGCCGGACATCACCGGCAGGGACAGGAGACTCCACTAGGTGTAGTGAGAAGCCCTGCACGTTAGTCTGAGTGACAAGTGAAAGACCTGGACGCCAGGCCTCACGCTGGAACGGCCTGGGCTCAAGGGGCAGGTTTTTAGAAGAGGACATAACCCTGCTGTTACCCATAGTGAGGGGAGAGCCTGAAGTCCCACGAGGAACTTGTGATGGAAGGGGCCGGGCAGTGCCGCAGGACGCGCTCGGCAGGGAGAACTTTGGTGCTTAAAGGTGGCAGGCTCAAGACTGCAGAGGTGTCAGGAGAGGAGCCGGGTGCTCTGAAGGACAGGGACTGAGCAGCTGCAGTCAGTGCCTGCTGAGGGCGAGGCCAAGAGAGGTGTTCATGAAGGGGCAGGTGGCTTTACCCGTCGGTTCTTTAAAGGTTTCAGTAGAAAGAGGCAGTGCGCCCCTGCCCCTGCCTCTCCCTGCAAATCAGAAAGCCTTGGGTAGGGCTCTGCCTCTTGCAGACCTCAGACCCACCACTCAGAATGTGTAGCCCATCAAGCTCCAGCTCCACAGACTGAGCCTAGTTGCACTGCTGGCAGGACCCAGGCTAGCCTGGGGAGGGTTGTGTCTCCTACCAGCCTAGAGTCCTGAGGACCTCGGGGTAAAAAAGGAGTGACCTGAGGCCTTAGGACAGACACTCGCATTCTGCATCTGGACGCCTGACCTTGGGCCTCTGACTGCTCATCTGTAATCCGAGGCTAACGGTCCTGGGACTGGTCATCTCAGTTCAGAAGCCCTGAAAGAGGGTGCATACAACTGGTGCAACCGGACATGAGAACCAGGGGTGCTCATCCCTTCTCAGCCCAGGGATGAGGCAGCCTCCCAGGCGGCCCACAGGAGATAGGCGGCTGGTCACCCGGGCCCTCCTGCCACTGACATGTACCACCATGCCAGATTCCCGAAGAAAGAAAGGATCTCACTGGCCTTCATGCCTCTGGCCTAAATTGATTTTATTTTGAAGAAATAAAGGACCTCTATGAGCAACTATTCTGTGTCCTTAAGGGTTTGGGGCCAGAGCCAGAATGCCTGGGTTCAAGTTCTGCTCTGCCACTTCCGAAAGTTGGGTAGCTCTGGATAAATTTGGCCTTTGTAATTCTCTTCATCCGAAGAACTGGGATACTGAGGCCTCCTCCCTCCAAGAACTGGTGAGGAGTAAATGCTTCGAACCAAGCACATATCAAAGTAGTTAAGGGCCACTGCCCCCCCAGGGGTTTCACGTGGAGGGCTGGGCTCAATCACAAATGAGAGGCCTGGGGTCCCTTGAACCAACAGGGTGGGAGAGGATCCTGGACAGGGAGGCCTCGAATGCCAAGGCCATGACGTTTGGGCTTCGGGAGGGAACCAGGCAACCTGCTGGTTTGAATTAGGCCCCCGCCCCTCAGCAGCTGTAGCCTATTATTGCTGAGCTCAGTGGAGGGAGAACAGAAGCAACAGCCCCCCCCCACCCCCCGCCCACCTAACCCCACACCCAGAGATCTATGCTGCAGGGCCCTGGGTCAGCACCTAGTGGGGGGTGTGAATTTCCCTGCCACCCCAGCGACCCCATGCTGTGTTGTCACCTCCTATTTTCTGGCACTGGCCCCTGCGGTCTCCCTCCTTCCTCCATCTCAGCTACAGCATCTGCATAGCTCCATGCCCCGCAGAGGCTGAGCCCTGCACTGCCCCCCACCCCCTCACCCCGGGCCTGGGCTGGTCTTTCCAGGTTCAGTAGGGACGAGTCTGGGTTCCCCACCCAAGCCTGCGGACTGCTTGTTTGGATCTGTTCCTCTTCCCTGACATGAGAGAGAAACTTGGGGCTAGATGCTTAGGGAAGTTGTGAGAAAACCTGTGAGCTGGCCTCTAGAGGCAGGCGCGTGGCTGCTGACTTTCCAGCACTCAGCCCCTAGTGTCTGAAGGATCTTCAAGCTCTGCAGCTCGGCTCCACAAACTCCTGGCTCCCCACTGGGACATGCCATTCTGGTCTAGGATTCCCCCTCTCCAGTAACCCAGTTCCACCCTCCCCTCTCCCCCCACCCCCAGAAGCCTGCCTTGATCAAGCTTGAGGTGAAAGTCCCATGGCATGGCTCTCGCCCATGCCCAGAGAGAGCACTTCTACCAATCTCCATCTGGCCGGGCACTTCCACCCAAGAATCTGGACTCCACTATGTCAAATGCCTCTAGTTCCCTACAGATGTTAAACTGCCTCCCACCTCCTGGCCCTGGCACATGCTATTCTCTCTGCCTAGAGTGCCCTTCTGCCCTAGCTGATGGGCTTCAGCTCTGAGCAGCCCCATTTGAGCCCACCAGACTGAGCTCTTCAAACAGCCCCTTCCTGCCAGCTCTAGTGGGACCCAAGTGCCAACAGCCTCACAGAGCTCAGGCTCTGCCTGGGGCTCCCCCAGCAGATGGGCTCTAGGCCAGATATGTAAGAGGGGAACAGCTGGGCTCTTCATGGAGACTAACCCCCTTATCCCCCCTTCTCACCAAACCTTCAGCACCTCCTTTGGCTTGATTGCTGCAGTCAAGGCCAGTCCCAAAGGGGCCAACAGCCCTACCTTAGTCACGCGGGCCACAGCCCCCCACCAAGCCTTGGCTGGGAAGTGGGCCCAGAAGTGTCCCTGCAGTCCTCTCTGCCAGGCTCCTCCCAGCCTGTGGGGGAGGCCACTCGCTCCCAGCCTCCCCTTTCTCTGGCTCCTGATGCTGGTGCCTGGATGTGTGATTTGTCCTGCTCGAGACCTTATCCAACCAAAGGGTACACAATCCCTCCCTGGCCACCTCCCAGGCTGGTGCAGGGATCCACTGAGTCAGATGAGGAAGTGGGTTGGGAGGAAGATACAGAAGGCAGTCTTGAAGTGATTGGCGAGTGTGGCAAGTAGGCCACACCGGCCTGGCCTCAGCCTGAGACTTCCGGGAGCCGAGCCAGCTGTCCACAAACCCACCATGGCCACAGAAGTGCAGGATTTCTGGGGGCTTGCCCCTCTGTGCCCCTTTCTCCCTTCCCATCTTTTTCCACCAGGGTCTCTCGTCACCCTCCATCTGGCTGTGTGCGTTCCCCCGCTTCCTCTAGTACTCTTTAGTCACCCCCGTCTTTGCCCCTGAGGTGTTTTCCCCCTGGCTTAGGATGGCCTTGGCATGAGGGCCTCCCCATCCTGGCCTCAGGGGACGCCCTTGCAATCTTACAGGTCAGACCTTCACACTATAGGATGGTACCTGCCTGGGATCTTGGCCTCTGCTCCATTCTCTCCCTGGCACTCAGACCAAGTCACTCTGAACAGGCCCCAGAGTTCCTGCCCACTCACGAGTAAGGTGGCATACCCAGGGGATACTGCTACCGCTAGGCATGGCTGGTGTGTAAGCGTGAACGAATACGTGTGTGGGGAGGGATGAGGGGTACTCTGTGGTACTGCTAGGACGAGGGCAATGGGAGAGTGACCCAATATGGGGCAGCGGTCAGTTTGGGGTGGGGTGGGGGAGGGGTGAATGATGACGTGACCATATGAGAGACCCACAGAGGCCCCCTCTCCACAGAGGTGGTCCATCCACCACCCGGGTCCTGCCAGGCCCAGCACACAGTGGGCCCCCACTCTGCTGCCTGCTTAGCCTGGCAGTGTTCCTTTGTAGCCTCCTGCCAGCACAGCCAGCCCCCTGCCCCCACTGGTGTCCATGCCAGAGCAGCATTCCGCAGGCCTGGCTGCATCTTCCCAGCAGAGACTGAGTGGGGAGGCTACTGAGCAGGTCACACGGCTGGGGCACAGTGGGGCCTGGGCCTCTGGCCCCCATTCCTCATCTTGCCTCTGGGCCTGGACCAGTCACCTTAAAGGATGTGATCACTGCTGCTGTGGTCTGGGTACTTGTACCTTCTGTCCTGGGTGGACCTGTGCAGCCAGAGAAGCCACCAGGTGGGTATGGGTCTACCAGAACCAAGTCCTGAAAGCACAGAGCAAAATGAGCCCTGGGCTGCCCTGGGGTAGGGCTGAGGGGCCCGGCTAGTTGGAGATCCAACACTCACCCTCAGGTCAGAGCAGCCCAAGCCAGAGGGTGGGGGTGGTGAGTGCGGCTAGGGTGCCGTTCGGTTCCTCAATGTGGGGTCACTCAGGGGAGCAGGTGGAAGCCTTTTCTGAAGCTGGTTGGAGCGCGAATGCACCCAGCTTCTCGATCTCAGGGCCGCCTCCTATTCCGACCCCGCCTCTGTCGCGCAGCTGGAGGGCACCGAGGTTAGACCCTGGGACGAACTTCCCGGCGGCAGACGGGGGGCTCGGTGCAGCAGCGTGAGGCCGGGGTCCATCCGCTTGGATGGGAGCAGCGGGGCCTGGCCCCGGCGGCCGGAGGCAGAGCGGGCGGCTCCCGGACGGCGCACACCACACGTGTCCGCGCCCCCCGCCGGCACGTTGGGCGGCCTGGCCCTTTAAGCGTCCAGACGGCGGCCCCAGCTGACGCGCGGGCTCCAATCGGCGCCCCGCGCCCCCCGCCCGTCGCGCCCGAGGCTCTGGGGCCGCAGCTGCTCAGCGGCTGGACTCGCCGCGGCCCAGCGCCTCCGCCCGCCCGGCCGCGCCCCCGGGGGCCATGGTCGCTGGGCCCTGCGCGGGGGCGGCCCCCAGCGCGGCGCTTCATGGAGCGGCCCCGGCCCGGCCGCCGGGGGCAGCGCGATCCCGCGGGGCCCTGTGAGCCCCCAGCGCCACGGCACCATGGTACGCAAGGCCCTGCCTGTCCCCCCGCTTATCCGCCCACCTGCCCGCTCTGCCCTTCCGAGCGCACCGCTCGCTGGTTCGGGGTGGAGGGGCTGGAGGGATCTTGCCCCTCGCCGCGTCTTCCCGACCTCCTTCTCCGGGTCCCCGCAGGCCTGGAATGCGGATCTCTGGCGCGGCCTTCGGCGGGTAGGGGGTTAAATTCCTGGGGTGGGTGCCTGAGCGCGAGAGGCTGAGGTCTTGCTGGGCACTGGTGGAGGGGGGCGCTTCCCTGAGTCCTGACGGCGCCGCCCTCGGACTGGGTGATGGGGGGGAGAGGGGAGGTCGGATTCCCGCCCGGGCCTTGGGCCACGTGGGCGCTGGAGCCGCCCTGCCTGGGGATGCGGGGGCGCCTGGGCCAAGCAGGGTGTGTGGGGGGACGCCCGCAGCTCGGGTCCAAACTCCTGTGTGACCTTGGGCCGGTCCCCCGCCCTCTCTGGTCCTGTTTCCCGGGGAACGAGGGGGACATCAGCACACAGAAGGCTGGCATAGACACCCTCTCCCCAAAACAAGGAGCCTGCAAGTCATGAGCCTGTGCCCCTTGCTCAGACTGGGCCCACCCACTGCTGCCTGGAGATGGAAGTATTGGTGTGGAGGTGGAGGGTGCAGATGGATGCCCAGGTTTGGTTCTGGGACTTCCAGAGAGGCCCTGAGGCAGGGTACGGAGCCAGTGGCTTGGTGGCCATGGTGTGGAAGCTCTGACTCAGGTGAGCTGCCTGGGCAGGTGTCCCTGGCACCTGACCTCCCCCCAGCCTGGCTTGGAGGGAGGGTTTGAGGGCATGAAACCCCCTGGCAACAGGAGTGCCTGACCACTCCCCTGGTCTTGCATCTTATCCAGAATGGCCTGGCCTGGACTTGGGGGTAGGGTATGTGGTTGCAGCTGGCACAGACAGGTGGGGAGGGGCATCTGCAGCTTCAGGGAACTGGCACATCTGGCTGGGGAAGCGGGCACAGCTGGCGGGCCCTGCATGGAAGGTGCCAGGCTAGGGGGCAGCTGTGCCCTGCTGACGGGCTGCCAGTTATGGACTCAGGCAGCATCTGTGTGCCTTCTCAAAGAAGTCCAGTCACCGTGCTAGGTCGTGAGGTTCTCAGCCCCTCAAGAGCCACGGATGGTGCTGGCTTAGCTGGGGGTACTGCCTAGTGAATGGAGTCTTTGGGGCAGCACTCACCCCCAGGCTAACCCCCTCCTCCCCTGCTGAAGCAGAAGGCCCTGGCCAGGCCTTGTCTGGGCTCTGGGACTGGGCCTGCCCATGGGAAGGTTGGGTGCTTCCCTTTCCCCATGACAGGCAGGCACTGGAGGGTATTCTGGGAAGGGGAGCAGGGTGGACCGTGGCCTGCGGTGGGCGCCCCTCAACAGGCCTGGCTTTGACAAGTCCTTATGCAAGCCACTTCCTCTGCCACTAGTTGGCCCCTGGAGGCCCTAAGGAGCCCGGTTACTATCCAAGTTGCATCTTGACCCCTCACTGACCTGCAGGTGGCAGCAGCTCTTGGGAGATGGTTGGGGGAGAGAGTCTGAGGAAGCAGTTTGTCCCCAGGGGGCGGGAGGGTTCCCCAGATGCCTCTTTATAAGTCATGACAGGCCAAGAAATCTATCTACATGTCCAGCCCAGCAGAGAAGGGTGGCCTTAGCAGGGCTGGGAGGCCAGGGCCCTATTACTACTGCTCACTATGGGACCCTCCCATTCTGAGCCTCAGTTTCCCCATCTATGCAATAGGGGCTGGTCCCAGAAGACAAATCAGACTGAGTCAGGGGAGGGAGGCGGGAGGGGCTTGGCACCATATCCTGGTTAGATTGGCTAGGCCTTGACAGGCCAGCAGCCCTGAGACAGGAGATGGTGGTTTTTTGGCTGGTGGAGGGGTCAGGGGATAGGAGTTGTGGTGGGAGAACTCTAGGAGGATGGTGTCCATGGCCAAGAGCCTGGCTAGACTGGAATCTGAGAGATTCCAGTGGGTGCTGCCCTGGGCTGCTAGGTGTGGAGGGTGGGGCCCAGGGCAGGTTGTCCCTGGTGGCTCCTTGAGGCCCAGGGCAGATTCTAATTCAGGTAACTTGAGAAGTTGAGAATAGACACCTCCCCCCACACACCCACTGCTGCCCCACCAGTGGAAGGACTGGCATGGGGAGTACCGGGGTGGGCTGTGGATAGACAGGACCGGGGTTTCATCCCAGGGCCTCCAGGGAGTTGCTTGGGGACAGGGGAGCTGATGGCTTTGTGGCAGTGGGGCACGGTCTTCAAATGTAGGCTGCTCTGACTCAGCTGGACCCGGTCTGAGGAGGCCCAGAACCTGGAACCTGTGGGGTTGGTCCAGTCAGGCAGGTAGTCAGCAGGTATTGAGCATCTGCTGTGCGCTGAACCCATACAAGGGACTGGGCATCCTGTCTGCCTGTGCTGCCCACCTTTTGGGGAGACCGCTATGCTGGAGCCAGGAAAAACTAAGCTGGTCCCTACTGTAGGCACTGTAAGGTGCTGGATGTGGCCTAAGGGCCTGATAATCTGACCCATCAGACTTCAAGGGCCTTCCTCAGGCTGCAGAGTCCCCAGATGGTGTGGCCTCCAAGATGCAGCCATCTCAGAGCCCCAGGGCCTGGACCATACTTGACCTGGGGTCTGGGGGCTTAGAGGGAAAAGGGTCTTGGGGGCCTCCTGTGTCCTCCCACTCTCCCCCACCCCCCACAGAACCGCTGTGTGAGAGGAAGTTGCTGGTGGCCAGTCTTGAGGCCATGTGCAGTGGCCTGGTCCAAGCTCTAGCTGAGTAATAAGGGGCTAGCTGGATCTCACCAGCTTCCTCTAGCAGGCGGCAGGACCAGGTGGGGAGAAGTCCCAGGCCCTGGACTTCTTCACAGAAGTTTCTACCTCTGCTGCCCTCAGGCACAGGCCTTAAGGTCCACTGCTGGTGAGGTGAGGGCTTCCCTCAAGTGCTGCCCCCAGGGCTGCAGTAGCCAGAGGCTGGGCCGTGAGTGAGCCTGACTTCTGTGTGTGAAGTTTCTGGGGTTAGGCAGGCTTGGTTTTATTTGTGTGAGTGAGTGTGGGGAGAGAATCTGTGGGAAATACTGAAGGAATGGCTGTGTCCCTGCTGGGGTGACCACCTAGACACGGTTTGCCCTCGGTGGCTCTAGTTTTAGCGCTGAAAGTTCTGCATCCCAGGAAACCCCTAGGTCCCTAGCACACCTAGACAGTTGGTCATCTTACTCACTTTTCCTCGCTTCCCTTTTCGTTCCCCAAATAACTTCCTGTTTCACAGCGGAAGAGCTGGAGGCCCAGAAAGTTTAACTGATCTTTGGCCTCAGGAGGTCATGATCAGAGTCTGAATTCTGAGTGGCAAGCTGACTTGGGCTTGAATCCCAGTTCCTCCTCGTCTTTGCTTGAGCTTCGGCTCCTTTTCTGTGACGTGGAACCGAGAGTGATGGGTAGACTGCCTCCAGGATGTGGGTGCTGCTGGGACCACGCTGGCCTTCACCTGACCTGTGTCCTGTGCTCCGCAGTTGCTGGTTGAAAAGACCACCGACTCACCGGCGGCCGAGTTCTCGCTGGTGGAGGACGTGGCGCTGCACTTCGCCTGCTTGATGGGCCGTCTGAACGAGCAGCGCCTCTTCCAGCCTGACCTCTGCGACGTGGACCTGGTGCTGGTGCCCCAGCGCAGCGTCTTCCCAGCTCACAAGGGCGTGCTGGCCGCCTACAGCCAGTTCTTCCACTCGCTCTTCACCCAGAACAAGCAGCTGCAGCGCGTGGAGCTGTCCCTGGAGGCGCTGGCGCCCGGCGGCCTGCAGCAGATCCTTAACTTCATCTACACGTCCAAGCTGCTGGTGAACGCGGCCAACGTCCACGAGGTGCTCAGTGCTGCCCTGCTGCTACAGATGGCTGACATCGCCGCGTCCTGCCAGGAGCTGCTGGACGCCCGCTCCCTTGGCCCCTCGGGCCCCACCGGCGGCGCTGTGGCCCTGGCCCAGCCGGCTGCCAGCTGCACACCACCGGCCGCACCACCGTACTACTGCGACATCAAGCAGGAGGCCGACGCCCCGGGCCTGCCCAAGATCTACGCCCGCGAGGGCCCTGACCCCTACTCCGTGCGCGTGGAGGACGGGGCAGGGACTGCAGGTGGTACAGTGCCTGCTGCCCTTGGGCCAGCTCAGCCCTTCTTCAAGGAGGAGAAGGAGGGTGGTGTAGAGGAGGCGGGCGGGCCCCCGGCCGGCCTGTGCAAGCTGGAGGGTGGGGAGGAGCTGGAGGAAGAGCTTGGGGGTTCTGGCACCTACAGCCGCCGGGAGCAGTCCCAGATCATCGTGGAGGTGAACCTCAACAACCAGACGCTGCACGTGTCCACGGGGCCCGAGGGGAAGCCGGGCGCGGCCACAGGCCCGGCCACCATGGTGCTGGGCCGGGAGGACGGGCTACAAAGGCACACGGAGGACGAGGAGGAGGAGGAGGACGAAGAAGAGGAGGAGGGTGGGGGCAGTGGGGGGGAGGAGGAGGAGGAGGAGGAGGAGGGCGGCAGTCAGGCAGAGGAAGAGGACGAGGAGGAGGAAGGGCACAGCGAGCAGGAGGAGGAGGAGGAAGAGGAGGAGGAGGAAGGACACAGCGAGCAGGAGCAGGAGAGCTCCGAGGAGGAAGAGGAGGAGGAGGAGGAAGAGGAGGAGGGTGAAGGGGAGGTGGTGGGGCGGCAGGGCCCGGCGGGGCGGCAGGGCAGCCGGGCAGACCCCCCTCCCCACAGCCGCATGGCCACGCGGTCCCGGCGCCGGGCCCCCCCTGAGCCTGAGGAGGCCGGGCAGCGTGGTGGGAAGCGGGCAAAGCCGCCCCCAGGAGTGGCCCCGGCATCGGCACCAGCTCGAGGGCCACAGGCCACTGACGGGTTGGGGGCCAAGGTGAAGCTGGAGGAGAAGCAGCACCACCCGTGCCAGAAGTGCCCGCGTGTTTTCAACAACCGCTGGTACCTGGAGAAACACATGAATGTGACCCACAGCCGCATGCAGATCTGCGACCAGTGTGGCAAGCGCTTCCTGCTGGAGAGTGAGCTGCTGTTGCACCGGCAGACAGACTGTGAGCGCAACATCCAGGTGGGCCTCACGTGGCTTCATGACGTGGGCGGGCGGGACAAGGCGGAAGACCAGCCGAGGCCACACAGCCGCACAGGCTGGGACAGGCCAGAAGTGGGCCCTGGGCACCCAGCGTCCTGCTGCCTGCGTTGTCCAGACCGTCTGGGAAGACCAGACTTAGCCCCCTGAACAGTAGGACCAGCCCAGGCCCAGGGTGAGCCAATGAGGTAGGGCGCAGGTTGGTGAGCACGGCAAGGAGAACTTCGTGGAGGAGGCAGGTAGCACTGGCCTTTGACACGTGGATAGATGTGCAGATAAGATCAGGACAAACCGTAGCCTTGGCCAGTGAGCCAAGGGAGTAAGACCTGGAAGGAAGGAAGAGACGAGAGAGTGGACTGAGCACAGGAGTGCATGAGAGTGGGGACAACCGGCTCTGAGGAGAGATGGGTCAGTGTTTTAGCTGACCCATCCTTAGGGCTGTGGGAAGGCCAGCAGGGCCCCCATGTATGGCTTCACAGATGATGCAGGGCACAGAAGCACAGATGAAGGGAGGAGGGGTTCGCCCAGAGGGGGGCGCCATTTTCCGCTTGCCACAAAGACTGAGTGGAGCAAGGGGCAGCTGGGCAGGAAGAAGCCCTTGCATTCAGCTTTTTGGAGATGCCAGCTGGCCTGAGTTTGGGGTAGAGGGGCTGGATGAGGAATTTGGGAAGAGCAGGGGCTGCTGGGGCCAAGCGGGGAAGCTGGGCTGGCTGCCAGGCCTTGGGCCAGCTTGATTCTGTGCCAGCACGGCCTCTCAGGGTATGGGCAGCACACGGCCAGCCAGGCTGGTTTTAACGGTCTGGCAGGGATGGGGGCAGCAGTAGGCGGACGCTAATTGTCTGAGCTAATTGCTAATTGCAGTGCCCTATGGGGAAAGTGTTACCTGGGGGTTGGTTACCTGGTCTGCTCCACCCTTGTGTACTTGTGCCCACTTGCCTGCCTGCTGGGCTGCCCTTTGACTCTCCACCTGCCACACACCTGAGCCTCCCTCCTGAAGGGGAAGACACTTGTGTCCCTTCTGACCTGAGCAACCTGACCCAGTTTCTGCCTGAGCCCTGGCCTTGCCTCCAGGCCTCTGAGGGTGTCCTGCAGGGATGGGCAGGACAAGGGCCAGAGGAAAAGGAGGAGGGGAGTGTGGCCCCAGGGCTCTCACCACCCTGCAGTACCTAATGGGACCTGGTACCTCCTGACTGCCGCCTCCCCCAGCCAGCCCTTTGGGACCTATCTCTTTGGGGATATCCATGGTGTCAGGGCATGAGACCCAGCAGGGGGAGGCAGCAGAGATAATGCTCCAGCTCTGTCCTGACCTGTTACCTGAGAAGGGCTTATTCACGCCCACTGTGCACTGTGGCCCTTCAGCCAGTTAAGAGTCTCCCCTCTATAGGCAGATACGTCGTTCAAATCAGTACAGAGGAGGGGCTTCCTGGAAGAGGTGACCCCTGGCCCTAGTTAAGTTCAAGGATGAAGGAGGGCCCAGGCTATAGCCCTGGGCAGTGGGTGAATAAGTGTTAGGGGAGGTACCATCCCCAACTCCCAGAACATCAGATCTGGCTGGTCCTTGGTCACCAAGGGCTCTCTCCCCAGCATAATTCAGGTGAGGAAACTGAGGCCCAGAGAGGGGAAGTGACTTGTCCTTTGTCACATAGTCCTGACTCAGTACCCAGAGCCTAAAGTCCTCTCACCCCACAGTGTGTGACATGCGGCAAAGCTTTTAAGAAGCTCTGGTCCCTCCACGAGCATAACAAGATTGTGCATGGCTATGCAGAGAAGAAGTTCTCGTGTGAGATCTGCGAGAAGAAGTTCTACACCATGGCTCATGTGCGCAAGCACATGGTTGGTAAGTGTAGGCCAGTGAGGGATGGAGCCTGAGGACAGAGCTGGGCCTCACATCTAAGGGCAACGTGAAGGCGTGAGAAGGACCCTCGCAGTGGGGAGGCCTGGGGAAGCTGGTTGCAGTGGCAGGTTTGGCTTGGACAGGCGCTGGGGCCAGGGCTGCCGTATTCAGTTGGGCAGGTTGCACACGACACAAGGGCTCCTGGACAAGATGTCAGGAGCTAGAATCCAGCTGGCACAGGTTGTGTCTCAGTTTGAGGTCAGCTGTGCCTCTGATTCTTTGACCATCGGGTCCTCACAGGGCTTCAGGCTTCTCTGAATACAACTCCTCCCTCCCAGGGTCACACCTCAACACAGTAAAGTGGTCCCATCAGAGTGTGTTCAGCTACACCTCTGCCTTGGGCATGGCTGTCTCTCCCCTCTCGGTGGGCCTGGCTGCGAGTTTGATACCTCTGCAGCCCTCCCTTCCTTGCCTGCTCAGGGACTGGGGCTCAAGGGACAGGTGGCTAAGGTGGGCCTTTAACCCCTTTCTCCAGCAGACAGTGCTGGGGGCCTCCAGCAGGAACTGACTGGGAGAGGAGATACTGGGTAACCCAGGATTGGTGGGCCTTCTGGGCTCAGGTTCCCCAGCCCTGAGCTCTGTGGGGCCCTCCCTGTCTCCAATTGCTTCTTCCCAGGTCTTCCACCTCACCTGTCAGTGGGTTCTGCGGGGGCTGTAGCTAACTGCTACAGTGTCATCCCCTATAGAGCCCCAGCAGTACTACTGGGGTGCAGTACTACTGGGGTGCAGTACTACTCCTAGCCTCCTTTTATAGAAGAGGATGCTGACGCCCACAGAGGCTGTGCAGGGAGCCGGAAGCTGGGCCAGGATTTGCGCTGATGCCGATCCCATTGGGATACTTCCATTTTTCCCCAAAGCTTTGGGGGTGAGGTGGCCTTGGCTGTTTCCCTTGGCCAGAGGCTAAAGAAGGGCCTCCACACTTGCCTGACCAGACTTCAGAGCAGACAGAAACCTATCTAGCCCACAGGGAAGGGGGTCTGCCTGGGTGGCAGCCCCAAGTCCTGGGACAGAGGCTGTGAGGCAGGCCCCAGGGCAGGTGGGGTCCCCCAGAGCTGTGACAGCCATGGTGCCCACCTCATAGCCCACACCAAGGACATGCCCTTCACCTGCGAGACCTGTGGGAAGTCCTTCAAACGCAGCATGTCTCTCAAGGTGCACTCGCTGCAGCACTCCGGGGAGAAGCCCTTCCGATGTGAGGTGAGTTCCCATGTCCCCCTGCCCCAGGGGCCACCCAGGATGGGGCAGGATCAGGGGCAGCAGCTGCTTACAAACCATTGGAATACAGGGCTCGGGGAGGGGCCCAACCTCTGATATCTGTGGCCCTTGCCTCCCGCTCTATCCTCACCTGCTTGCCCACCGGCCTGTCCCCCACCACCCTACTCTGCCACCCCACCCCTCACCCAGTCCACACACATTCAGGGTGGGAAGGCTGCCTGGGCTGGAACCATGGTGCAGGCTTTCTGGAGAGGTGGAGAGAGGAGCGTCTCAGGCAGAGATGAGAGATGGAGCTGCAGGTGGAGATAAGGGGGCCTCCTGTAGAGAAGGATGGGGAGGGCCTTGGCTTGAAGCCTGAAGCCTTCCCCCACCCCGTCACCCCTCCCCACTTCCTGGACCCCATTCCTGCCTGGGCCCTGCATGCCCGTGGCTCCTCACCTCTGCCCCACCCCAGGAGGCCCCTGCAGTCAGTCATGGGTAAGCTCTTCCTTCCCTGAAGGCTGCTTCCTCCCTCCCTCCCCCGCCACACCCCAGAACTGCAATGAGCGCTTCCAGTACAAGTACCAGCTGCGGTCACACATGAGCATCCACATTGGCCATAAGCAGTTCATGTGCCAGTGGTGTGGCAAGGACTTCAATATGAAGCAGTACTTCGATGAGCACATGAAGACCCACACAGGTACAGCTGCCCCGGGGAGGAGCTCCACGCCAGGTCCGGGACCCCTCAGCCCTGCTCAGGATGCCTGGGATGGCTGCACCCCTTCTCTGAGGCCCCGGGCCATCATCCTCCCTGCCTCCCAGGGTCCCAAAGTGGCCCAGGGTGAGGAGGCCCGGAGAATGCCGGGGCTGAGCCCCACTGGGTCCGTGGGCGCAGGGAGGCTGGCCCTGGGCGGGGGTGTGGCAGTACCCCAGTGACACTGCTGCCCACCGCCAACCCCCAGGGGAGAAGCCGTACATCTGTGAGATCTGCGGGAAGAGCTTCACCAGCCGGCCCAACATGAAGCGGCACCGGCGCACGCACACCGGCGAGAAGCCTTACCCTTGCGACGTCTGCGGCCAGCGCTTCCGCTTCTCCAACATGCTCAAGGCCCACAAGGAGAAATGCTTCCGAGTCAGCCACCCTCTGGCTGGCGACGGCGCCCCCTCTGCCCCAGGCCTGCCCCCTGCCCAGCCTCAGGCTCCCGCACTGCCACTGCTCCCAGGGCTGCCCCAGACCATGCCGCCCCCGCCCCACCTGCCGCCCCCGCCCCCGCTCTTCCCTACCACTGCCAACAGCGGCGGGAGGATGACCGCCAACAACTGACCCCCAAGTGCACACGCAGGACCTGGAGTCCGGGGGCGACCCCGCTGGCCTGGCATCGCCGCCCCCACATCCAGAGGCCGCTGGACACGCTCTGCTTCAGACCCCTGCCCCTGATGGGGATGCGGGCTGGCAGGTCCCCGGAGCTGGTGGAGGACACCTCACTCCCAAGTGCCCCCCTTTCAATGACTCCTTGAAGCCTTTACTTTTTTTTTTTTTTTTTTTGGAAGTGAAGGAAAAAGAAAAGAGAGGAAACTATTTGCAGTACCCCTCTCCAGGTGAGGGGGATGCTGGAGGCAGCAAGTACAGTGGAAGAGGAGCCTGCATAGCAGGTGTGACTGGTCACTCTGCTGAGGCTTGAGCCAGAGGGGTTGTCCAGGCCCAGCCTGTGTCAACCTCAGCGGCTCATCCCCACCTTTCCTGGGCTCCCTAACTTGCCCCCTCATCCTGCAGGGTTTGGGGAGAAGTTGAGATGCTAGCCCCCTTTGGAGGAGTTGTGGACGCAGCCTGAGGGCTGTGGACACTGAGGCAGGGGCTTGAGACCAGATGCCCATGAGCGTGTTGGATGGGGAGAGGCAAGGTGTGAGGGCTGCAGACCCAGTTCTGCACCATGTGGAGTGGGGCAGGCAGGGGCTGGACCCCAGGCATTTGCCTTCCCTACCGATAGCCCTGCCAGCATTCACAGGGATTCCCAACCTGCCCCAGGCTACACTGAGCTCCCTGGGCCTCAGTGCTGTGGGCAGGCCTTGGGTGGGCAGACAAGGGCTCCCGCACCACCAGCTCCCAGGGGCCCTTGTAAGTGGGTGGACCCCAGGAGCAGGGCCCGAAGGAGGAGGCTTGGGCCAATGTTTTAAGGTTTCAAGGTGCTATCAGGGGGGCAGGGGGCAGGGCTGCCCCTCACCAGCTGCCCTGGCCGCCTCTCCCACGCTAGAGGAGATATGTATGTCTGTCTGTCTGCTCCCTGAAGGCAGTGCCAGGCTTCATCCTCTCCCTAGGCCCCGCCACAGCCTGCCCCTGGCTGGTGTCCAGCATCCTTCTCTCCTGGGCCTCTGCACTGGCAGTGGGGTACCCGTAGCATTGTCAGTGAGAGAAGCCTGCATGTTCAGGCCCTGGGCGCCAGGGCGGGATCCTGGGGGAGCCCCAGCCTGTGCCCAATGCTTGCCCCCATGAGGCCAGCACAGCACTAATAGGACACCCTTTTCTGTTGTCATTTAACATCTTGATTCCTACCTTTAAAAAGGGGAGGAAGGTTCCATAAGCTACATGTTTCCTAGTTAAGCTCTTTCCTGTTGTGTTTATACAATTTTGTTTGTTATACTCGTTGCACCTTAAACCCCTGCGACCACCCCCACACCATCACCTTCCCAGCATGGCTGGAGTGGGTCGAGGCCTGAGTCCAAGGGGGCCAATGAGGGGACTGGGCCCCATCAGCCCAAGGGCTGAGGGGGTCAGAACTCCTTCCTCTGACCTCCTTGTAGGCCCATGGCACTGGGGCAGGGGACTGGGCACATTTTAATCATCAATAAACGAAGCACTTTATTCTGTACAGATGTGGGCAGGCCCAAGGAGCCCGAGTGATTTGAGGGTCTATAATCCAAGCCACACAGCCTGGTCACTCTCGGGGCAGAGGGGGCAGTTCCCCGGCCCAGCTGAGTGGGGGCTGCAGCAGGAGCAGCACGAGCCAGCGCCTACAGACGCAGCCTCAGGTGCCCTTGCTGTTCTCTGGGCAGAGAAGGTGGGCCCCTCCCGGAGAGAGGAAGGCTTCCTGTCTGGCTCCCAGCTCTGTGGCTCCCCATCCTAAGGCTGGTCCTCCCAGGCCCCTGCTTTACTATAGCTCCCTTTCCTGTACCCCTTATTTCTGGGCTTCCATGATGTCCTCAGGGTCCCCCCTCCCCTTGCTATTTCTAACCTCTGGTCCCAGTGCCTGGCAGCTCTTCACAGCTGGCTCACATTTCCCCCAAAAAAGTTGATCTCCCCCAATGGTCTGTGGGTCGGGACCCCCATGGGTTCCCCAACCCCGTTATTGATACCAGGGTCTCCCATAGGGGCTGGTAGCCTTGTCACCTGCTAGCCCCACTGCAGCCTTAGTAAGCCTGGGAGCCCAGGCCAGGCTGGGCCTCTGGTCTGTCAGGCCAGACTTCGACAAGCAGCGGCTGGAGAGGAGTGTGAGGGAGCTGGTGGTAAAACCCTGTCCCAGGACCTGGGTTTCCTGTTCTTTTACACTTCTCCTCTGACGGCAGGAGAAGGGTCCTGACAGTAGGCTGGGCGCTGGTCAAAATGGTCTGGTAGCTTTAGGTGGCCACAGCCAAGCCCTTTCCTGGGAGACCCCATCCCAGTGGGGACAGGAGCCCCGTGTCCCTGGTGCTAAGTGCTCTCTTCCCCTTGGGCCACTGTGGGTGGGAGCTCCTTTCCAGCCAGACCACGAGGGTCTGAAGCAATAATGGAACCTCAGCAGTGCCAGTATAGATGGGGTTCTTGTTTTACCAGCTTTTCCATTTCCTTTTTATTTTAAAAACAAATTAACAAGCACCTGGATATTGGAGTGAGGGGACTGGGGCGTCACACCCACTTCCCAGGGCTGGCGGTCCTGGTGGGTAGGGGGCTTAGGATCGTCCCCTCCTGCCGGAGTTCGGCTACAGGGGGGTCCGTCTGTCTCGCTGGACTTCACCCATTTGGCCAGACCTCAGGTCCGGAACCTGAGCCAGCTCTCCTTGGGCTCCCTGGTCTTGGACCAGCTGGGGATAAGTGGCCAGAGAGATGAGGCATGACCACAGCTTTGGGAGCCCAGGCTGGGGTGAGCCTGAGCCTCCGACGCTGGAGTGTGCTGCCACAGTGCCCCTCACAGTGATGGCAGAGTGGCTGTGCCCAGGCCTGTGGACCCCTGATGTCTGGTCCTATGTGCCCACCCCACAGCTGCAGAGTGTGGGGGACAGCAGGCGGGTGAGTGAGAAGAGTGAGGGGAATAAAGTCAGTACAACTGTTCCTTGGCCCAGCCTCTTCTTTCCATGTTGCCTGCCCTGACTAGTGGCTGGTAAGACTTGGACCAGAGGAAGGAACCTGACAGCTTGGCCACGGATCACGTGGACAGTGTGTCCTGGGGCATCTGTGGACCCCACCTCCCTCTCTTAAGGATGGGCCGGGCTTCGGGGAACACCCAGGGTCATGAGTCAAGGCAAGAACAGATACACCCTCAAACTGGTGCTGGGTCCTGGGTGGAGTGCAGCGGGGCTTTCAAGAGGAGAGGTCCTGGGGTGACTGAGGCTGAACCCGCAAAGGCAGCGTCACAGGTGGCCAGGTCCCTTGCAGGTATGGTTTTCTGTGAGCACCAGGTGTATTGCCACAGGAGCCTCCCCCATGCATATGCTCAGCACTGGGGTGCTGCGATGCAGTATGGACTCACCCCTTGGCAGGCAGGGAAAGTAAAGGGCCAGATGTCAGAGATGCTGACCTGGGGCCTGGGAGGACAAAAGCTCAGATGGAAGACAGGTAGTGGCCTCTGAGGAAGATGCAGGTAGCTCTCACAGGTAACATGTGGAGCACTGGCTCTGTGCCAAGTGGAACTCTAGGCCTGGGGGATACATGGTTAATGAGGTCCCTGTGTTTGTGGCACTTAGTTCTGGATATAGGGGGAGGGGCTTGCTGAGGGGAGGGGGCCAGGAGGCTGGTGGTGGCTTTATTAACCAGCCAGAGAGGAAGAGCAGTTTCCCAGGATGTGGATACTGCCTTCCCACACCGCCCACTTCCTTGACTGAAAGGAACGGGGGCTCACTCAGGTCACCCTAAGAAAAAGGCTGGCTGACAGACCCAGGGCCTGCCTGCTCCCTCCTTGTGGGGATTCTGCTTCTCTGTTTCTGCTCTCTTCCCTCCTGCTACCCATGTGCTTGCGTGACACCTCTCTACACATCCTTGTCGTTCACCCGACCTCCCTCATTCTCAAGGTATCGTTGACCCTTGAGCAACGTGGGGGTTAGGGATGCTGAACCCCATGCAGTTGAAAATCCCCCCAAACTTAACTTCCAATAGCCTTCTGTTGACAGGAAGCTCTTACTGCCAATGTAGTCAATTAACATATTTTTATATGCATTATATACAGTGTTCTTACAATAAAATGAGCTACAAAAGGGAAAATATTAAGAAAATTATAAAGAAAACACATTTATAGTACTATATGTATTTACTGAAAAAAATCTGCTTATAAGTGGACCTGTGCAGTTCAACCTGCGTTATTCAGGGGTCACCTGTGTTTCCAAGTTCACCTTCCAGAGAGTCTTGAGCATGTGCCACGGTAGGCTAGGAGGCAGAGGCCTCTGGGTGGCTGTGGGCCATGGATGGCGGGCACCATGGTTGGCATCTCTGGAGCACTCACTCTCCCCAGTTTTGCTTTTTGGGATCAAACCGCTCACTAACACCTCACAACCTGGAGCACGGCTGGCCAGCTGGAGAAAGCTGGACTTCCCTTCCTTCTAACACACAGTAGGGGTCAGTGAGATGAGGAAGTGATGCACCCTTGGCTTAGCAGTGCCCTTGGAACTGCCCCCTGATTATGTGGCTTTCTAGAGCCATGACTGGTGAATAAGTCAGGATAAGATGTGTTCTGCTGCAGTAACAGACCACCTCCAAACCTTAGTGGCTCTGAGTGAAGCCCCAGGGCAGCCATGCCGCATGTGGTAGTTCAGAAGTCCAGGCTGCTTTGATCTTCTGGCATCTCTATATCGACAAAGATTCTTACCACAGCTCTCGGGCTGGCAATGCTTGACAGTCACTCCTCACTCGACAACCTTCTGAGGGGCTGAGGGCCTAAGGAGATGGCAGTTCAGAGAGGTAATGTACTTTGTACATAGCCAGAGAGTGTTGGAGGCAGGATTCAAATTCAGGTCTGTCTGATTCCAAAGCCACTGAACAAAGCCACTTCCCCACGTTCAACTCCTCCGTGTCCCCTGCACCAGCAGAGCTGGGCACACGGCGGTGTTCAGGAGAGCATGGCCATGAATGCTGAACCATGGCTATTGGATGCAAACAGCAGAGCCCCCTCTCGCTAATTTAAGCAGAAAACAATTTAATGAAAAGGTGTTAATTAAATCTCCTGGAGAAGCAGAGACTCAGTCTCTGGAATGACTCAGGGAATAAACCCAAACTACCCTGCGAGACTTGCCCCAGGGGAGGTGTGACTACCACCCCAGCTGGGAACTAATCATACTGAGGCCTGTCTCTCCGCCCACCCCCCCATAAAAGCTAATCACTCTCTCTGCCCCCCTCACAAAATGCTGGAGTCTGCATGGCACCTGCTTTCTTGCTTTCTCTCCTCTGAATCAGTCTTGCATGGGTGTGTCTAGATCCAGGTCACATATTTATACCTTAGGTGCAAAGGAAGCTGGGAAAGTGAGTTATATTGTCTACTTTGGGCAGGTGGGATTCTCAATCAGAAAAAGGCTATCCAAATGTGCTGGGTGGCTGCAAAGTGTTAACCAATACACACGCCAGTCTAGCCCTTCCCTGCCCAATAGCGACATGCACCCTCTTCCATACAACAAGAACAACAAAATCCTCTTGACAACCTGCCTCATAACAGATAAAAATGTGTTTGCCCACTTCCCAAAGGGAACAGTATTGTTTCTCATCACAGACTGAAGACAGCTCCCAATCCAGGATCTGCAGTGATACTCTCTTCCAGGTCAGCTATCATCCCTTTTTGTATTCTGACATATACAGACTGTACTGTACATGTAACCATCACCAACCAGACCCTTTCCAAAACAGAAGGGGAAGGGGAGGGAGAAACAAAACTAGTGAGAATGTATGCGTATATCTCACCCAGCAAGGGAGAAGACAGGCAGGTGTTCCCATCGCTATTCAGCCACTGGCGGAAGGGCCGAGGTGGTGCTGATGACTTCCTGCTCCCCTTAGATGTTCCCCTACCCTCAACCAGCACCCAGGAAGATCACAGGAACTCACCTGGCAGGTGCTCCTTATCTGCAGTCTTGAAGGACAGGAGCCCCTGGTGGTCCTGAAGTTGCTCTAGTCGCCCACTTATTTTTTTTCCAATTTTCTATTGAGGTGAAATCCACACTACATCACATTAACCGTGTTAAAGTGGATGTTAATGACATCAAAATAAACTTTAATGCCCTTTAGTGCATTCACAATATTGTATAACCATCACCTCTATCTAGTTGCAAACATTTTCATCACCTGTATTTTCCTTATATCTCTGACCTTGCTGAATTCATTTATTAGTTCCTGGAGGGTTGGGTTTTATTTATTTGATTGATTGATTCTCTGGGATGATTTCCTCGCCATTCCTAAAAGATAGTTTCATCAGATATAAGGTTTACCATGTTCAGTTTTCAGCTGCTGAAAAATGTGCCACATCCTTTTGGCCTCCATGGTTTCTGATGAGAAATCCACCATAATTTGAATTGCTGTTTCCCTATAGGTAATGTGTTATTTCTCTCTGGCTGCTTTCAAGATATTTTTCTTTGTCTTTAGTTTTCTGAAGTTTAGTTATGATGTGTCTTGGCATGGATTTCTTTGGGTTTATCCTGTTTGGAGTTTGCTCAGCTCTTTGAACTTGTGTCTTTCACCCAATTTTGGAAGTTTTCAACAACTCTCTGTTCTCCTTCTAGGACTATATTGATACAAATGTTGGATTTTTTTGTTCTTATCTCATGGATCTGAGATGCCATTCTTTTTTTTTTTCTTTTCTTTTTTCACTCTCTCTGTTCTTCAGATTGGGCATATTCTATTAATCTGTCCTCAAGTGCACTGATTTTATCTTCTGTCATCTCCTCTCTCCTGCTGAGGCCATCCAGCAACTTTTTGTTTCTGTTATTCTATTTTTCAGTTCTATGATTTCCACTTGGTTCTTCTGTATAACTTCTGCTTCTTTGCTGCAATGTTCCACTTTTTAAATTCATTTCAGGAGACTTTGTAATTTGTTGTGGAAGCATTTGTATGATAGTTGCTGTAAAACCCTTGTCAGGTCATCCCAATGTCTGATTTGTGTCCGTGCTGCCATCAGTTGATTCTTTCCACATTCAAGTTGTGATTTTTCTGGTTATTATTATGACAGGTGATTTTTTTTTATTATTGTATCTTGGACATTTTGGCTATTCTGTTAGAAGACTCTGTGTTCTAGTTGGTTCTTTTTCTGTAACAAGCAGTTGTCCTGTTTTGTTTTAGCACACAGGTCCAGGTCTACTTTCGTGGGCAGAGGTTCCAATGACAATTTAATTTCTCACTTGTTCCTGCTTCTGCTTCCTGAGCGAACAGAAGGGGTTGCCCTAGGCCAGGTGCCCAGTGTCTCTTGCAGGGCAGGTGAGTCTCAGGCCAGATGTGGAAGGAGAGTGCTTCCTCTGGCCTGTCCTGAGGAACCCACCTTGTTGGTGAGGCTGTATGTGCCTGATGGTGTTGGAGGCACGACTGTTCAGCCTCCCAGATGGGGGAGCCTACCTGAGCTATATTCTGTTGCTAAGTTGAGGTCAGGAAATTCCAGGCCTGGATCATCTTCTGTCGGGTGTGAGGGTGTCAGACATCCCCATGCGGAGTTGTTCCTTCATTCTTAGGGTCTCCCACCAATTTGTCATTCTTTTCCTACCTTTCAGAGTTATCTTTTGATAGCCTCTTGTTTATTTCCATGAGGTATAGTTTTACTTAATAGGGAGGAACGGGGAGAAATGAGTCCCATGTTGTCTAGGCCAGAAGTTGTCTTTCAGTCATGTTTAAAAGTGGAGCACCAAAAAGCCTGTTGGAAACTCAGCACGTGTGAAGGGATGTGTTACATGGAGGGTTTCACTGCACAGTGATGTGGCTGGGTTGTTTCTTTGAGGTCCCTTTGGTATTGATATCTTTTTTTTTTCCCCTCTTGGGTTGTCAGATGCCAGGGAAGTTGGGAAAGCAAGTTCTGGTTTCTATCTTAGGGAAGGACTACAGATGTGGGACCTGTCCCAAACACAGGAAGACTATTTAGGAGACGGGAGACCACCCAGTGTGACAATGTCTGCCACATATGGACATGGAGGGTGGCTACTCAAGCAAACCCTCAACAGCCAAATCACAGCCCAGAACCTACATCTGGGAGGGGCCTGCTTACACAAGCAGGGTTGCAGACTTTGTTAGGTTTCTTGGCACATTCGCAAGGGGTTCTCTGACCTTAGCAAAATGAGCACAACTTTTCTGAAAATTTTCACTTGGCATTTCTCTTAAATAACCTTTGTGATGTGCTAAGATTCCTAAAGAAGGCAGAACATGAATAGACAACCTGGTTAAAGCTCAAAATAATTATCTGAGTGAAAGAAGTCAGAGAGAGAGAGAGAGAGAGAGAGAGAGAGAGAATGAGAATATCCTATATGATTCCATTTACATAAAACTTTAGAAAATGCAAATGAATTATAGTGACAGAAAGATGAGTGATTGTCTAGGTTGGGGATGAGGGAGGGATTATAAAAGGGGAAGAGGAGACTTGTGTTGTGTCCTCTGTCTTGACTGTGGTGATGGTTTCACAGGTGTATATACAAATGACGAAAGTTATCAAATTGTACACTTTACATATGTGCCGTTTATTGGATGTCACTTATGCCTCAACAAAGTTGTTTAAAAAAACAACGTGAGACTGAGGTGCTGGCCACCTACATTTCAGTTTTTGTAAAATGGGGAAAATTACCCCGACCTCATAATTTTAGTGTGAAGATTAAATGAATAAAAAGTAAAGGGATGAAGTGAGATGACATTTTCCTTTGATTCAACGAAAAGTGGTGGAGTCATGCTTTCGCCCACTCTCTTCTATACTCACCTCCATACCTTGGGCATCTCCCTGGGTGATTAACAGAGGGGCTGTGGCAGAGATGACACAGTCCTGGCTGTGACTTGATAGTTGTTGAAGTGAGGTGATGGGTACGTGGGATGTCAGTATACTATTCTCCCTACTTTTGTATATGTTTGCATTTTTTATAATTATAATTGAAAAATAAACAGTGGCTCCCCATTTCACTGAGGGAAAAAAACAATGTACGCTTTGAACATGGTCCTGCATGGTTCCCCCCCCCCCTTACCTCTCTGCCTTCATCTCCGACTACTCACCTCCTCTTTCATGGCTGCGGCCCCACTGGCCTCCGTGCTGTTCTTGGAACACGGTCGGTGATCTCCTGCCTCAGGGAGTTTGCTCAAGTTGCAAAAGCCTGAAATCCTCCTCTCCCATGGCTTGAACCTGCTCAAACATAGTTCTTTCAGTGAGTGTATCCTGACTGCTCCATTTAAAATTTGTACCACCTCCCCCTGCCACTCCCCATACCCTCTTTCCTGCTATTTGTCACGATAGCCCTTATCATCATCTGACATGCCGTATAGCTATTTATTGGTTGCTGTCTTTCCTGACCCCCGGCTGAATGTAAGCTCCATTAAGACAGGAATTCTTGGCTGATATGTTCTCTGCTGAATCCTCAGCATTTACAACAGTGCACAGTAGAATCTCGATGAATGAATGAGTCACGTATAAATATTCTAGTGGAATGCCTGATAGGCAGTGAGCACTATGGGATTCATCATAATCTAAAAATACAGCATGGAGTCACTTGACAAATATAAGTGAATTGTTCCTTCAATACTTTCTGTCCTGGTCTTCGGAAAATGAGACTACGTTTAATGGACATTTTTTTTGGTTAATCTGTGGCAACAGCAAGGTAAGAAGGGATTCCCAGTCTTTGGAGGTGGGCAGATCGGCTCTGAATCCTGGCTCGGTCACTTGCCAGCTGTGTGGCTGGGCCAAGTTGCTGAGCCTCTCAGGGCCTGGTCTCCTCGCTGACCGTTACCTGTTGGAAGTGCCCTGCAGTCCAGGGCTGGGTTGGAAACCCACCACTTGCCCTCATCCTTTACAAAAGACCGACAGGACCACCTCCAGAATATTCCCACGTGCTGTGGCCGCTGGGACCTGCTGGTGGGGTGAGCAAGTGATGGTCAAATATCTTCATGGCTCAGGAGGGACAGGCAGTGACATCGCCGAGATCACAAAAGGGGAGGTGACTCAGTTCTGGCCCAGCCTGAAGTTGCCTCTCCAATCCCCTCACCCCCCGAGCCTGAGGTTATAAACAAGTGACTCAGAGGAATGATGGGAGAATGCCCCATAATAGTTCACACCAGTGTCCGGGGGCTAAATTTAACCCACAGCTGCACTTTGGGAACAAGTTCATCTTGATGGCTGAGGCTGATGTTTGTGTGTGAAGGGCGATCGGGGTGGTCAAGAGTCCAGAAGAGTGTGGGCATCGAGACTGGCTGTCCTGGGCCTCTACCCTGACCCCTTAGATGGTAGACAGGGTGCAGGGGCCCCAAGACCAGTCAGGCTCAGACCAAGCCTCGTATAGACCAAGACCAATGAATATAGACAGCTAAGGCCTGGAATATTAAGCTCTTAGAGTGTCACTTTGTGAACACTAGAACTCAGAATGTCACTCCCCCATAATGTTAAAACCCTGGGGGTTTAAAAGCCTAGAATAGTCGAATTCTAGGAAATTAATTTTCTAGCGTGTCTGACACCTCACAATGTTAAAACCCTGTGACTGTGTGCTCCCAGGAATATAGAACCTCCGTGCTTCTGAATCTCAGCCGAACTGAGCTGAGGCCCTCAGTCTAACTTCACCACCTCGTTGGGTAGGAAGGTAAACTGAGGCTCAACAGAGTGATCTGAACTGCCCCAGGCTCCACAAGAGACTGGTGATCTTGTTTATCTAAGGCACCTTCTTGCTTTCTTACACAGTCCAAGGAGGGTCTCAGAGCCGGGGAGAAGATCTTCCCATTTTAAAGGTGGGACAACAAGGTCCCCAGTGAGAGAATGGCACGCTCAAGTTTACTGAGCACAAAACCCAAGCACTGTATCCAACGGTGGCTGGAGTAAGACATACTCCAGGAAGGAAGATAGAGGCAACTGGACAGAAAGGCCCCGAAGGTATGAAGTAAGGGAGACCAGGAAGTGGGACTCCAATACTTGCCCCTCCCTGAACTAAGGGGCAGAGCTTGCGTCATCCCCTCCCGGAGGGGCACTGCCATGCTGTGCTCCATTTAGAAATGAAGCAGCGAAGCCCTCATCTTTCCGGGAGGGCCCAGACACCCCAATCCCGTCCCATGAGCCCCTGGAGCTGAGTCAATGCTGCTCTAGGAGGGGGCCTCTGCCCAGCTGTCCCCTCTGCGTCATGTGCAGGAAGCCAGGCAGCTCGCCTTACAGGGCCAGGTCCACCTCTATATATAGCCCCACGAAGACAGCTGCGTAGACTGAGCACGCAGGGAGTCCGGAGAGGAGGCCCCGGTCACTGTGGCTGCACCCTAGGCCCCCCACCATGGCGCTGGGCTTGGAACAAGCAGAGGAGCAGCGGTTGTACCAGCAGACGCTCCTGCAGGAGGGGCTCAAGGACATGCTGGACCACGGCAAGTTCCTTGACTGTGTCGTTCGGGTGGGTGAGCGCGAGTTCCCGTGCCACCGCCTGGTGCTGGCCGCCTGCAGCCCCTACTTCCGGGCCCGCTTCCTGGCTGAGCCAGAGGGCGCGGGCGAGCTGCGCCTGGAGGAGGTGAACCCGGACGTTGTGGCCCAGGTGCTGCACTACCTGTATACATCGGAGATCTCACTGGACGAAGCGACCGTGCAGGATTTGTTCGCCACCGCTCACCGCTTCCAGATCCCATCCATCTTCACCATCTGCGTGTCCTTCCTGCAGAAGCGCCTGTGTCTCTCCAACTGCCTCGCTATCTTCCGCCTCGGGCTCCTGCTCGACTGCGCGCGCCTGGCCGTGGCCGCCCGCGACTTCATCTGCGCGCGCTTCTCGCTCGTGTCGCGTGACGCCGACTTCCTCGGGCTGTCGGCCGACGAGCTCATCGCCATCATCTCCAGCGACGGCCTCAACGTGGAGAAGGAGGAGGCCGTGTTCGAGGCGGTGATGCGATGGGCGGGCAGCGGCGACACTGAGGCACAAGCCGAGCGCCAGCGCGCGCTGCCCACTGTCTTCGAGAGCGTGCGCTGCCGCCTGCTGCCGCGCGCCTTCCTGGAGAGCCGCGTGGAGCGCCACCCTCTCGTGCGGGGCCAGCCCGAGTTGCTGCGCAAGGTGCAGATGGTGAAGGATGCACACGAGGGCCGCCTCACGGTGCTGCGCAAGAAGAAGAAAGCCGGGAAGGAGGGAGCCGGCGTCAAGGCGGCGGACAAGGGCGCAGGCGAAGCCAAGGCAGAGGAGGACGAGGAGGCCGAGCGTGTCCTACCGGGCATCCTCAACGACACTCTGCGCTTTGGCATGTTCCTGCAGGACCTCATCTTCATGATCAGTGAGGAGGGCGCGGTGGCCTATGATCCCGCAGCCAATGAGTGCTACTGTGCCTCCCTGTCCACCCAGATCCCCAAGAACCACGTCAGCCTGGTGACCAAGGAGAACCAGATCTTCGTGGCTGGGGGCCTCTTCTTCAACGAGGACAACAAAGAGGACCCCATGAGTGCTTACTTCTTGCAGGTGCCTGGCCCGCCCTGGGAGGGGGCAGCCAGTGCTGGGTGCTGGCAACTGGGGTCAGCCTTGGGGCCCGGGAGAGGCCTGTGTGTACTTGTTGGGGAATGTCATAGGTCGAGGGTGAGATGTAGACCAGGGAGGGCCATTGACAGCCACTGCCTGAAGGTTGAAGACAGTCGTAGGCCACGCACAATGAGCTGCGTAACTTTGTTGTCTCCGTTTCAGAAGGATGTTAGCCCCAGGATGGTCTGATACCTTGGGGGGGTCCCTAGCTCTGCACGAGGGTTGGGGTCAGGCGAGAAGAACGAGCAAGGTCAGTGTAGGGAATCCTAGCCAGGGCCTTTGCATGAGGCCAGAACTGAAGTGTGGAACAGAGTATCCCAGACAAAGGGACCATCCTACCTAGTCCTTCCATTGTACAGATGAATAAACTGAGGCCCAGGAAGGACAAGTAAAATGGGGTGCCCAGTCCAAGTTGTAACATGACTGTGGGATCTCAGAGGGCACAGATGGGTTCTTGGAGCCTTGCCACTTGGGTGGAATTTGGAGACTTTGGGTGGTGGTATATCTGGTTGGGAAATGGTGAGCAAGCCACAGAGATGGGTATGAGCCTGGCGACTGGTGTGCTCAGTGAGGCCTGACCGAGAGTGAGAGGGGTGAGGGGCAGCCTGGTGCCAGGGTTAAGCTGGGGTGGTGGTGGGTGCAGTCACTGATTACCAGCCCAGGCACGTCGTGGGCACATTGTTTATTCTCTCTGGGCCTCCATTTGTAAATGGGGATATTATTCTTCCTTCTTGATAAGGTTTTCTTGAAGGATAAATAGTGGTTATAAAGTGCTGGACCCTCAGAAAACTTTCCAAAAAGATGAGCACTTGTATCGTTATTATTAGACTGCCCAGGTGGACTGGGCCGCAGACATAAACTGAGATTTTAAGGGGTGAATAGCAAAGCTGTATTTGGGTTTCCTGTGCGGTAAGGTAGAGTGGGGTGGGGTGGGGTGGCAACAGGGGCAGGCGGGCCTCAGGGACTTGCACAGGGGAAGCGCTATAATGGTGATCTCTGGGCACCTACCTGTGTGGGGTGGGAGGGGATGGGGAGAGGGGTTCGCTCTGCTGTTCTCAGCCTGATGAGAGGAGGGGCACTGTCTTCAGAAACCGCCTCCAAGCTGCGCTGGCCCTACCTGGAGGCGCGGTCTCCTCTATGACTTAGGGTGACCAAATGAGGCTGAGCCGGGGCTAGGGCTGGGGGCGTGGGAGGGCAGTAGCTGACTGGATCGATGCCCGGCCCACAGTTTGACCACCTGGACTCAGAATGGCTCGGAATGCCGCCGCTGCCCTCGCCGCGCTGCCTCTTCGGCCTGGGAGAGGCTCTCAACTCCATCTATGTGGTCGGCGGCCGGGAGCTCAAGGACGGCGAGCGCAGCCTGGACTCGGTCATGTGCTACGACAGGCTGTGAGCTTAGGGGGGGGGGGGTCCGCCCCGGGGGCGGGGTTGAGGATACGGGCGGGAGCCTGGAGGCCTGGAGGCAGGGACTAGTCCTTGACCGCCGGGTGCGGCGGGCGAACTAGAGCGCGGAGTTTGGGGCGGAGGCGGGGTTGGGTAGCTGCGGGGCAGGGGGGTGGGCAGGTGGGATGGGAGCAAGGAAGTGAGAGGTCTGGGGTGTTCCGGTAATGTATCGTGTGCACCACCCCGAATAGGTGTCGGGTGGGTGGGTGAATCAGAGACCTGGACTGAGCGCGCGCCTGAGCCGGGCGTTCGCCCTACTCCCCTCTCCTCCAGGTCGTTTAAATGGGGCGAATCGGACCCACTGCCTTATGCCGTGTACGGCCACACGGTGCTCTCCCACATGGACCTTGTCTACGTCATTGGCGGCAAAGGCAGCGACAGGTGAGGCTCAGGCCTGGATTAAGTGCAGCAGCAGGGGCTGCGCCAAGGGAGGGGTGGCTCTGTTCCTGTCTCCTCCCTCTCACTCACTGCCCCCCACCCCACAGGAAGTGCCTGAATAAGATGTGTGTCTATGACCCTAAGAAGTTCGAGTGGAAGGAGCTGGCCCCCATGCAGACTGCCCGATCACTCTTCGGGGCCGCCGTCCATGATGGTCGCATTTTTGTGGCCGCTGGGGTCACAGACACAGGACTGACCAGTTCAGCCGAGGTGTACAGCATCACAGACAACAAGTACGGCTGCTTGCCTCCCTCTGCCTCTCCCTCCCCAAGCAGGACAGTCAGGGACCAAGGGCATCACTGAAACTGTCACTGCCTGGCTGTGTAGCTTTGGGCCTACGGCAGCCCTCTCTGTGTTGACCCTGCAGAAACCCTGGCCCCTGTCTTGGGTTTTCATAGTTGAGCTTGTTCAGCACAGAAATAGCCCCTCTTCCCTGATCAGTAGTGAGGTGGGACAAGGATCATGGTCAGCGTGGTCTGCAGGAGACAGCGCCCAGGAGTGGGATAGAAGATGCCAGGTTCCTCGCTCAGAGACTCATACCAGGCCCTGGTCTGGTACTAGGGACCCAGCAGAGACCAAACTGAGGACCAGTTGTACTCAGCCAGCAAAAGAGGGGGTGGGGAATGAGGCCCCAAGCAAAGGAAAGTTGGTGCCAAGGCAGTTAGGAGGAAAAGGCAGGCCCATTGGAGGAAAGGCCATTGCTCAGGTTGATGGACTGCAGTGGGTGAAGGGAGGAGGGGAGGGGACATATTGGGCCTGGAGAGGCTGGAAGCAGGGACTTTATCCCAAGGACACTGAAATGTCTCTGATGGGTTTTAAGCTCACATCTGTGTTTTACTAAGACGCCTCGTGACAGCTGATATAGAGAAGACATTAGGAATTTCCCAGGAGGCAGGGGTGCAGCTTTATAGCAAGAGGTGATGGTGGCCTGGAGATGGGGGTACAGGGAGGGAGGGGCACAGGGGATGCACGGGAAAAAGATGTAGGTCAGGGCTTCTCACAGTGTAACGTGCACACCGATCTCCTGGAGATGATGTTCAAATGCAGATTGTGATTTGCAGGTCTGGGGAGGGGCCTCAGAGTGTATTTCTAACAACCTCAGGTGCTGCTGACACTGTTGATCCATGCATTTTTAGTAGCAAGAGTTTAGGAGATAGAAGAAACAGGAGTTAGCAATCGGTAGGCTGTCCTGGGGAACAAGTGGATGCTTTTGAGTGTGAAGTCATTTATTGGCGAACCATTGGGGTTAGGTAGGAAAAGTGAGGATTCAGTTAGGACACGTGGATTTGAGGTGCTTGGGGGTGTCCAGGAGGATGCCACCAGGGCATAGAGAGGGCTGAGCTGGAAGGAGACGGACAAGCACCCTCAGGAGAGAGGGTGCAATGGAAGAAGCTGAGGCCCAAGCCCTGAGGGATGGTGGGGGCAGGTGCATTTTACAGGAAGGAGTCGGAGGAGCTGAGACTGGGGACGTGGGGGGTGAAGAAAGTCACATCAGCAGAGGTGTGTGTGATGGGCCTGGACTTCAAAGCCCTGTGGTGGTTGGGGTCCCGAGAGCAGTTTTGGAGGGTGGGGATGAAGGCCCAACTTCAGGAGCCAGGGGAGGGAAGTGAAGACACTTTGAGAGTAATTAGACTACGAAGGGAAAAGAGGGACAGGGCAGGAGTGTAAGAGGTCAGGGTTAATGGTTCCTGCGGGAGCAAGCGGGGAGTTAGGTCAGGAGTGCAGGAGGGACACTAGGGAGATCCACAGTGGGTTTCAGGGGCAGGTTGGATGGACTGACAAAGGGACAGTGAAGGGAAGTGGGATGTGTAAAAGAATGGGGAAGGAAGTGAAGACCAGAGGGAAGGGGGAGAGGAACAGGGTTGGGACACTCAAATCCAGGCTGGGGCACCCGGCAGGCATTCCCGCCCGACAGGGTCAGGAAACCGAAGGTGTGCTGGTAGCCTGGGATTCGGATTTCAAACGGGTGCAGCTGAAGCTGTGGGCACTGGGGCGGGACAGTCACTGGGCTGGCTGAGGCCCCCTGGTGATGCACCTCCTCACCCCCCATCCCCCCAGGTGGGCGCCCTTTGAGGCCTTCCCACAGGAGCGCAGCTCACTCAGCCTGGTCAGCCTGGCAGGCACCCTCTATGCCCTCGGCGGCTTTGCCACACTGGAGACGGAGTCCGGGGAGTTGGTCCCCACAGAGCTCAACGACATCTGGAGGTAAGCCCGGCCCCAGGGCAGTGAGGGGAATCATGAGAAAGGCTGATGGCCTACAGCACCGCGGCCGGGCACTGAGGCACCTGGCTGGCTCATCTGAGGGCAGAGCTGGCCCCGTTCGGGGAGTCCTGTGGGGAGGGGACAGCAGACAAAGCCTGCTCAGCCCTGGTTCTCTCCAGTTTGGTTGGGAAAGTCTGGGTTTGCACACCTGGTACCACGCCCGACTGTGGGACCTTAACAGTGTCACAGTCGGGATCTGACCCCAAGTTGAGGGCACAGACCCATGGAAACAGACCCCAGGAGTAGAGGGGCCCTGAAGAGGCAGCCAGGCCTTTCCTTTCCCCTCCCTCCTGGATGCTTGCTCTGGGCAGGGGAGAGCTGGAGCCAGGATTGAGAAGTAGCTGGACCCCAGCTTCGCAGAGCTCTTGCTTTCTCCATGGCTGGTCTGTCCTGGGGATGGACGGAAGAGGTTTGGGCCACCTAGGACATCTCCTGAAACTTCCGTTACCCTGCTGCTGCAGGCAGCCTGCAGGGAGCAGTGCTGCTGGGAAAGTGGGGACTGGGGGGGCTTCCTGGAGTGCTGGGCAGGGAAATTCTCAAGAGAAGGGGGTTGGGGGGACCTTCCTAGAGGGAGGTGGCCCTTCTGGGGTGCGGCGGTGGGTGTTCTCTAGGGGTGGGCCTTGTAGGGGCCCCCTTTCCCAGAGCACGGGAATTCTCCAGGAGCAGACCTTCCTGGAGATGGGTCTAGGGCTGGTTGGGGGCACTCCTCAAGGGTGGGCTTAGCACCCAGCCGACCCCCCCTGCTGGGTCCCACTCTGAACTCTGCTGACCAAGGTCCTTGCCGCTGTCCCACCTGCTCCCATCCCCAGATATAATGAGGATGAGAAGAAGTGGGAGGGCGTCCTGCGGGAGATTGCCTACGCCACAGGCGCCACCTTCCTACCTGTGCGGCTCAACGTGCTGCGCCTGACCAAGATGTGACCAGACCAGCGGTCCTGAACTAAGCACCCCTCCCATTCTGCGGCCAACGCAGGCTGTGCCTTCTGGGAGCTCCAGGCAGGAGGCTGGGAGAGGCCAGAGTCCACCTGGATCTGCTGTGATGCCCGCGTGGCTGCTTCAGCCAGGGAAGGTGACAGCGGCCCAGTTTTAGCCTTGGGGCAGGGACGAGGAGCTTTGGGCTTCTCCGGTGTCGCCATATCCCCCAAGTTCTTCGGTCGGTGACCAGAACCACAGGGAGGTGTTCCAGGCTGCATCCTGGCCCAGCCCCAGCCTGGCTGTATGTGCCAGTCAATTTCCCACAGGACTCAGTCCTTGCCTGTCAGATGGGAAGTATCTCCATCAAGTGCTCCTTGCAGCACAGATGAGTCTCTTTCTGTAAGAAGAATAAAGTGCCTTCCACGCAAGCAGCTCAGGATCTGGAATCGGGTGCTCCAAGAGTCAGTGACCAGCTAGTTTGAAGATTCGGGGCTTCAATGTTCAGCTGTTGGGTCACCCAGGGTGGTCTCTGCCCTCCACAGGGGTGTCTCCTGCACACTCTGTGTGCCAAGAGCCCGACCCCTCTCTCTGAGGCCCAGAACCTCCAGCTCCTCACCCAGCACAGACAAGGAGCCAGGAACCTGCTGGGGGAAAGGGCAGGGAACAGCGAAACTGTGGTAGAAAAGTCTTTTATTCTATTGGTTGGGCCTCATGTGGCCTGGCCTGGGCCGAGGCCCAAAAATAGCTGAGCAGCGTCCCTCCTGCTCCCCCCTCCCACCTATTCCGGCTTCTCTTTGTCCTGCTTCTGTTCCTCCTCTAGCGCCAGGGTTCGCTCTCGCTCCTTCACCAGCTGGACACCACAGTAGGTGACAAATAGAACGGCCAGTGTGGTCTGGGGGAACCCTGTACAGGGAAGAGGTCATGATGGCTGGGAGTGACACCCCCCTCAGTGACTCTTCGCTTCCCATTTGATTGGCCCTCCCGGCTGAGTCTCTGGGGAATTGGGGTGGGGTGGGGCATTTCAGAAGGTCACAGTCTTCGAGGGGGATGCCTGGTCTATTCTGTATCCCCACCCTCCTGTCCCTTACCTGTGAGTAGCAGGCGTCGGGCGACCAGCTCTGTGAACTCAAGGCTGTTCAGGCTTACAAGGTTGTACATGATGATAGCCCAGAAGTTCATGGCCCCAAAGACGGCCCGGACCCTCCGGGACATCTGCTCCGACAGAGAGGCCTGCCCAGTTCAGGAAAGTATTAGCAGTGCAGCAAGAGGCCCAGGGGAAAGAGGACGTTGTCGGTCACAGGCCTTGCCCACATGGCCACGCAGGTCCTGGGGTTACGCCTGTCTCTGAGAGTCCCAGGTCAGCTCTCTCTCATTGTTAAAGATGGGGAAACTGAGGTCTGGAGAGAGGGCAGGGCCTGACCAACACAGCAGCTAAGCCTGGGTGTCCCACACCCCACAGAAGGTAGGGAGGGCCAGATATCCACAGGGTGAGCCATTGTCCTGACAACCAGGAGGGTGGTGGTGAGAAAGTTCAGGACTGGGGGCCAAGTGTGGCTGGAAGCCTCCAGAGAGCAGCAGTGCCACCCCCTCCAGTGACCCAGCCACCCCTAGCCCTAGATCTTCCCTGCTCACCTCAATTCGTGCTAGGGGCCCCCACTCTGCCAACTTCTGTACCCAGAGCTCAAAGTTGAGGCCAAAGCAATTAAGGATTGACCACAGGTAGACAATGTCACAAGGCCCAAGCCACAGAGTGGTGACGGCAAATGTGGCCACTGTGGCCACCAGCTCTGGGATCACCGCGGAGTGCTCCCCACCAATGTGGTCATACACGTACCTGTGGGAAAGGCAGGAGAAGGGACCGGTGGCAGTGTGGGAAAGGGCAGGTAGGAAATGGGCAAAAGATACACAACAGGGGCAGCCCCCCTCAACTCTGTCATCCGGGCACGTGCAACGTTCCTGACCTCAGGTGGCTGCTCTTCCTCTACCCAACTGCAAACTGTGGAGGCTCAGCCTGGAGCTCTGTATCTGCTCTAGCTGTGTTCATTCCATTCCCAAGTGATCTGATCCAGACCCAGACTTTGAAATCTCTCTGTGCTGATAAGCCCCAAATCTGTGTCTTTAGCCCAGCCCCTCTCCCGACTCATATATCCAACTGTCACCAGATGTCTCGCGTGAATGACTGACTCCCCCATCCCCGCCCAAACCCACTCATCCCCATCTCAGTTAATGGATACTGCCATCCATTCGGTTGTAGGCCAGAAGCCGTGGCGTCATCTTGGATTCTCAATTCCCCTGTCCACCCACATCCAATCTAGCAAATCCTGTGGGCTCCACTCAGAGCTGAGCACTGCTCGTTACCTCCACTACCACCATCCTAGCCCAGGCCGCCCTCTCCTCTCACCGAGATTGGTACAAGTCCCTTAAGTCATCTCCCTGCCTCTGCCTTTGCCCCCTACCTTCTGTTCTTCACAGCAGCCATAGTGTTTCCCCGAAAATAAGACCTAGCTGGACAATCAGCTCTAATGCATCTTTCGGGACAAAAATGAATATAAGGGGCGGATGGGTGGCTCACTTGGTTAGAGCGTGAGCTCTGGGCAACGGGGCTGCCGGTTCGATTCCCACATGGGCCAGTGCGCTACACCCTCCGCAACTAGAAGGAAGTCAAGGAGCTGTCGCTCAGCTCCTGGGTGGCCAGATGGCTCAGTGGGTTGGATCGTGGGCTCTCAACCACAAAGTTGCCGGTTCGACTCCCCCAAGGGATGGTGGGCTGCACCCCCTACAACTAGCAACGGCAACTGGACCTGGAGCTGAGCTGCACCCTCCACAACTAAGATTGAAAGGACAACAACTTGACTTGGAAAAGTCCCGGAAGTACACACTGTTCCCCAATAATGTCCTTTTCCCCTTCCCCAATAAAAAAATCTTTAAAAAAATATTAATATAAGACCAAGTCTTATATGATATTATATATTATATGATACTATATGATATGATATATTTTATATATTATAATTTTATATATATAATAAATATATATATAATTATATATAAATATAAATATATATAAAAATATATAATATATGATATTATATAAGACCTGGTCTTATATTATAGTAAAATAAGACCAGGTCTTATATTAATTTTTGCTCCAAAAGACGCATTAGAGCTGATTGTCCGGCTAGGTCTTATTTTCGGGGAAACATGGTCGTGGCATCTTTTAAGAGTGTAACTTGGATCACATCATTTCCACAATCAAACCCTCCCCGAATATCTCCCTGTTACAATTAGAATAAACACAACTTCCTTACTATGGCCAGAAGATCCCCCCTCGTCTGGTTTCTGCCTGTCTCCCTGGCCTCATCACCCACCATTCTTACCCTCATTCACTATGCTTTGGCCTGATTGGCCTTTCTGTCCCTGAGACACACAGAACTGGTTCCTGCCTCAAGGCCTTTGTACTTGTTCCCTCTAGCTCGCATTCTCTTCCCCACATCCCCTTATCACGCAAGTCTCATCTCACAGGCTGGACCAGATGCCAACTAAAGAAGCTTCAATCCTGTAGTCAGCCCCTATCCTATTGTACTATTTTTTTTTTTTTCATAACGCTTACCACTCTCTAAAATTATCTTATTTATGTGTTTGTTTACCTGTTTATGGTCTGTTTCTCCCCACTAGACTGTAAGCTCCATGAGTTCAGGGTCTTTGCCATGTTCACTGCTGTTTCCCCAGTGCCTAGAACAGTGCCTGGCACATAGTAGGTGCTTAATAAATATTTGTTAAATAAATTCAGTAGAAGATCCATTGAGTCCTGTCCTTGACGTCCTCATTTCCAATGGTTTCTTCTTCACTCCACCTTAGCCACCCACTGCCCTGGCCACACCCCAACTGTGTCACCACTTGAAATTTCATTCACTCCTAGTTTCTATTCTTCACCCAGCCCCTCCTGACCTGGTCCCCCAGCTCCAGTTCTCCAATTTCATTGACACCCACCCTTCTTCATCTTGTGACCCCCCTCCTCTCTTTGCCACCCCCCTTAACAGGTTTATATTCAGTGAGTCATTATAAATAAGCTAACACCCCTTATTCCTCACTTCTTCCTCCTTACCCATCTGGGAGAGCCCAACCACCCACTTTCTCCTCACCTGCACCCAAGGAGCTAAGCGCTGATGGCTAAAATCTCACACCTTCACATATTAGAGTCCATAAATCCACTACCTCCCATCCCACTGGGGCTCTCAATGCCAAGTTTCGTCTGGTCAGCTTCTCCCATGCTCTGTAGTGGTTACTCTGCCCTTATCTGCCCTTGCCAAGTATGAGTGGGTGTGAGGGGGATCCAGGCAGGAGGGATACACAGATGCCACCTCCCTCCATGCCCCCAACCCTGCATCTCCCAGCCTCCTCTTTTGTGGAGAACACCAAGGCCTTCAGGTGAAATCCCTCACCCTCTACACTAACCTGCCACCCTCGTGCCTCACACTGGCTTCTCGTCCCCCTCCCCATCCCGAAGCCAGGCCTCCCTGTCCCCCTGTCCTCCCCTCTCCTCGGGGACCTCACTCCACCAATCACCCCTCTCTCCTGCACCACCAACTTCTTCCTCTCTACAGAATAATTGCCCTCAGAACCCAAGCACGTTCCACTATTCCCTGTCTTTAAAACACCCCACGATTTCTTCAGCCACGCCTCTGCCTTCCCCTGCAGCACCAGGCTTCTTCCAGTTGTCCACACAGGAATCCCCTCACTGTTCCTCAGTTTTCTCGCCTGCCCCTGCCTCTCAGTGAAAGGCTGAACACCTCCACTCCACCAACACTACGCTCAGTTTCTAGCTTCCTGGATCCCAGCAGCATCTGACCCCGTTGCCTGGATGGTCTTCTCTCAGTGCCAGGATGTCACAGAGCCTGGACTTTTCTCCTGCTCCTGTGACCACTCCTTTCAGTCCTTTCTGCCGGCTCTTACTCCTCCCCGCAACCAGAGCTCTCCCAGGCCCAATCTTGGCTATCCTTTTTCATCTCTCCTTACTCTGTCTGTCTCCCTGGGACTCGTCTATTCCCACGGCCTAAAGACCACCCACAGCCACAGTGCTCAGAGTTCTGTCAGCGCTCCAGGCTTCTCTGAACCCCAGACCCTCGGACCCAACCACCTCCCTGAACCTCCACAAGGATGTCTCCCAGATTCCAACCAGACATTTTTTTCAAATGAAACCCCTTTCTGGAAACCTTCCCGCCATCCTCCCAGGCTGTAGATAGGAATCTGGGAGTCGCCTCCCTTTCCTTCCTGATACCCCCAGTCCATGACCAAGTCCTGTCCAGGCTGCCTGCTCTGTGTCTCTACTCTGACTAAAATTTCTCTCACTCCCAGGCCCCCATCCAAGTCCAAACCTACATGTCTGTCACCTAGACCTCTGCAACGACCTCCTCACTGCCCTCCTTGCTTCCTCTGGCCCAGTAATGATCTTTTAAAACGCAGACCAATCTCTGCACTGCCCAGCTCAGACACCTGGCACTATGGCTGTCACCATCTCCCCACCTCACCCCAACTCACTTGCAAAGCCAGTCATTGATGCCCCGGTCAAAGTGCCTGTGGGAGGAGGGCAGATGGGTGTGAATCAGGCGGGAACGGCTCCAGCGCATGGTGGGGAAGAGGCTGAGGGGAGGCGGGGATCCCAGGGTCGTGTCCTCCGCCTCCCCAGCCCCACTCACGTTTCCGCAAAGACGTAGAGCGCTGTGATGCACTTGGGAGGCTGGGGTGGGTCCAAGTGGTCGAGGCGTGCCACGGTGTTGACGACGCCAAAGAGAACCGCTGCTTTCACCCAGTCATACACCAGGTTTGAGTAGGCTAGGCCAGCTGGGGACAGCTTGTTGTCATTGCCTGGGCCTCCCCTCCCCAGACCTCGGAATCTGGGGGAGGCGCTGAAGCTGGCCCTCCCCTTCCCACAATCTCCCCAGGTCCTGGGGGAGGTCCTTGAGCCTGGACCGCCCCCACAGAGATCCCGCCCCCATTTCCTAGGCCCTGGCCACTCCAGGAAGAGCAGCCCATGGCCCCAGTGAAGTGGGGAGGGTTCTATCCAATATGGCTCAGGCCTCGCAGGACAAGTTCCACTCCTTTCAAAGACTAAGTCCAACTCCCGCCCCCTTGGATAGGTTCTGTGTCACCTCGGGCCGTCAGCTTCCCCAGCCATGAAGCCTTGGGGACACAGAAAGTCTGCCTTTCTGGGGGGGGTGGCCCCGTCCCTGTGCCTTCTTTAGACCCCACACACTCACCGAGGGCGCTGTCCGGGAGGCGGCTGGCGAACTTGAGGTCACTGGGAATGGTGAGGATGTAGAAGAAGTGAAAGAAGATGTCCACGGCCACGATGCTCACCACGCTGAGGCCCGCCTGGGCCTGGATGTTCCACAGCTCACCCTCCCGCCTCACCGGCTCCACCTGGCTCACCTGGTGGGTACCAAGTGTCTGAGGGTGAGGCAAGCCCTGCCAGAGGGGCTCTATCTGAATGGCGACTCACCAACTGCCTGGGGATCTGAGGGTGAGGGGAGACTGGTTGCCTGAGGGTGGAAACACAGGCCACTCTGGTGTCTGAGGAGGGTTCACAGCCTGCCAGGGCAGACTGTTACAAAAGTGCCTGTTACAAACCCGTTCTGGATGGGAGAGAACAGGCCGCCGGCTCACCAGGTGCCCCTTGTCTCTGGGACATCCACCAGCCTCCCACAGGGGCCTATCTTGCGAGCCCCATTCGAGCAGGAGGAGAGTCCTGTCTGAGGGAGGAGATGCGTCTCCATCCTGTGACCCGTGTCTGAGGTGGGAAATGCCCTGGGGTCAGAGGAAGGGAATCATGACTTCATCCGGGGGTCGTGCCTGAGGATGGGGATACAGCCTGCCCTGGGAGTCCTATCGGAGACAGCAGCCCCTGTCTGAAGAGGGAAAGCCAGCCTTGCTCTGGGAGCCCACAGGTTGTCCCCTCACCTGGGCGTGGAAGCGATCAAAGGTCATGATGGGCCCGAAGAAGAAGAAAGGCAGGTAGAAGTTGTACTTGAGCAGGTCAACTAGGGAGTAGCGGCGATCAGGGTGGGCACAGTTTTCCAGTGCAAAGCTGGTGCAACGCAGCACTGTGAAACCGCTGCCCCCTTGAAACAGCACCTCTTGAAGATCAAAAGTGCCTGTTACAAACCCGTTCTGGATGGGAGAGAACAGGCCGCCGGCTCACCAGGTGCCCCTTGTCTCTGGGACATCCACCAGCCTCCCACAGGGGCCCAGCCTGCTCCTGCCCCTTCATCTCTGCCAGAGCCAGTCACCATTGGCCATTCAGGGCAAATGCATGTTAAGTGCTGGGATAGAGCAGGGAATGAGCTGGACGTGTCCCTGCTGTGATGCAGGTGACCGCCTTGTGGGTCAAAGGCTTGGAGATAGCCAGGGAAGTGAAGGAAATGCTTGGAGAGACTCGGGAGGTAAGGGCTTTGGATGGGGTGAGAGGTTTGGAGTCCTGTCCCTGCACCCTCCACCCTTACCCCTCCCCAGTGCACACCTGCCAGGAGATTAGAGGGTCCAGCTTGAAGGAGGCAAGGCTGGCCATGCCAAGGCCGAGACAGAGCCAGGGCTGACCCAAGAGTGAGGCCACATAGTGGCTGACACAGTGCCCAAGCAGCAGCAGCAGGTACCACGGGCCCATCGTGCCCATGACGGCCAGGGCCCCGTACACAGCATACACCCAGGAGCGGAGCTGCGGACAAGGAGAAAGCCTCGGTTACCTATCCACACACACCGAGGTGGGACCCCGGCATGGATTCCCTGCAACCCCTGTAGCCGAGGCAGAGCTGGCCAGGAAGGCGGGGGTGTCTCAGGTCGTGCTCACCTGGGGGGCCACCATCGTGCAGAGTTTAGCAAACAGCACGTGTCCGGAGAGGGCGAAGATGATGACATTGCGGAAGGAGGTGAACCACATCACCCACTCGAAGTCAGCCACATCCTGGGGCAGGCCCAGGAGGTTTAGGTGGGCGGGGGCAGGTGGGCTGGCACTCGGGCTGCTCAGAGTGCCGGCACCGTTCCAGCCCCCATAGTCTTCTTATGCATTAGAGGAGAGCCATGGCTGGGGGGCCCTGCCTCCCCCTCTGAGGGAAGTAGCAGGGAGGGAGAGAGGCATGAGGGGCTCCGTGTGGGCTGCCCTACCCCTCCAAGCTCCCCCTCTACTCAGCACATTGCCTGACGTTCCACCATTACTGCACTATTCCCAGGAAAGCATGGTGTTGATGGCCCCTGCTAAGACACGTCTCGATTTATTTACTAAATGAGCAGGATCTGGGACAGGGTCCAGGAGGACACACAGGATGGGCCAGTAGAGAAACTGAAGGTGCCAGAGACCCTCCCTATTGTGAGCCCTCTGTTACAGGGACATCTGGAATAGGGGAGAGTCGGGAAGGGCTTGGGTTTGGAGAGATATGCCAGGGGTCGTGTACCCTAGTCAGGGACCCCCGGAGGACCTACCATCTTCCGACCAATGTATTCCCAGCCGGGTTGCACAGACTCCCGGAAGGCCTTCCTGTGGACCCCATCTGAGGACAGAGTGTGGCCTCAGGGGGAGGGGCCCCTTCACACCCCCATGCTGCCCTTAGATGAGGCTGACCCCCACCCTGGGTCTCTCTCTGCCTCTGCCACTCTCTGGGTCTCACTGTGTGTCTGGGGCCAGTCCTCCCTAAGTGTCTGAGTGTTTCTCTCTTCTCTCTGTGGTTCTGCATCTGTGCCTCTCTGTGACACCTGGCTCAGCCCGGGCTCCGGGCCTGAGCTGGGTCTGCAGCCTCTAAGTTTCTGGCCTTGCTTGTTGGTTAACTCTGAGGCCCCTAGGAGAAGAAGTGTCCCACCGCCCTGCCCAGGGGCCCAGCTGTTACCTTGTGAAGCCTCAAGGAGGCCCCGGCCAGCATAGGCCAGGGCCCCACTCAGCACCAAGGAGTATAGGCCCAGCTCCGCCGTGGGCAGCGCTGTCTTGATGCCCATAGCCTGGATGGGGCTGGGGGAAACAGACTGGGTGAGGGCACTGCTGACTCCCAGTTCTGCCTAGTCCCACCTCGTGGTCTCCCACTGAGGTAGTGAGGACCCCATTCTTGAGACTGCCCCTGTTGCCCCTTTGGAGTCTCATGTCATCATTCTGCCTTCATCCCCAACTCCTCCCAGGTCCCCCAACATCTGGCCCCGTCCTAACTGTTGCTCTAACTCCCACCTTTCCCACTGAAGCTCTTAAAAGCATAATCTCTACTCTTAGCCCGCCTTCCTCACCTTCATTTACTCCTCAGACCCTGCGGGTAGACTGGTCCCCACCCCCTGCTTAAATTGCTCCTGCCAAGGCCTCAGATGCCCTTCATGTGGAGAAACCCCATCTGTGTCACCTCAATCACATTTCCGGCCTTCAGGGTCCCCATCCCCCTCAGTAAGCCTCCCTCAGCTCCTGACAAAGCCCCACCCCTCCCTGCCCCCTTTCTCTAATTCCCACACCCTTCTGAGCCACTTTACTTTCCATGACCTCCCCAGGTCCGGCCCACAGCACCAAGCCTCCGTCCCTCTCACTCAGCCTCCAGCCTTTCCCTGACCCCCATCGCCCCAACCCGCCCCAGTACCCCAGCCTGCCACATCCCTGGTCCCCGCCTGTGTCCGCGGCCACACCGCTCCACTCACTCAGTGCTCTGTGTATTCAGCCCTGGATGCTAGCTGGAGGCTGTGCTATTTGAAGAGGTGCCCTGGGGTAGCGGGAGTGGGGCCAGGAGGGCACCAGGGAGGGTGCTGGCTGCTGTCCAAGGTGCTGACCGGTATCAGGCTCAGGCCAAGCCTAGCCACTCCCTCCTATGGGGCCTAGCTCATCCCCAGGAGTTCTGCTGGGCTATCCCTGCGACCTCAGCTAGCACCTATTCCCTTCCCATCTAGCTCCAGCCTGGCCTTGGACCTTCCCAAGGGTCCCATGGGTAACAGACCCAGGACCCAAATTAAAGGGAGGGACACGTCTCGGCGCCCTCTCAGGCTGGGCTGAGCCAAGAAGTAGGTAGCTGGCATGGTTCTGTCTCCCACCCTAGATCTTCTCCCAAATCTCCCTCACCAACTCTGAAAACAGCTGTCCTGGGCCCCCCCAGTCAGCATTCTCCTTATTACATAGATGGAGGGGTCATGGACCAGAGAGGGTCAGGGACCTGTCAAGGTCACACAGTGAAACCGGGACAGGATCGAGTGTTCTCCGTGAGCCTCGCTGGAGTCGCAGATCAGAGAAGATCGTCCACTGCCCCGACAACACCAGGGGGCTGCCGGGCCTGATTTTGCACTGCCAGCCTGAGGGCTGAGGCACCTCCTCATTGGTGCGGTGGGGGTAGGGAGGCCCCGAGGATCAGGTTAATGGAGCAGGAGCTTGAAACCGGAGCACGGTGAAGAGCCCGCGAAATAGCTTTGTCAGCTGCCTCCCACTCGCCACTTTCCAATTTTAGCTCCCCATGGCCGGTGCGGGGTGTCCCCAGTGAGGCCTCTGTGAGCAGGGCTAGGGCCGGCCCCCAGCCTGGGACCTCTCCCAACAGACCCCCAGACCTGGGCCAGCTTGTGGACACAGGGGTTCCCCCTACCCCCTGGTCCTGCCTGCCTCAGATACACCTGGGGTAAAAGTCTGCTTTGGGGCCTGAGGTCTGGGACGAGGAGCCTGGGACAGGCTCCGAAGGTCTCAAGGACCCCAGAGTGGCTGCATCCCCAGCTGGCACTGACCTTGAGGAGGCTGTGAGGGACCCTGGCACACTGCCCACCTCGGGGCTCCTGGGTCTTGCGTCCGACCGTGTGTCCGTCCGAACAGCTGGGTTCTGGGGCCACGGTGGGGTGTGTCCAGCCCTGGGGTCCCCACCCCCTCGAGGCTAGAGCGGTGAGTGGTGACAGCAGGAGAAGGGGGAGGAGGAGGGCAGGGAGGAGGTGGCCTTCCTGGAGCGGAGCTGAGCAGAGTGGAGCGGAGCTGAGTGCTGCAGAGCTGCTGGCCACAGGGAGCTGCAGGGAGGATCCTGGAGGAGGGTGGGGTAGGGTGCGGGAAGGGGTGGCCAGTGGCCGGACAGGGACACCTGGGCCTCACTCCAACCTGCCTCCCTGGTCCACTGAGCCTGTGTCTCCCTCTCACTGCTCGCCAGGACTCCCCTCTTCCAGGAAGCCTTCCAGGTGGTCCCTGCTGGTCTCCCTAGGCTTGTGAGTCCTGCCCCTGCCACACACACACACACACACACACACACACACACACACACATTCAGCTCCATGGACTCTATCCTGCAGCTTTACGCGTGAACTCCCGAGGTCTATCCCAGGGCAGACCATCTAGCCCCCGGCCATTTCATCAGTGCCTAGAGAAGGGCTGGCTTGCCTAGTGGGATTGGAACTGGCATGTCGCTGAGGGGGCTCGCATATTCCAGCCTTCTCCCCTGGGGTGCCGCCCAGATGAAGTGGTGCTAGCAGCGTTACTTAGCCAGGCTTGAATAGGTACTTGGAATGGCATCCTCTTGATGGCAGGGTGGAAGCAGAGAACAGTGTCCCTAACCAACTGGGACTCCTCTGGGGGAGGGGGGAGGGTGGGGATCAGGGCCCTCACTCTGGGAAGGGGCAGTGAAGGCCTTAGCCCAGCCTATCTGATGGGGATGGGTATGCTGAAGCCACCTCTGAGAGGAGAGGAACCTCTGATAGTCCCCTTTGGGATTGGGAGGGGACTGTTCACTGTGTGGGGGGAGCCAGGGCTTGGGGTCTGGGATTACAAGGAGCTGTGTGACTGTAACAGTCACAGGACAGGCCCTGGAACCCCTGCTCATCCCAGCCCCAGTCATAGGCTCAGGTACAACTGGGGGAACAAGGGGCTGCTCCCCCACCCCCCGCAGGGTCACTTCCAGGGCCTGAGCAAGGCCTGGGGAGGGGAGACAGACCCCTACCCTCCCACTGGGCCAAGCCTGCAGACACGCTGGCCCAGAGGAAGAAGCAAGGAGGCCCCAGCACACACGCCCCACAGAATGACGGAGGCCTGCGTCGCTGGTTCCTGACCCTGAGAAGCCCAGGGTCAGGGTTATTGCCCAGTGCAGGGGCTGGTGAGGGTTGCAGTCGGGCTCGCGGGCACTGGAGGAGGCCAGCATCGGGGAGGGGTGCCCGTGGGAGTTCAGGGGGGCATCCTAGACTGGGGTGGGGGGGACACCTGAGCAGAGTGCTGAGGTAGTCAGTGGTTGGTTGAAGAGGAGTAAGTTAATCCCAGCAGCCAGACACGGTTCTCAGGCTGGACACGAATCAACTCTTTAATTTCACCACAACCTGTAGGGAAGATGTTACCATTATCCCCAGTTGATAGACAAGGAAACTGATGGACCAGGAGGTTAAGTAGTTGGCTCAGCTGATGGCCCTGCAGGGGTGAGAACCCAGCTCACCCACACCGGGTGCTGGCTACGACCAGCCTGGGCCGGCCATCCAGCTGGTGCCCTCATGAGGCTCCAAAAGAATGGCTCAGGGAAGCCCACGGTGTGGTTTGGCTCCGTAGTTCAGAGCGCAGGTCAAGCCGACTCACTTGAACCTGAGCTGCACCTTGCTCATGTGACCACTTCTCTGCACCTCAGCTCCTCACCTATAAATGGGCAGATTGCGGCCCAGTATTGGGTTCTTGCGGGGCTTGGCAACTCGCTCCATAACAAGGGCTCAGCTCACTGATTTGCTCCTAAAGAGAGGCTGCTAGAGAGGCAGGAACCCCCTCATTCCAGAGACCCAGAGAGGCAGGACTCACACACAGCAGGAGACGTTCACTGGGTGACCCCTTCACCGTGGTGTCTGTGGGGACCTTGGATGGCAGGAGGGGTGGAGGGCTAGGGAGGTCCCTTCGACCTGGGGCTGGATGATGGAGGGCAACTCCACCCCGTGTGAGGGGTGCGGGGAGGAGTGCCTGCTGTGGCCAGCCCACAAAACGAGGGGCAGGAAGCTGACTGGGGTAAGACCAGCACAGGAACCTGGGGTCTCTACCCAAATGCCGCAAGAGCTGCTGGGAAAGACATGGTGGGCAGATATCCTTTTCATCTCTTAATTTTTATTTTTGTTGTTCAAAATAAAAATGTGGGGAAAGTATCCTATGTTTGTGTGTATATAATTGTGTTTTGTGTTGGCTGTGTGTGTGGGGGGTTGTGTTGTATGTTGTCTATGGCACGTGTTGTGTGTGTGTATGTGTGTGATGTGTGCACTGTGTGTCTATGTAACGGGGCAGGGACTACAGGAGAGATGGCGTGTGGAGAGGTGCTGGGCAGGCAGAGGCTTCCTTGTGGGGTGGCAGTGGGTGGCTGCGAAAGGAGAGTCTTGCTCTAGACACTGGATGTGGGGGCCCAGAGGAGGGGTGCAGGGCAGTGGAATGTGTTTGGGGCTTGAATCAGCCTGAGCCAGGCTGCAGCCTTATCCAGCTCAGCTGTGGTGCCCAGAGGCCCCAACGGGTTCAGTGGCCAAGCCACACCCATGGCTCAACCAGGTCTCACCTGTCAGTGTGGGAACCTGAGCTCCCAGGCCCCGGCACCTGCCTGGGGAGCCGCCAGGGAGAGTGAGTCCTCACGTGAGGCCTCTTTGATTGTCCTGGCCCCTCCCCCACCTCCTGTGGCTCTGGGCAGGGTGTTCTCATCTGTGAAAAGCAAGTCCAGCCCACCTGCTGCCCAGTTGCCTGAAGGCTGGGGAGGTCATCCTTAGGGTCTCAGGGACAGACGGTGCTGCTCCGGAGGGGCCGTGGGCACTAACCTGGACAGACCAGGCTGCTCCACTCCCCACCTGGCCCACCTAAGTTAGAGCCTTCAGCGCCCTGTCCTTGGACCCTTTGACAACCCCTCCTTCCCTTAAAAATCCTGCTCCCAGGCTCTCCAGGACCTTCCCCTTCCACACTCCGCCACTCACACCTCAGGGACATAGGACAGCCCCTCCCCTACTAGATCTGGGCAATGAGCCTGGGAGCCGAAGCAGAGAAGGTGGGAGGCCCTGAGGTGCCACATTCTGTCTCCCCCTGACACCCCGCTCCACTGTACCCTACTGCTCCATCGTGACCCCGTTTCCCAGGACTCCCTGACTGGACCAGGAACTCCCCAAGAGCAGCAGCAAGTTAGATTTAGCTGGGACCCCCCCACAAGCCCGGAGAGCCTGGCTGGCATACGGTCAGCACTCACTGACCCTGATGGCCGGCCAGCGGAGTGGATGCTGGCCTGGGACTCCCTGGAGCTCAGGGACGTGTCTGCCTCACCCGGCACCCCCGTGCCTGAGGCAGAAGAGCTGTTCCATCAGTACTTGTTGAATTAATAGAGGTGATACTGGGGCTAACATTTATTGAGTGCCTACTATGTGCCAGCTCCTGCTCCAGCACTTGACACTTTTTAAGTCAGTGGCTCCTGAAGAGGGATTCTGATGGGCGAATGGAGCAGACCTGGCTTAACTAAGCTGGGGTGCTGATGGCAGGTGCCAGCAGATGCAACAGGGACCCCGGCCCACAGCTCCACAGCAAAGCTCTCAAGGTTGCCCGTATAATTTGTAAATTGTAACCGTTGTCTTTATACCCACCTTGGGCCTAAGCAAGGACTGAATGCCCAGACCGATCTCTGCAAGATGCCAGCTAATCAGTTTACCCCAAAAATGTACAAACTAGATTTACTATGCCTGACTGCACTTTCCCGTCTTTCTCTTTTACATAAATTCTGTCTTTATCTCTGTGCACCGAAATCAATCTATTGGTACATGTCCCTTGTACAGAAGTAAACAGCAAGTTACTAATAAGCTAAATGCCTTTGAGTTATTCTTTGACACCGATAGCAGCCCTGGAGGGAGGGTTCTGTTATTGTCCCCATTTTACAGATGAAGACATGGAGGCTCAGGGAGGTTAAGTAACTTGCCCAGGGCCACACAGTTGGTAAGTGGGGAAAGAGATCTGCCCCAGGCATCCCCACCTGTTCAGACCCACTGACTGGATGCCCCTCGTCTCTCAGACCCAGCCCTGGGCCTGGAAAGGCAGCAAAACTACCCTGGAGTGGTCAGGATATGAGTCATGCCATCCTGCCCTTCCCTAAGGTGACTGACCCCTGTGGCTCTGTCCATCCCTCAGGAAGGATGGCTAGTCCTATGCCTGCGTCGCCCTCCTAGGGACTCCACTGAGGGCCAGCGCCTGCACACCCACACACTCAGATCACCCTCGGGGGCTCCCCAGAGCCTGCAGGTGAGGGTGCCCACTACTCCGCCTGGTGTTAGGACTCTGCATCGGGCGCACTCCTCGCTGTCACACCGCCCCCGCCCAGCACAGACCCTCTCATTGTCTCGCTCTGCCTGGCCATTTCCCTGCACGAGGAATCAGAGAAAAGCTCTTCCTTCCCAGGGACCCTTCGGACCCCATCAGAACCATGCTTTGTCCCGACAGCCTTCACTACACTACGCCTGTGTCATCGCATGCAGGCTGGGGGTTCCCTGCCTGGGGGTCCAGCGCACAGTCCCTCCACCGCTCTGTGTCTGAGGAAGGGCCTGAGCAGACGGAGTCCCAGGAGACCCAGCTGGCTTCCCTGGGGAGGGGTGTTTTCACAACATGTGCACCCACACTTGTGAGTCACTGCAGCAGTGACACAGGACTGGTCTTCATGTGTGGACGGTATGTGCACACACACATACCCGTGTGAGCACAGGCCTGTGGAGGGGCTGAGTGTGGAGTTGGCACTGTCTGTGGGTCAGCATGTGCACACGTAGGGTTGTGTGCTCCCAAGTCTGGGTATCTGTGTGCATCTGCATTTGAGTGTGGACCTAGGTGTGCACAGGTGTGGCCAGGGTGTCTGGGGTGGGGACTGGGGACAGCCCTCCCAGCTCACCCCTGTGCTGTGGTGAGGGAAGTGCATGGTGACTGCTCCTGGGCTCGCTGGCTCAGCATCTTCCTGCCCAAAGCTCCAGCCCAGCCCCACCTCTGCCCTCTGCCACCAGCTGCAGCCTTTGGAAGCAAATGGAGGTGCCTCTCAGATCAGCTGGCTGGGGACGGAGCTGCCCAGCAATGGGGTGGGCACACTTGCCCTGGTGAATCTGCTCAATTGGAGGACCTGGCTTTTGGAGTCAGGCAGGCCAAGGTTAAATGTTAGCATAGCTTCTTTCGGTCAGCCTCAGTTTCCTCACCTGTAAAAAAAAGGTGACAATCTGCTGGCTTGCTAGAGGACTGGATGGGGGTCTGGTTCCCACAGTGGATGCTCACTCAATGGGAGCTGCGGCGATTATGAAAATAATCATTATTATTACAAGTCCAAGGGTCTGCGTCTAAGGAAGGGCCCCGAGGAGGGAGTGTGGTGCCCGCAAGTCTGGGAGGGTGGGGATGGCCACAGGTGGAGCCGTGGAGGGGCAGGGGGAGGGGGACGCCCGGGTGAGGGGGCAGGGTGGGGCTGGGTGGCCTGGGGGATGCTCCCAGCTGGGGCACGAAGGCTCTCCTCTCCTGTACAAATGAAGCCGTGTGGGACCCCCAGCTGGGCCCTAGGACAAGGATAATGTCCCCGGGCACAGCATCGGCCCACAGCGGCTCGTCCCAGAGCCCTCGCTGATGCACAGCAGGCTGCTAAACCTCTTCCCTGTCGCAGCCACGCCTGCCCAGAGGCTCCTCCAGGGCTCCAGCTGGGCTTCTCCTTTGCCCTCCTGGCCTGACATGTTGGCTCTGTGCCCCTTGAGTTGCCTCTTCCAGGAGAAGGATGCGGAGCTGGCTTCTGGGAGCAGGTGGAGTCCTCAGATCAAACCTTGTCTTTTCAGGGCTGGAGGCTGCCCCGTCTGGCTAGGGTGACACAGGACTGCCATCCTAGTGCTTCTCTGCCTTCTGCTGCCGCAGGGCTTTCAGGAAGACCCCTTTCACCTGGCCCAGGGTCTCGTGGTACATACGGAAGTCCTCCTCCTTTCCCCGCAAGGCACTGCCCAGGGCAGCCTTCAGCATGTCATTCTCCTCCACCTGGATGGCCAGCCTGGACCACATGGAGAGAGGGCTCAGTGCAGCCTGAGTGGGCATACGCACGCACGTGTGTGTGTGTGTGTGTGTGTGTGTCTGTGTGTCTGTGTGTGTGCGCAGAGGGACCTGGCTGCTCTCCAGGCTCAGGGTTCGCTCTGATCTGTCCCCTCCTCCCACAGACCCTTGGGGGAATACTGTGAGATTCCTCTCTAGGCCCGCCCTCAGCCCTGGGCCTGGCATCTGGTAGCTCCTCAAAATGTTGGCTGCCTCAGGGATGGTACTAATTTGTAGAGATTCCCCCTCCTTCTTTCCCCATCATTGCATTTGACCTTGAAAAGCTTAACTTAGTGAGAAAAGTGAGTTCAGCAACCCATGGTTAATCAAACTTCTCTTGGACCTTTGGGATCATCAGGGTCACGGCTGGGTCCCTCTGTCCCCTGATGGTCAGTCGCGACATTGCAGGCCCACAACCCAGGACCCAGCAGGACCAGGCTTTTGGGCAAACAGAAGGCAAAGGGGAGGAACCTGATCCTTCTGCTTATCAAAGCACCTCCTCCCAGACACTGCCATATGCAGGAAGATGGGGCAGGGAGCACCTGGTGGTCAGCTCCTCCATCTGGGATTCCATGGGCACGTTGGAGAGCTGCGTGAAAGATGGGTCCTTCCTCTCGCTCCCATTTGGGTTGTGCCTGGTGTTAGAGGCGGGCAGACCTGTGGGGCAGTAGCAGCCACTTTCTGTGATGGGACCATGGCCTTGTGTTAACACGCTCCTTTTCCTCCCCCAACTGCCCACTTCCTGCTTTTCCACTTGTTGAAATATTATACCTCCTTCGAGGTGCAGAGCAAGGGCTGCCTCCCTCTGGAAGCCCTCCCTGATGCCTGCTCTGCATTCCCCGGAACCCTGGCTTTGGCCTCTGATATAGCCCTGACTTTGTACCAAGGTGGTTCCTCTCGTTACTTTCTCCATCTTTGTACTTTACAAGTTTCTGGAAGGTAGCTGGGCCTCGGTGAGGTCTGGCCTGCAGGTTGAGCCTGAGTCTTGGCTGTCACTTCATCCGATACCCTTGTACCACTGGGCACCCCTCCCTTTAGTTTCTATCCCAGACATACTGTGGGGACAGAGCCAGGAGTGCGGTTTCCAGGCTCTCGGCCTCACGTGGAAAGGGGCTGGCTCAGGTAGTAAACGGCCATCAACTGTTATCGGATGGCCATCAGCTGTGGCTAGTTGGCCGTCAGCTGTAACCAGTGAGCCATTGGCCACTAATATAACTGCCGTGGCTATGCTAGCAGCAAATGGGGGCTAGCAAGAAGATGGTGGCTGAGCTAGCAAGGGCAGATTGCAGTTAGCAAGTGAGGTTGTTTGGCAGAGAGAAGTGGATGGCAGGTTGCGGATCGTGTGGCTCCTGCTTCCTGTGTCTCCAACCCAGCCGCCAGCGAGACTATAGTGGTGTGACTCCCTTATCTATGGCTCCATGGGTGTTCCTTTTGGCCTCCCCACGTCCTGCGTTCATATGTGGGGAGCGGGACCAGAGACCCCGCCTGACGCCCTGCATGACACATACATACAGGGGATCCACGATGGCTGGGGCCAGGACCACAGGATGCTCAGAAAAAGAAATCAAAGCCCATCTTGTGGGCAGCTTGGGCTCGATCAGAGCATCAGAAAACCTCTGTGCTCAAAAAGACCCTCAGAGGTGGTGTGGCCCAGGGGAAATCACGAGGCATCAGCAGACGCCGCTTTCACCCCTGCTGTGTGGCCTCAGGTAAACCATCAACCTCTCTGAGCTGGTTTCCTCATCTGTAAAATGAGGATAATAGTTCTTGCCTCTAGAACTTTCTGCGGCCTGAGTGAATGCACACTTGGCCCTCAAGACCCTGTGACTGGACCACCTCCTCAGCACCTCATATTCCCCTCCCTTCACTGTGCTCCAGCCTCACTGCCTCCTTGCTACGCCTCCCGGCCTCCAGTCAAGCTCCCAGCGCAGTGCCTTTGCACTTGCTCTTCCCTCAGGTATACCTGTGTGTGTGTGCCTCATCCCCCACTTCTACCATCTCTGCTCAGATGTCAACTTGTCAGTGAGGTCTTCACTGGTCACCCCATGGGAAACAGCTGCTCTCTCAGACCTCCTATCCTCTTCCTCTGCTTTAGACTTAGCTCCTCCCTCCATCCACCCTATCACGTCTTTTTCTGGTTTATTTGTTTATTGTCCATCTTTCCCACTGGAGTGGAGCTGCCATGAGGGACCAAATTCCAGAATCGGGTCTCCTGGGATTACAGATTGGGAGTGTGCTATGCTCCCCAGAGCAGGTAGCAGAGGCCACCTGGACACTTCCAGGCCGTTGTCCCTCACTGTCAGGCAGGATCGACGTGGTTTTCCCTACCGTGGCTTCGCCCTCCCGGCTGGGAGCCTGGCTGCTCAGCAGGAGGGGAACCCAAGGCCTGGAGACACCACGTCCCTAGGGGACCGGTGCCCGAGGACCTGCCTCAGCCTGGCCTCTCAGCAATGCCTGGAGGCCCCTGGAGCCCTGGGCCCTGCTGCTGAGAGAAGACAGATGGGCATAGCTTTCCCTTTGTCTCTTTTCTGGAACATCCTCCTGAAACATTCTGATCTCATCTGGGCTGAAAACAAAAGTCTGAGTGTCCTTGGCTCGCGGAGGGAGGGGTGCTGAGAGGCAGGGCAGTGGGGCAGCACCTGGACGCCAGAGTCTGAGGGGGTTGGCATGGGGGTGTCAGGGAGGCAGGCCCAGCCCCTCCACACTGGAGATGCTTCCTCCCTGGGAGTGGTCACCCCAGAAAGCTCCTGGCTCTGGCATCCTGTACCCCCAGCTTGCCCAGTCCCACAGGATGCTAACGCTGCTGATCTGGGGACTGTGCCTTGAGAACCACTGTGTTAGAGCAATAGACTTTATAGTTTAGGACAATGAAACCTCCCTCTACAGCTGGGTGTGGTCAGATGATGGGATCTGGCCAAGGGGATGAAAGCAGAAGTGACACAAGCAACCTCAGGGTCCTTCCCTTAAAAGGCAAGCAGCAGGTTGTCCTCTTCCCTCTCCCTTTCCTGCGGCCGGTGGGGAGGCTGGCGCAGCCACCTTAGACCATGAGATGGAGGCTGGGGGTGTGGAGGATGGTGGAGCACAAGACAGAGGAGCCCGAGTCCCCAAGCATCCCAGCTTACGACTGCTGCAGGCAGCAGGGAGGGACTCCTTTCCTGGTCAGCCATGGCTGCACTGGCCACCCTAGAAGACTAACTTTGAACAAAGTCAGCTCAGGACAGAGGGTTGAGGGCTGGGGTGGGGGTGGTGGCTAATGGCATTCAGCCAGGGCCCTACCACCTTATGCTAAGGACTCCCAGGTGAGGTGGGCCAGGGCCACCTGGGCCGATGGTGCCCTGGGGCTCCTGGTTCTGGCTAGGAGGCCAGGGGAAGGGGACACTTAGTAGCAGGGGGCAGGCAGAGCCTCTGCTTCCCACGTTCTCCCCATGGGGCTGAACAGCACTGCAGACTAGCTCCTGCATTAGCACAAGGCTTCACCGTCCCATCAGCCACTGGGGCCCCTGGTGCAGCCCCTACCTGTTTTGCTCCTGGAAGCTGCTCTCTGAGAGGCTGATGTCCTGCCTGGCTCCAGGCGCATCTTCTGCAGGTGTTGCTCCAGCACCACGGTGCGTTGCCGCTCCTCCTGCAGCTTTCTCTCTGATTCCAGAAGCTTGCTGTTGCTGTCCTCCATCCTGGTGATCAGAGAGGAGGGGCTGCCATCTTCCCTGGCAGGCAGGGCAGCCCCCACCCCACCTGCTCAGGCTCTCAAAGAGGTGTGCTCCTTGTATCCTGGGGTGGTGGGACTTGTTCTCTATTTTTATTTCAATAGCATAGGAACATGCGTTTAAAAACCCTATGGTTCTCTCCAAGGCTTAAAATGAAAAAAATCTACATTCTCCCCACTCTTTCTCACGCCCAATGCCTGCTTGCCAGAAGCAACCACTTCTAACACTGTTAGCTGCCTCTGAGACTATTTACTGCCTTATTTCCACAGATGCGTATGCTGCAATTTTTTTAAAAAGGTTTAAATATAATCTTTTGACTTCCTGCCATGCAATATGAGAATTTAGTTTTATTTCAGTACTTTCCCCTACCAAATAGAATCGCTTCTCCACGTCCCAATGTGGTTATATTATCATTTTTTGGCTGGATTAACACTAGGTGGTGTATTAGTTAGCTACAGCTGCTGTAACAAATCACCACAGATGTAAATAGCTTAAGACGACAGAAATTTATTATCTCACAGTGTTCTGTAAGTCAGAGGTTCAGCAGGTTCTGTTGGTCTCTCTGCTCCAGGTTCCAAATGCCAGAATCAAGGTGCTGGCTGACCTGGGCTCTTACCTGGAGGTTCTGGGGGGAGAATCCATTTCCAACCTCATTCAGGTTGTTGGAAGAATTCAGTTCCAATGGAAAGACTGAGGTCCCTATTTCCCACTAGTTACTGGCTGGATCATTATCATCTTTTAGAGGCCACTTGGCCCCTTCCATCTTCAAAGCCAGCCAGATATCCTTATCACGCTTGAATCTCTGTGACTTCTGCAGCCTCTCACTGACTGACCCCAGCTGGAGAAATTTCTCTGCTTTGAAGGGCTCAAGGGATTAGATTGGGCCCACCTGGCAATCCAGGATCATCTTCCTATTTTAGGGTCCATAAGGATAATGACGTCTGCCAAGTCCCTTTAGCCATAGAACATAAAACATTCACAGGCACAACAGCAAAAACAGGCATGGGCGACAATCCTGGCTACCACAGGGCTGACATTGAAATGTAAGGGTTACATTTCCTTTCTTTCTTGTTTGCTTTTCTCGAAGTTAATTAATGCTCTCTGTTTTATTATTTATTATCATTATTTTCTATATGCCTGTCATGAATTCATGGACTTTGAAGACCCTGTTATTTGGCTATTTCACATGAAGGACTTGTTGAATCTCGCTGGGGTCTGGGGCTAAGCTCGTTCCTGTGGTCAAGTATGGCATTGGAGACTTCTGTGATACTAAAGACTCCGCTACAAGGCCAGGACTCCCTGCAATTTAACCCAGGCAAAGGTTACATACACACATGCAAATCAGAGGGGCCTCCTGGAAATTCAGTGTTGGCGGAAGTGGTCTTTCCGTATTGGCGAAGAGTTAAGAAGGCACTGAATGGTGACATTTCTGAACACTAACAACTACTAACACAAAACTGTATACTGACACAGTCAACAGCACTAACACAACTTGTTCAAGTATGTTCCTTGAAACTTTATTTGCAGAAGCAAACAGACTCAACCGAAAGGTCCAGCAACAGGGAAAAGACGAAGTAAGTGGTAACGTAGTCCTGCCCGGGAACATGATAGAATGTGATCGAGTTGTGCTGTCCAGCACAGTGGCTGCCATCCTCGTGTCCACTGAGTAGCTTTTTAAATTAAAATGAATGGAAAGGAAATAAAATAAAAAATTCGGGTTCTCAGTCGCTCTAGCCACATCTGAAGTGCCCAAAAGCCACATGTGGCTACTGGCTACGGCATCACCCAGCGTGGATACAGATCATCTCATCATCACAGAAAATTCTACTGGACAGCACTGTGCTAGCAACGAAAAAGAGTGAGGCAGAGCTATCTATACATACAAACACGGATGGATCTCCATATCATGGGACTGGTGAAAAAAAGCAAGTGCCACAAGAATACATGTAATACAACACCCTTATGGAAATACTTGGTAAATAAATCATAGTGGAGTAACAGAATAAAAGACTCTGTATCCATAAAAAGAATACGTACTGACATGAAGAGGATGTCTGTGATATATTACTAAGTGAAACAAGTAGCAGGAGATTGTGCATAATATATGATCTAATTTAAAAATTTCTAACAAGTTAAAAAATTTTAAAACAAATAAATACTAAAGCTAATGTAATTAACTAGCCAATTAACTAAAAGAGAGGACTATGCCGCGGATACTGACTAGTTAACTGAGAGACAGGCTTTCATTTTTCTGCTATGTATTTCAGCAAAGCTTGTGTTTTGTTTAAATGTGTATTCCATTTGCGATGGGGAAATCATAAAAGAAACTAACAGCACACAGCATATAAAATGCTAAAGCACTTGATGAATTCCCACAAAATTCAAGAATGATCAAACTGGATGTCTCCCCTTCTCCCCAAAATGTGCCTTCCTCATCTTGATAAATGTCACCCTCACTCATGCAGTAGCTTGGCCCCAAAACCTGGGAGTCACTCTTGCCTTTTCTTTCTTCCTCGCTGCTTTCGGCTTCCAGTGCATCAAGCAGGCCCTATAGCTTTTCCTCCAAACACGCAAAACCGGCTCCTTCTCACTCCATCACTGGCGGCCCGGTCTGGAGCTGCTCTGCCTGCCGCTGCAGATTTCCATTTCTACTCAAGACCTCGCAGATGCATTGATACTCTGATTCTCTTTCGACACTCCTCATTCTCACCATTTTTTTTTCTTTTTCAATCATTAACGGGGTGTGGGGACAGAGCCCCAAAAAGCAGTTTCCAGGCTCTTGGCCTCACATAGAAAGGTGCTGGCTCAGGTAGTAAATGGCCATCGACTGTGATCAAATGGCCATCAGCTGTGGCTAGTTGGCCGTCAGCTGTAACCAGTGAGCCATTAGCCATGAATATAACTGCCGTGGCTAGGCTAGCAGGAAAAGGGGGGAGCTAGCAAGAAGATGGTGGCTGAGCCTGCAGGCGGCGCAGTGAGGGTTGAGAATTGTGTTGCTCCTGTTTCCTGTGTCTCCAACCCAGCCGCCAGCGAGACTATAGTGGTGTGACTCCCCTACCTATGGCTCCGTGGGTATTCCTTTTTGGCCTAGCCATATCCTGCGTTTTTGTGTGGGGAGTGGGACCAGAGACCCCGCCGGACGCCCCGCACGACACGGGGCTAATGAATGCAGCTAGATCTTCGTTTTTCAATGGCTTCCAGTGTGATTCTAACAGCTTTCCAACACCACGTGCATCAACTGCATGAAATTCCAAATATTTTTTAAAAATTTGCCTACTTGGTAATTGATTTTCATTCTATTTTGAGAATTTGACCAAATGGACCCAATGGAGGTGAAGTGACAAATATTAAGCAGTGAAGTTATTATGGAATGTTTTGATGTTAAAAATTTTGCTTTCATGAGGACTGTTGGGATGCTGATAGAGCATATTCAGATAAGGAGGTCCCCCTACCCAGGAATTAATTTAATACAAATGATACAAAGTCTTTATGAAGGCAAACATACTCAATATTTTACATTATGTACATAATACTATATACATACTTTGTAAATAGCTCCTTACACATGTAAAGAAAAATGTAGAAATAACTCACTAAAAAATGTGCAATAATATAAATAAGTATTTAACAAAAAAGAACATGTAAAAGGCCATAAACATGTGAAAAATATACTCATCCCACTTTTGGTTATCGCAAAGCAGATGAAAATAACTACGAGATATTAGTGTTCCTGTATTAGTTTGGTAAAACTGTTAAAGAGTGGTGAAACTTAGTATAGGGGGGTTTGGGGGGTGCTGGGTCATTCACATCATTGGTGGGCATGTAAGCTGATTCATTTTAAAGGGGAAATTTGCCATTATTTGTGAACATTTTAAATGTGCATGTTCTTGGATTCAGTGATTCCACGATTAGAGATTTATGATACCGATGTAATCCCACAGAAATGTAAAGATGCATTTAGTGTGAGTACACCTTTTAATGATATATGTATGTACATACGCGTATATACACATATTTTTGGATGTACAAAGGAAACAGTTTGGAAGTTCTAACAGTTCTTTTTGATGAAGAATGGGGAACTGGAGGTTGTAAAAGGAAGTTTTTCGTACTAAGTTAAGTATACATTTGTAATAGGAAAACTAATAAAACTTCCAGAAGCATGAGGCAGGGGTTTTAATGCCAGCATGAGAGCAGAAGACATACACTTGGGGTCATATAAGGTAGCAAGCTACAAGTGAGCTCTCTGCATAATTCTGGAAGCCTCAGGAGAGGGCTGTGTTTCTGATAAGAGGACTCAGACAGTATCCATCTATAAGCCAGAGAAGTGGTAAAGAAGCTTGCAGTCTAGCAGGGCCTCACGGGGGGAAAAGCACCAATCCTGAGGAAACTGAACACAAGGCCAGCACTCACGTGTTCAGGAAATCCCAAACCAATAAATTAGCATAAAGTACCGATCAGTAACCACTGAAACCCCCAAAGCTCCATGGAAACAAAAGCAGAACCATTCTGTAGGAGCACTTGCATAACCTAAGAACACCCGCAAGAAAAAAATACACTGAAGATAAGCTCACAAAAACAACACAAAACTACAAACCACGTGGGGAGATAATTCACCAGGAGGAGAAGTCAACAGATGTTACTTAGGACCCCGAGTAATGAAGATGATAGAGCAACTTGAAAGGGACTAAGTCAGTTTAAAATTAGTAAAAAGAGAAAGGCAAGAAATCTTAATGAAAGAACAAGTGCTACAAGAAAGAGATCAGGAAAATACAGGTGATGGAAAGAGAACTGACTGCATGGTGAGCACACAATGTGATATATAGATCATGTATTACAGAATTGTACACCTGAAATCTGTGTAACTTGACTAACAATTTTCACCCCAATAAACTTAAATTTAAAAAAAAGAAAGAAAAGAAAGAGAACGGGAGGTTTTACACAAAAAAGAATGGCTAGAAATGAAAAATACTGTTATTAAAATGGGCTTCATGGACGGATGAAGTGCAACTGAAGAGAGATTGAGTGAGCCGGAAGATAGGTCTAAAGAAATCACCCAGTAATTAGCCCAAAATATTAAGAAAGTTTAAGAGTGGAGGAAAGAATAAAAAGGTCTAACGTATGTTTACTAGGAATTTTAGATGAAAAGAATCGGGACAATGGGGAAAGGCAATATGTGGATGAAAGTCCTCAGATTGAAAAACACGAATTCCTAAATAAGGAAGATAAAATAAAGTACCTAGACACAAACTTCAAAATAACAAAGATGAGAATATCTGAAAAAGCAGTCAGAGAGAAGGCACACACCTACAAAGTAACACTAGCCAACTGATAGCACATTTCTTTTTTAGCACCAATGGATGCTCAAAGAAAATGGACTATCATAGCCTACAGGTGCTGAGAGAAAATACCATCTCTGGAATTCTATGCCCAATTAAATTCTCACTCAAGAGAAAGGTAAAACGAAGACACTTATAAATAAACAAAGACTCAGAGTTTGCCATTCACGTGGCCTCACTGAACTAAAGGATGTACTTCAGTAAGAAGGAAATTGAGTCCAGAAGGAAGACTGACAGGCAAGAAGCGACAGTGAGAGAAGACGTTTTTCAATCATGTTGGCAAAAGTAAATGAATATTGACTACTTTCCAAGAGAATGAATTTGGAGAGTTAATTTCAGAGGTGGTATTTTTGTTTTGTTTTGTTTTGTTTTTTAAGAATGTGGAAGAGAAATATTAGAAAACAGTAACATGAAAGGCAATCAGAGATAACATAAATTTCTTCTATTGCTCAAAATGATAATAAAGAAACCCACTGACTTTAGATTTGCTGAGTTTTATGCTAAAAGTTTAGGGTAAGCACTAAAAGAATAGAAATAGAATGTATATCTTCTGAAATTGTGTAGAAGAGAGGGAAATGAGACTTGACCCATCCAATACTATAAGGGAGGAGAACTAAGGGAAAAAAGAGCTAAGAAAAATCATGGCAAATAGAAAGTATTGAGATGATCAAAATATTTCCAAATATTACAAAAATGAAAAGGGATTAAACTTCACTGTTCAAACACAAATTCTCAGATGGAATTTTAAAACACAGCCAACTATATGCTTTTTTACAAGAGATCTATTTAGAGGCTTCTGTCATGGCAGACTGACCAGGCTAGCCCCTCCTGTTGTAAACAACTACCGTGTTTCCCTGAAAATAAGACTGGGTCTTATATTAATTTTTGCTCCAAAAGACGCATTAGGGTTTATGTTCAGGGGATGTCATCCTGAAAAATCATGCTAGGGCCTATTTTCCGGTTAGGTCTTATTTTTGGGAAAACACGGTAGAAAGATGGATCAAATAGAAGAATTATGATGTCTTCAAACACTGGACATTGGACACAGTACTTGAGGGAAGGGAAACAAATGACAGGAACGCTACCACGGCTTTCAGCCTGAGGCCCCTGTCTGCATTGTGGGGGACGAGGGGGGTGGATCCCAGGCAGAGCACAGTAGTCTCACTGGGATGTGGGCACGAGATTGGGGATATCGGGGTGAGGGAGGGTGTGGGGCAACTGGAATTTGTAGGCAGAGCCCGAGACAGGGGGAAGCTGCACAGAGAAAGCTCTCTCCCTGTGCAAGACCGGGACAGACCCTCCAGACAGAGAAAAGAACAGATATTGAGGATCTCTGAGAAAGGAAGGTCCTGTCCTTTGGGGTGAGAAATCCAAATAGGTTTGGGGGGATCGGAGTGTAGGGGGGTCCTGGGCCCTCTTCCCTTGTTAGAGCCCAGGGAGACTGCAATGGCCTAGAGTAGAAAAGGCCAGTGGGCCTGGGACAGAGCACCCCCACATCCAAAAATGACACAGAGCGGCAGAATGAACACCAAAAGGTCAAGGCTGTCAGCTGAGAATCACACATGCACGACAGGCAGTGCCTCCTGCAACTCTGAGCCCTAGGTGCCTGGCTTGCCTCACCTTAATCCCAGCTCTGCATGGAGAGGCCCTGGAAGATGCCTCACCACCTGGAAAGAGAAGCCCTCGGAAGGAGAACTGAGCACCCCTGCTGAGCTTCCAGCTGAATGGGTTCTGCGAGTGATCCCAGCTGGCGTTATGTGAAGCAGAATCACACAAGCAACCCACAGAAGAATCATAAGAAAGAAGAAACCATTGTGTTTGAGTCCACTACGTTGGGAGTGGTTTCTTTTGCTGCAATAGATGAGAGGGTCGCCTTGGTTCATAAGACCACCCCAACACTCAGGTGCAACTCAAAGGAAATGGGAGAGAACGCCTGAATGGAATATGTTTCTTCCATCTGATAGACCAGACTAGAGGCTTGTACTATCCATTGCATTTCAATGACAGAAAAAGAATTATGATTACTTTTCTCATATACTCGAGTATGTCTGAAATTCAGGTCCTCTCTATGTACTACAGGAAAAAATTAAAGCCGGTCACTCTTACTGCTAAGTTAGTGGCCATCTGTTGACCACTTCTAGTGCCTCAAATGCCTTCTTTGGTAACAGTACTCTTTTCTCCTCTTTGGCAAACTGTCCTCCCTCCATCTGTGAGCACCTGGAGGTACTTCCAGTGCAGGTGCCTGGCCTGTATCCAGGGAGGGACCTGCGAGCAACCTAGGCCAGCTAGACCTTCTCTCTCAGAATCCACTGGGCCTGCTCCATTCCAGGGGCACCGGGGAGACAACCCAAGGGTTCCTGCTACCAAGATTCCTGGACCTTCTTGAGCTTTTCTCCTGCTCTGTGCCCTGGAGCCTGCCAGAAACTTCCAAAAAGCTGCCTTTCTCTTCACTTAGCCAGAATTGATTTCTGTTGTCTGTCACCAAAAAGCCCTGACTGACATGTGATATGGCCTGTTAGGGCAGACACTCAGTGGTGTCCTTTATATTTTCACTGAGCAGGTCACATGGGTAGGCCATGTGTTGGCCTGGGCACCTGCATTTCTTGCCAAAAGGGTCACTTGAGTAAAGAGCACTGATTTATCTGAATGGACATCTGTCAACAACTCCTTGGAGCAAACCATAGCTCCTGGTCTGCTGCCTTGGGCCACACGCATCCCTCCCTCTCCCTAGAGAAGTCTCAGCTCACTAGGTATCAGCTGTTCTCCTCATCTTTGCAATTCCAGACATCAGTCTGGCCTGTGTCTTCTTTCCACCAAAACTTCCCATGGCGCCGAGTACAGTGCCACACTCATCATAGATTTTCATGATTGGTAGGTTGATATGACTGATTTAACTACTCCAGAGGGTCTCTCCCCTGAGACTCCTACCTCATGTCCACACGCATGCCACCGTCCCATTGAAAATGTGTAGGACAGGGCAAACCACAAGTGTGACAATAGGACCCCAAGGTTGTGGGGCATTTGGGTGGGAACATGAGCTACGGCTGGGAATGCCCGGGAGCCAAACTCCCCAGCAAGGTGGACCCCGTCAGGGACGAGGCCTGGCCCTGTCCAAGAGAGATGCCCTGTGCCAGGCTTCCACCCTGCAGACCCCGTAGGCCCATGAAAGTGCATCCTTGGGCGCCATGTGTTACCGTTTCTGCAGGACAGTGACAAACTCGGTGAGCCGGTCGCGTTCCACCTCGGTGGCCTGCCAGAGAGCCTTGAACTCTGCTACCTGGGCATGCCAGCCTTTTTGTTCTGGGGAGTCCAAGAACCTGGGGGTGAGGGTGGGGGGAAGAGGTTATTTAAGGGGTTCCCTGAAGATGGTGGGAGAGACTGCAAGGACATTGAGGACCCCTAGGCCCTCCTGGCCCTCCTGGCCCTCTTGCTTTGGCGTCTCCTCAGCTCACCATTCCCGGCCCTGCTACAGTCTCTAGACTTCACGTAGCTGGCTCCAAAGCCAGACCCCACCAGGGCTGGAGTTGTACCAGCACCTCTATTCATCCAATGTAGTGGCCTGGAATTAGTCTGGCTGCTAGAGAAGTCGGCTTTTGTGGACCTAGGGGTGCCCTGGGTACCTGTGTGGCATGGCACCTGGCTACCCTGCCCAATGCCAGCCTTCCCGCACCTCCTGGCTTTGCCCCAAGCCCAGCCCACTTTCCAGGAGCCTGGACACTTGGCTTTGAGACTTGGTCCGTTTTCTCTAGCCTGATCCGGCCCTCACTGCTTCCCTCCTTATACCTTATACCTTCCCTCCTGGTAGGGCCTGCCTACCAGCCCCCCACTTGCTGGCTGGGGTCAGGTCAGAAGCTGAGCTCTGACCCCCTCCCAATCCCTGAAGCCCATGTGTGAGTCCCGAGCTGCTCTCTGCTTTGCCCTCACCTTTCCCAGTGACACTCTGGTGACCCTGGTCCTGTTGGCATCACAGGACACAGGCACCCAGAGGCTGACTGGCTCTGTGGTCGTGGGCAGGTCCCTGCCCCTCTCTGGGCCCCAGTTGTCCCTCTGCACAGGGATGGGCCTGGCTGGGATGGGCTCTGCGGGCTGCAGCCTCCTCAGTGTCCTGGCTCCTAAATCCACTCTAAGGCCTGCTGCTCAGTGGTCTGTGAGTCAGCGGCTGGGGCAGCACCTACCAGCTGGAAATGCAGGATCCCACTCTGTGGCCCACAGCGGCTGAATCAGAACCCGTATCTAACCTGGCAGATGCCAGCCAATCTGTGTGTGCCCTGCAGTTCGGGAAACCCTACGCTACTCACCTCCGTGATCTCACTGTGGGGGAGGAGCCACAGGAGGCAGGAGGGGATCCCTCTGCCCCCCACCCTACTCCCAGGCACCCCATCAGAGTCCCCATGCCAGCCCTGACAGACACACTCTCTGGGGTCACTCCCACCCCATGCCATGCCTGCCCTGTCACTGATGGGAGGGGACTGTAAGCTGCATGAGGGCAGGGCACGCACATGGTCGGGTTCAGTAACTATGTGTGTGTGGTGTGAGAAACGAGCTTGAGAACCAGCGCTCTGGGCAGCCCAGGAGCACACTGGCTCCTGCATCCCCATGGAGTGCAAAGGGCATAGCCACATGGGCCTGGAAGGGACTGTGAGGGGTTGTCCTGTCCATCTCCCCACTCCTACTACTAAAACCTCAGAGAAAGAGAGCCTGTGCATTCCCCCTGTGGTGTGAGGAGAAGTGCGGCATGAGCTCGGCGTCGGCCCACTGTCCTCCAGGTGCCCTGTGTCTCCAGGCTGACGTGTGGGGCAGCTGCAGGGCTGGCCTTGGCCCATGGTCCCTGGGCTGCCAAATGTCAGGCCAGAAGTGTCTCAGGCACTTCTTGGGAAATAGAAGCCCAGAGGGGACCAATTTGCCCGGAGCCACACAGCAACTCAAAGGTGGGACTAGTCCCACTCAGAGGCCCCCACCGGAACCTGAGCTGACCTGCCTGAGGGGTGGGGGTGGGGAGCTGACAGTGGGAGCGTGGCTCCAGTGGACAGTGGGCAGGGCTCAGAACAGGGCTCAGAGGCAGGACAAAGCCGCCCTTTGTCTGTGAGCTGGCAGCCAGAATAAAGGGCCCATTTTAGCCCTACGCTCGATTCTATCAACACAGATGGGACCGGAGAGCTGAGGGGGTATCAGTGCCTTAAAGTGGGAGCCCATATGACATGAAATTCTCCCCCTAGAGACTGATTCTCAGTGGCAAGTGAAGACAAGCGGTGGAAGATTCCCTGTGGTAACTGTGGCAGCAGGAATGCTAGCCTGCGACTCAGAGGCCACGACTCTGGTTCCGAAGCCATTTGCTCTACCACCTTGGACAAGGCCCTGATCTCCCTGACCCTCCACATCCTTATGTAGCTTTGGAGGAGTCCCTGGACTTGGCCCGGCCTTGGTTTTTCCTCCTTTAATGGGATGGCAATATCAGCGGAGCTCCGATCAAGGATGGGAAAAACGGTGAGGGTCGGGGGTCCTGGGTTCTTACCTGGGTGATGCCCCATGAGGGCTGTGCAGGGAAGGCCATGTGAGAGCAGATTCCACAAGTGTGTGGCCCAGGCTGGTCACAGACCTGTGTGAGGGCAGAAGGGACTCATCACTACGGGAAGGCAGCCTGGGCCCTGCTGGGCCTCCTCAGCTGGGAGGGAGCCAGGGGCCAGCAGGGATCCGGGCAGCCTGAGGAGGTGGCCAGTGCTGGCCCTCGCAGCAGCCCTGTGGATTTGCTGCCCTTCCTTCCAGAACTCTTGCTCAAAACAAGACAGAACCAGGAGACATCAGCGCCTCCACCGATCCAACACAGTTCTGTTTGTGAATCTGAGAAGCAGGGAGTTCTGAGACGATTTTACAGGAAGCTGCAACCACGTGCTCTGGAAGTAATAATATCTGGGCCTAACGCTCCTTCACACAGATGCAGGGCTAATGAAATAGGAGAGGACCACGTATTGGGATGACAAGGCCACAGTCATCTTAAAATTGCACCCGTGGCTTCCCATCAGAGGCAGCAGGAAACATCCTTTCTTTTGAATAATTAATATTCATATGCCAACCCCTCCAGCCCATTTTCTTCTTACCGAGAAGATCCAAGCCTGCCAACGTGATCCCCTGCGGAGGCCGGAGGCTGGGTCAGGCCCGGGTCCTCCAGGGGCTTGGTGTGGGCGGGGTTGACCTCGGGCCGACTGGACCCCTCGCCCCCTCCTTTATTCTGATGATGCTGCAGGAACAGACATGGGTTCGATTCTCAGGGCTTTGGCTCAGAGGCCTAGACAAGGCAGGAGGGGGCCTTGGCTTGATTTCGGGGCTTGCAGGGGATATGAAAGAGGCTTCTTTTCAGGAGTGAAAAGCGAGGCCTGTTTGGTGAAGGCAGTCCTTGCATGATAATGACCTCCAATAATGCCTCTCTTCAGAAAGGGAGCGACATGGTGTGAGCACGGTGACTGCGCCAGGAAGCTGCTCCACATTCGGGTCCCAAAGGGAAGGGCATGGCCTGCGGTGTCGGCAAATCAGAGACTGACGTCTCTGAGTGGACCCACCTCTGTGGGCAGCCCCACCCACACGTGGACGAATGCCAGGTGACTTGAGGCTGACTGCCTTTGTCACTTGGAGACACCTGGATCTTCCAGACACCGGGAGCCAGAGAGGCTAGCAGGGCCGCGGCAAGGGCCGGCAGCCGTGTGGGGAGGCTGGGCTTCCCAGGGCCCCTTCGCTTCCCCACCTCTCCCTCTTCTGGATAGCTGATGAGGCTGGGATGGAGCAGGAACACTGGAGGATCCCAGAAGGATCCCAGAAGGAGGTCAGGCCACCATCAAGGGGTGGACAGTTGGTACGAGCTCCAAACAACCTGGCATGTCCCCCAGACCTATCCATTCTGAGAACACTCCCAGCGTGTGCCAACTTGTCTGGTGGGTAGTATTTGGTCCCCAACTGACTGGTGACCTCTAAAGTAAGGATAAGTCATCTTTTGTGTGCCTGGAGCCAGGAGAGTGGTGAGGTGAAGATGCTGGAATGTTCCCGTGAGCCCCTTCCAACTTCACTCCCCAGTAAGCCTGGGGTGGGAAGTGGGGTGAAGATTCCAGGGCGATGCCCCCATTCACTGCCACACATACTCTGTCCCCAGGACTTCCTCATGCCCCCAGCTCTCCCTCAGCCTCAGGGACTTCAGTATTATCTGCCACAGCCAATCCCATGGCCTCTGGAGATGGACAGCTGCAGGACAAACAGCCAACACCAGCCTGGGGCTGGGACTGAGGGGTTTCTGGGCTCCCATGTGTCTGACTGGACCACAGAACCCTGGGAACCAAGGACAGGGATGCTCTGTGACACACCTTTGGCTGTACCAGTCAACCTGGCTCTGAGACGCCTCTGTCACTGGCAAACCTGTGTCAATGGCAGGAATCCTTCTCTCCAGAGGCCACCAACTCCCCTCCCCCATGTGCCACCACCACAGGAAGGAGCCACAGAGCCCATGACTGGCTCCTAGCAGCCCAGGCTGGGCCCTCAAGGCAGCTGCCAAGGCCAGTATCTTGAGGAGCTCCCGCCTTAGACAAGCACTGACTGAGCCCTACTGTGTGGTCGGTCTCGGGCCTGGCACCAAGGAGCCATGATTCGTGTCCCCTCAAGGGGAGTTCGGAGGAGAAAACAGGAAAATGGTCACACAGTGTGATGAAAGTTTGGCTTGGGGATGCACAGGGAGCTTAGAGAGTGCCCAGGAGGAACCTGTAACACAGAATTGGGGTGGTGGTGCCTGGAGCTTTCCTGAAGTGCTCGTACTAGGTAAGACCTAACGTCTGAGGGGCAGCCGGCCAGGCAGAGGCGGTGGGGAAGGAAAGTAAGGGCATGTGTTTCCGGCACGTGCACAGGCCTGGAGTGGGGCAAGAGCAGGGCCATGTAAGGAGCTAAATGGCATTCCTGTGGCCAGAGTGTGGTGGAAAGGGGGGATGCAGGAGGGGTGGCAGCAAGAGTTTGTCACAATGTGCCCTGCAAGCTGGATGAGGAAATGTGGCTTCCCCACTGCCATCCTGTTGCCTGGAATGTGGATGTAAAGGCTGGTAGTGTAGCTACCATCTTGGGTCATGAGGATGAGGGCCACAGCTGGTGACGGAGAGGGTGAGATGGAAGGAGCCCAGACCCTTGAGGACTGGGCGAGGCCGAGGGTGATGGGGAACCACAGACAGCTTTTAGGCAGAGCAGGGAGACAATCAGGTTTGTACCTTAGAGAGGAAAGGTATGTGCAGAATGGGCTGGGGAGCCAGATGGAAGCAGGGAGCCAACGTGGGACCAGGTAGGACATGGTGCAGCCTGAATAAAGGCAGGTGGAAAGACACAGAAGTGGCTGAGATTTCTCTGGATGTTGGATGGACTTGCTGGGACCGGGAAATGGATGCTGCGCTCACCAGTGCCCTGCTCGCCTGTACACTGAGCTGCCCCGTCTCCATCTCCAGCTGCTGAACTCTGGCCTCCCGCTCGGCTACCATGGCCCGCAGCCGGGTGACAAGGCTGCTGCTCTGCTGAGCCTCATGGTGGAGCTGCTGGTCCAGGCGGTGCTGGGATGCTCGTGTCTTTTCCTCCTGCAGATGCATGCTGCCCAGAATCTCCTGTAGCTGCTTCAGCTGGTCCTGGGGGGTCAATCAGGAGGGCAGGCGAGGGTCAGCCAAGGCTCCTGGGTGAGGAAGGACAAGGAAAGCCCCCACCCCCAGCCCCTAGCCACCCATCCAGTCCCTGCTCCTGCAGGGACCTGACAGTGAGACACGAACGCTCCCTGGAGAACCAGAGGAACGCCTTCTCGCCTGTTCTCAGGGGGTTCGCCAGGCAGGTGGGGGCTGTGCCCTCTTCTTGTCCTCACCTTCCTTCTCCCTGAGACCAGGGCCAAGGACGACATCTGAGGGGCTCTCAGGACAACAGGAAGCACCTCGGACGGTGACCCGTCAGCCAGAGGGGGAGACATTTGGGTAAAGAGGAACCCTATCCCACTCTGCTGGGAGACCGCCCTTGAAGGCAGTACCTGGACCCCTCGCCAGGGATCCTTCAGCATCTGAGGACCCCTCGCCTGAAGATACCCCTCCCCTCTCCAGGGCATTCCTGGAGTGGAGGCTTCCTGCCTGGGGGCCAGGAAGGACCATATCAGTGAGTTAGAACACGTGTGGGCTGTTGTCCTCACCCCATAGTGGAGGAAACTGAGGCTCAGAGAGGGGACCCTGCTGGCGAATGGCAGGGCTGGGGCTGGTTTGCAGCTCTCATGCCATCTTCAGTGACAAAGAATTGTGGTACCCAGGGACCTCAGAGGACATCCAGCCCCGCACCTTCTTTAAAAACTGGGACCTGAGGCTCAGAGAGGGGATGCAACTGGCACAGGGTCACGTAGTGAGGTATCAACAGAGGCAGGCCCAGATTTCAGGTCTCCTGGGCACTGCCCACCACCCCACCTGGTGAAACTATTAGAGACTAAGGGGGTGCCTAAGCCAGCTTCAGCTCCCCATGCACCCCAGTCAGGCCATGCATGACCACCCCAGCAGCCCGTGGGTACAACTTGGAATTCAGGGACAAAGCTGGGGTGCCTCGGGCCCCCGAGAGAAAAGGCCGGGCTAGGGTCAGGATAGCTGTGTGGCGTTGCTAATGAAGGAAGGCTTTACAGTCAGATAAACCTGGTTTGAACTCAGTTGTAAGGTTTTGGATGACTTATTAACTAATTAGAGTCTTAGTTTCCCCATCTGTGAAATGGGAATATTTGACCCTAGGAGTTACCTTGTCGACTGACTATTATAAACCACACCCCAGGGCCCAGAAGGGGAGGAGCTGTGTGCCATCACACAGACAAGAACCTGGACTGGCCACGCAGTTTTCCCTTCTGTTCCCTGATGAGAAATAACGCAGGTGCAATCCCATCTCCATCCCCCTCACCTGTTTCTTTCTCCTTTGGAGTCCACAGGCCCAGAGGCTTGTGCCCCTGGGCAGCCTCTGAGCTGCCCCTGTTCTGGGGGGCGGTGAGGGGAGCTTTGGGGCTGGAGCCCATCTGGAGGCAATGGGCTTTGGGTTATGCAGGTGGCATTTGGGGGCGAGTGAGACCTCACTATGGCTGAGGCTGAGTTGCACATTTCCGGGTGGGGTGGGGGGCCATTCTTTGGGGGCCCAGACCCTGGCTGGCGCATTGCCTGAGTGGCTGGCCGTACCATGAGGGCATCGATGAGCTCGTTGTCATGCCTGCCCTTCTCCGTTAGGGTCCCCATTTGACTCCTGAGGGTCTTCACTTCGCTTGACAGCACCTTGTTCCGAGACCTCACGCCCTCAAACTTCTTTTTCAGCTCTTGGAGCTCTGTCTGGAGGGCATCCCGCTCACCCGCAAGTTTCTGGAATCAGAAAGTGCAGTCCTGGGTAGCAGGGCTGAGCGGGCCCTCAGCCACATCCAGTCCCTCACTCCCACTCACTGGTGAGCCTCGAAATGGGAGTGAAGGGGACTCGTCGGAGGCCACAGAGCAAGTCAGTAGAGCTGGGGCCCTCGCTTCCAGCCCCTGCCCGAGCCTATGACAGATGTCACTAATGGAGGACAGCACTCCTTCACGCAGCCCAAGAATGCAGCTGTCTGGGCAGCTGCCCCTGCTCTGCCAGTCAGACATGACAGGAAACCCACTGGCCACCTCTGGGTGTGTCCTCCAGGGGCTGTCCCCAGCCCTCAACCCCTGCCTGAGCTGGGGAGAAAGAGGAAAACCATGCTTTAGCAAACAGTGCTACATCTAGGGTTCAAACCGAAGTGCCTCAATCCACCACGAAGAGTGAGAAGGGAGGGGCCCCCTGCCTCTTCATCCTCTCACATCGCCCCAGACTGCACCTCGCTTTGGTCAGCTACAAACTGAAACTCACGTGCTGCACGTGCCTTTGGGGTCTTTCATTCATTCATTCATTCATTCATTCACTCACAAATATTTCCTGCGGGCCTACTATATGCTTGGCCTTTTATAGGTGCTGGGGGTACAGCTGAGGAAAAAGCAGAGCCCTTATTCTCAAGGAGCTGACATCCTAGGGGGCGAGACAGATGATACCAAATAGTGACAAATACTCATTGTAACATCTGAGTAGAGACTAAAGGCAAAGGGTATGTGCAAAGGCCCTGGGGTGGAACACGTGTGGCTGGAGCGCAGTGAGCCAGAGGGCAGGGTAGGGGCAAGGTCAGAGGGTCACAGGCCAGATTAGGCAAACCCTCACAGCCAAGACTGAGACACCGAGGACGGTTTTTCGCAGCAGGTGACAGAATCTGGTTTGGTCTTGAGGGTTAATTATCACTGGAAACGTGTTTTCAGATCCCCGATGAGGTGCATTATAGAAATGAAAAGTAGTAAAACATGACGAATCTATAAAACCGCAGATCTTTGCAGGGCATCAGCCATTGTTTCCCTGTTGCTCGGCTGTCTGCACACTCCAGGCTCTGGTGGCACCTGGCAGAGGACGTGCACACAGGAAATCCTTTCCTATGCCCCACAGTGTGGCTGATGGATGGTCCAACGGATGGTCCATATTCTGTTCTTGGCGAATGTGTAAGTCTGAGCCAGGTGCACCTCAAGCCCAACATTTTCAAGTCTCAACTCACCTCGTCCTGGGACCCATGACCCACGTCCCCACCCCGCTGCTGCACTCACTGGAAGTCCTCCACAATTCTTCCTGCTCCTCTCCCTGCCACATCCAGTCACTGAGTCCTACATAACTGACCCTCCGTGTTCCCGGCATCTGGCCCTTCCGCTCGAGTCCTACCATCTTAGTGCAAGTTCTTGGTCGTGTGGCAGGTGGATTCCTGCTTCGGCCTCCCATGCTGCCTTTGAGCCATCCCCCACGCCTGACCATGCAACCTTACCAGAATGCACGCTGGCCATGTCCCTCCACAACTTCAAACCCTTTGCTGGTTCTCTACTGCCTTTAAGATAAAAGCTCAAACCCCTGTGGGGCATATAAGGTCCAGCAGGAGCTGCCCAGCTCCACCGTCCCACTGTTCCCTCCTTACACCTGATGGCCCAGGATGCTGGGAGGTACTACACAGTGCTGGTGACAGCGTTCCGAGCACAGGACACTCACAGACGGAAACCTGACAATGAAAGGTAAGGCCCATCGCCGGGGACACTGACGTGGGCCCGCTCGGGCTGCCGGCACCTCCTGCTTCTTTCTCTACTCTCCTTGAGGAAGGCCCTACTCCCCACTGTCAGGCCAAGTTTGGGAAGACTGACTCATTCCTCAGACCGAGGAGTGAGTATCTGAAGCTTGGCCAATCAAAGCATCCTGTACCCTCTGCCACAGCACTGGCTCAGGGATGGGTACAGGGTTTAAGGTAGTCCCAAATTCTGGGGCTTCATCAGAGCTGCTGGGAAAAAGAAGCCCTTCATGGGGGCTGGGTTGGAGGACAGAAGCTGGGCCCACCAGGAGGCCTCATGGAAGAGAGTGGAGCTAAGCCAGGAGAAAGTGGCCCTGAGACCCAGTCCCTAAATTCTGGGCCAGCCTGTCCTAGAGCTAGGCCGCCTCTGGGCTGTCTAGCTACAAGGGCCAATACATTCCCTTTGTTACATCGCCTGGTTGAGTCTGGCTTTTGACACTCTCAGTTCGGCCAGTGAGATGCTGGCTCTGGAGCTGGTACGAGTCTGTCCACCTTTCATCAGCCAGGAGTGCCCCTTCTTTAAGGCCATGAGACCCCAGCACACCTCTGGAGCTGTGACGCTCTCTTTCTCCTTTTACAATGAAAGTTTCAGACCCAACATCTCCAAATCAGCCAGATGGGGCCACCCAAAGTTCATGAAATGGGCTTGGGGTGAGGACCCAGTCAGGTGGTTCAAGCTGGACCGACAGGACGTGTGGAACACGCCCAGAGGTGACCCAAACCCCCAGGGATCTCCTGCCTCTAAGCAGTGCCTCCAAGTCCTTTCAGGGGGTTCATGATCTCTGGGTCCCTCGTGCCCAACTGCCTTCCCTACGGGCAGGCATTACCTCCCAGCCTTCCTGCTTTTCCCTTTCCAGGTTGCGGATCCTCAGCAGGTTTTTCTCCTGGGCCGACAGCTTCCTTGGGTCTGGACAGACAGACCGCTCATCACTGGCTGTTCCCACAGACCGGTTCTGGGTCTGTGCCAACTGTTTCTCAAGCTCTCGAACCTGAGGATGGTAAAAACTCGTTCTACAACCGGTCTGCAGTCAGACTCGACCACCGGGAGGAGCCGCCCCGAGGGGCTATGGGAGGCTCCACTGGACAGAGGACACCACAGTTCCAGATGGACGTGGCATCCCCACAGGAGAGGGACTGGGGGGGGGAAGGCATCTGCGGTGGCACCTGGAGAAAAACAAGGGAAGACATGGGAGAGGGTTAGCGTGGAAAAGAGACACTACCAAGTAAATGAGAAAAATCACCACATCTCTGAGGATCTTGAGGCCGAGAAGCTGACGTGTGCCCCAAGGACCTGGGAGGGTAAAGAGGGAGGGTCTCAGTACAAGGAAGAGCTCTCGAGCAGACAGACCACCCACGATGGGGTGGTCTCCTCAGGACGCCCCGGGTTCCTGGCCGCTTTGCAGGAGATGCCACAAAGGGAGGGAGGATTGCAGGCTGAGAGACCAGCTCCAAGTCTCGCTGGCTGCGGGACTGTGCACAGATTACTTGACATCTCCGAATCTCAGGTCCCTCATCTGTGGGGTACACCCTGGGCCTAAGGGTACACCCTGATAATGTTGCTATGAGCATTCAGTGCCCTGAACTAGTCTGAACCTGGGAATCCCCATGACGCTTCTTGGAGTGACAAATCTTGGGGCCCACTCCAGACCAACAAGTCCGAGCTCCAGGGAAAGGACCTGGGAATCTGCATTTTAAACACGGGCTATGGGTGATTTTTAGGATTAGGCAACTTTGAGAAAACCCAAGATGGCCCAGCAGAGTCCAACACTCAGGCTCAGCAAGAAGCAGGTAGATGTCATCGCACAGAACGATGGCCTTATCACACTGGGGTTGAAGTGGACAGCTCCTAGGGTCCTCCTAACCCTGGTTTCCACGTCGACACAACAGAAATGATGGAACAGAGTTGGGGAAACCTGAGGTGGGGCAAAATTCCCTAGGATCACTGGTAAAAGGCAGCAGTATGGCTGCTCAAGCACATATCAGCGCCCTCGTGTGGCACTGTGTGGTAATTCCTCTATGCATTAAAGAACCGCAGAAAGACTTTTCATCATTTATTTACACAACTTAACAACAGCATTAACCAATGTATTCAGTGTTTATTCTGTCCAGGCACTGTGCTGGGCGCTTTACAAATGTCATTTCATTTAACCCACAACAACCCACGAGAAGAGTACTATGTCCATTTTACAGGCGAGGAGACTGAGGCACAGAGGTGATTTGCCCAGGTTCACATAACTTGTCCATCAGCGACTCAGGCCAGACTCAAACTCAGGTCTCTTGAACCCTAAGGCCACACACTGGTCATTAATTACAGTCTTGGGGGGAACCTTTCCTCCTTCATGTTGGCTTCAAAGATCCCACAGGAGACCCTGAGGATAAAAGCCACCTAGGAGCGGTGATCCTGAAATCCCTGGGGTGAAGGCAAAGTGCTTGGCAAACAGTGGAAGTTACACACCTATTCGTGTGATTCTTGGTTGGAAGGCAAAAAGGAGGGCAGTGACCACAGATGACCTTTGTACAGTATTTCCTCCATGCAAAGCATCGTGTTGAGCATTTTACACATACTGGGGGTGCCAAAAAAATGTATACAAGTGGGCACTTTGGTCAGCGTTGCTCAAGCAGTAGTTCGCCGTACTCAGTAGTGTCTGGACGCTGATGGTAACCACTTTGAGCACCTCTGGTAATTGCAGAAGTCAAACGTGTTCATCTTTTATTTTCGGTATATATTGAGTGTTACAATTTTAATACAGTTTTCCTTTCTTAAAATGTGTACACATTTTTTTGGCCCCTTCTGTATTGACTTGCTCAGACTTCCCCACAACCCTGTCGGGTAGGTACTATAATCACCCACAGTATACAGATAAGGAAACCGAGGCCACACAGTTGGTGAGGAGAGAGCTGGGATTTGAATCTGAGCAGTTGGGCTCTAGAGACCCTGCTCTTAGCCTCCTCCGGGGAGGCTCCAAATATTTAAAACATAAAGAGGGAGACAGGGCTACGTTTTTATTGGGTAATGAAAAGCCTGCAAGCATCTGGACAAAACTGGAAAAAGCCTACGAGTACAATAGTCACGCAAATTTACATGAACTAGGGAAAAAATATGCCTGGAATAAAATAAATCAAAGGCTTTGGCATTTGTTAAGCGCCAGAGCCTGGCACGTGGTAAGTGTTATATAAATGCTTGTTCATTAAATAACAAATTAAAATCAGGCTGGTGGGGCAGAATGCAAAACAACAACCCTGCAAGAGGCCTTTTGGGGGGTTCTGTGTCTCTGCTGTGGGTCAGGATGGGTCTTTCTGGGGCATTTCAAGTCCTGTGTTCAGGGCCAGGAGGGATCTGGTGACTCACTCACCTTGCTCTGCAAAACGAGAATTTGTTGAGCCCGACCCCTCCAGGTCCCCGGTGAGGACAAGAGCTGCTGGACATTCACATCTTCTCCAACCTCGCTGGCCAACACCTGAAAAGGGTGGGACCGTTAGTGCGGCCAGGAGAGAGGCCCCCCCACCAGAACTCCAGAGCTGCTGTCTGTTCAGAAGCTGGGCTGGGTGCGTGGGGCTCCAAGAAGGCCCAGGCTGTGCGTGCACGACCTTCCTGCTGCCTCAGAGGACAGTGAGTTGACCATGTTCCAAGAGACGTTCTCCCTGGGAAAGCAGTAAACCCCTCGTCCCCAGCATGTCTTAGCAATGCCTAGAGTAGACAAGGAACTGCCAACGATGCCCAGAGGGGGCCCCCTGCTCTTGCTATCTCCAGGGATGAATGAACCACAAAGTTGACCAAAACCTATTTTCTGAATTTGTTCACCGGTCATCTAGAACTGAGCTCATCATCCTGGATGGCCACAGGAAGTAGTCTGCCACAGGGCCTCGCCCTCTGTGAAAAGCCATTGACAAGGGGCCATGTCTGAGTGCAGCAAGGAGGAGGGCTTCTGCATATCAACTGGGGATGTTCGGTTCCAGAAGGGCCCGAGTTTGTGGCTGTTGAAGGGAGGTGTGCAGCCCCACCTCAGGGCTTTGAGATGGAAACAACATGCTCAGCTTGTGCCCTGGGTCTCTGTGACGCCTGTCACGGAAACCTGATCCCGCGTACCAAGTCTCTGGAGCTTGTTTCCACAATAGAACACTGTTTTGGAAATCTTGGCTGGTCAGAGTGGTTCCAGCAGGGAAGACAAACGCCAGAGAATTCACTGTGCAAATAAAAGTAACTAATGAACTAGCTGGGCCTGCATCCCAAGTCTGAGTATTTTTCTTTGAAAGGGGCCTTTAATACACAAACAACTGATTCATTTTCTAATATTACGGACAGCAGAGGGCAGGAGGCAGGTCTTGGCAGGCCTCCAAGCCCAAGGTGGCTTATGAAGAAAGGACCCCGGAACTACTATGGTGCACATAGCACAAGGAAGGTTTAAAGGACTCTCCCCGGGAGGACGCCACTGTCCTCCTTGGTCCATGGTGGGGCGGGCACACAAGGACATGTATGCAGGGTCCCTGGGCCACCAGCAACCCCACTCACCAAATGGGTCTGTCTCAAGGGGCTGTGGAAGGAAGTTATTGGATCTGCAGCCTGACCCAGAGCAAGTAGCATGATGCTCACGGGGCCTGAATGGGACCCATTGTCCCTGTCCTGCCGCCTCCCAAGGTCAGCCCCAGCCAGACAAGATGATTCGAAGCCTGGCTCTGAAATACCTTCTGGGCCACGTGGAGCTCCTGCTTCACAGACTGGATCTGGTTACGGAGGTCACTCATCTTCAGGTTCGTGGCCGCCAGCCTGTCCTGCAAGACCTTCACCTCTGGGGTCTCCGGCTGCTTGGGGGAGACAGGAGGGAGAGCAGTTACTTGTTGCCTGAATAGTAATGACAACCACAGCCTCCATTTCTCCAAGCAGGTGCTAGGTGCTGTGTTGAGTGCTCGCTTAGGAAGGAGCACTGCACTTAATCCTCACAGACCCTGTGAGGGACGCACTTTTGTCAGCCCCTTAAAGATGCAAAGCAGAGGCTGGTGGAGGGTAAGGCCCTTTGGCTCGGGGTACCTGGTTGGGAAAGGGGGAGCGTGGATGTGAATCCGGGCCTGACTCTGGGGGCTGAGCCCTTTGCTCCGAGTAGCACAGACACACATGGAGTCAGGTGGTGACCACAGGGGAGGCCTCCACACCTTCCAGACATTCCCTGGGGGTGGACCCTCTCTGCTGTGCTCAGAGGCTGAGGTCACGGCTGATCCATCTTCACTTAGAATAAAGAAGGAACTAGTTCTGTCATAGAAGGTTATCCCCAGCTCGGCAGGAAGGTCATGACCAGCCTAACTTGGGGCCTCCCTCTCCTGGAATCGTCAGTCTGGGCCTTGGGCTCTCTTTCCTGACAATGAGCTCACTCAACAGAAATAGGGACTCTGGTTAATCCTCAAATGCTCCATTCCTGTGGCTTGAAGAACTGCAGCAACCAGGATACTCTGCCTGCTGTAACACGTAGCAATGTCTTTTTTTTTTTTTTAGTTATGTTTGTTTTAAACTATTTGGATGTAAATTTTTCTCAAATGTGCTGCCCATTTCTCTGTCTTCAATAGAAGTTCCTGAGACTCAGAAGTTTGGCATGAAAGGGACTCAAAGCTCAGCCCAGTTGAAATCCCTTCCATAAATGATGAAAATGAGGTCAGAGAGGGGAAGTAACTGGTCCCCAGGCACACGGTTGGTTGGGGTGACAGAAGTGGGGTTAGAATCCTGCTCCTTCCCCCGCACGGGCTGGTTCTCCCAGTTTGAGCTGTTGCTGAGCGGTGGCAACATGGCAGCAGGAACGTTGGCTGGTGGGCTGAGCGTCCATCAGCAATGACGCCGAGACTGTCTGCTCCTGCCCCAGCTGACCAGGTGTGCTGGACTTCTGCAAGCAGGGTGGGGCCTACAGTGGCTTTCTGATCTTTCCTTAGCAGGCGCAAACTAAATCTCCTATGAATGCCAGCGTGAAAGACAGATCCAAGTAACCTGGGTATAGGAAGTCCCATGGACCCCAAAGGCTCTGGGAAGGGCCACCGAAAACCGCGGGTCAGGGAAACTGGACCTGGACACATGGTCCAGAAAGCCTGGACTCGTCTGGTTTCCTCATCTATGGAGTGGGTATAAAATTTCCCTGTCCTGCTTCCTCGCAGCAGCACCGTGAGGCTAAATAAAATAACTAAGGTGAACAGAATTTGCAAAATGGGAACTTACATAAAACCCAAATGCATCTTTTTTTTAACCCATGATTTTGTGTGTCCTTCCCCCGCCTGGCTGCCTGCCATTCCTCTCGTTGCTGTTGGGTACCGTCCTCTCCCCTGCTACTGTGCCACTCTGAAGCTGCCCTGGGATGGGAAGCAACACCCCCTGCCTGTCAGATCTCCAGTGCCATGAGCCCCACTGGTCCGGCCAGTGGGGGGGGTGGGAGCTGTGAGCGCATCGGTCTCCCGCATGCCTGCTGTGACCCTGTTCAGACACTGGGAAGAGCACACAGATGGGACCTGGATCTAGAACTCAGGCTATGACGCCCCTCTCCAAGCCTCATTTCCTCATCTGTAAAATGGGGGTATGTAACACCAGCCTCCGGTTCCCGTGTGTATTGATTGGATAACACAGGTAAGGGAAGCTGTCTGGGGCTGATTCTGACAGAGGGCATTGTGGGGGCGAGGGAGGGACTAGCCTGGCTTGGACGGGCAGCTGGCAAAGGGGGCTGAGGGCCAGATGGTGTTCTGGTCAGGGCTGGGCCCACGTGCAGAAGCAGCCATCACCCCCTCTGCTCCTCCCCTCAGGCAGCTGCGCCAACTCTACCTCCCTGCCATTTCAGAGCTATTTCTGCCCAGACTGAAATTCCACAGGCTTCGTGGGGGGCTTGGGTATGGGCTGTTTTCTTGGAGGGAATAAGCGACACACAGTCCATGGGGGAGCAGACAATGCCAGCGTCACTCACACCACTGCCTCCTGCAGCCCCAGCTGGAGGGAGGGCAGCCCCACTCTGGAGTGAGCTCTGGGGCGCTGGGGCCAGCACGTGGGCTAAGCCTGCAGGCCTTTGGAGTGTGGCTGGGGCCACCTGAACAGCCGGACAGGGCAAACGTCGCCTTTGTTCTCTCTCATCAGAAGACGCCTGGGAAGGCACGGGGCACTGCTGAGCTGGGACTTGGAGCCCATCACCCACACTTCCGTCAGAAAACTGCCAGCCTCCCTGCAGCCACAGCAGGAAGTTGGAGCTCCCACTCCAGGTGCCATTCCAGGCCTCCCTCCATGGGTGACCCCACCCCAGCTGTTTTTGGCTTACGTTCCCCTTTTCCACCTCAGGGGCCCTGGGCTGTAAGCAAACATTATCCAGCTGACACCCAGCTAGCAAACGAAATAGGAGTATTGACGGCTTCCTGGCCTCTGAGCCTTGGCTTGCACTGTTCCAGCTGGAAGGCCCTCTCCCCCTCCCCACTCCCCCCTCCTCCATCAAGGCCCACCTCCAAATCCCTCCCCATCCCACCTCCTAGCTGCATCTGTGAGGGTGTGCTCCCTCTGTGACCTCAGAGCCCGGGCCTCTCTCTGAAGGCCCTGTCCCCCTCCTTCCTTCAGCATGGCCACTCATCTCCTCTCTTGGACTCCCCTGTAGACGGAGGCCTTGTCTGCTTCTCTGTGTCACAGGGCTCAGAAAATCCCGTCGAGCTCAACAGGTGACTGGACAAGCAGTTTCCCATCCAGGACAGCTCCAGTCAGGGACTAGAGGTGCTCCATGCTCTGGATAAACCAGGGGCAGCTAAGCAGTGTCCCTCAGACCCAGGAAAGGCCCTGAACACTCAGTCCAGCCCCTGCTGAGGGCGGAGTCCCTCTATTGCCTCCCCAGCAATGAGACAGGTTTACACAAGACTAGCGTTCAGGAGATATATCCACCCCTGGAACCTGAGGGAACCATCACTGCACACTGAGGGCTGAATTCTCCTTAGGACAGGCAGGCATGACCCAGCTTGAACCTGAGTTGCAGGCAACAGGGGAGGTGGGGCGGGAAAAGGAGCACTGAACTAGGAGTCCTGAGACTGGGACGCCTGGGTCACCCACTGGTCTGGCTTCCCACGGTAAGCCCTGGGGAGGCCTCCGGGGATGTTCTTGAGGCTCTGATGCTAGTTATTGTCTAGCTTGGGCTCCATGCCCCTCCCTGGTAGCCCACTGGGCCAGGCGGCCTCCTTTCATGGAGCTGCAATTCCTGCATCCTGGGTTTCAGCGATTGCTCACCAGCTTGGTAAAACGGAATCTTGGAAACCAGCCCCCATTCCCAATAGTCATTTTTAGTCTGTAGACTTGGAGCTCCACGAAGGGAAGACGTCGCACAACGTGAATTGCCCCCCCAAATGGCAGGGCTCCATTGCGTGGCAGTGAGCTCCGTCCCAGGGGTAAGGTAGAGGCCGGTGTCTCCCCAGTGAGGACGTGGTAAAGGAGATCCTTTATAGCTGGGCTCGGAGCGGGCGGCCACTTGGACCAGGCCTTCCCAGCTGGTCCTGAAATTCTAGGGTTCCAGGGTCCCCAGGACTCCCTGACCTCCCTCCCTGAGGACCGGTCCTCAGAGTTAGACTCTCACTGGCCTCCACTGGGGACATTCCTGGCGTGGCTACGGCTCCCTGGTGGCTGCTCTGCGGAGGCTGCGATGGGGACCCTGGGTCGGCAGCGGGTGGACGTGGGCCCCCAGCACCGGCACCTACACGCCCGTGGACGAGGGGAGGCCAGGCCGCGGCCGCCTCCGTGACTCTCCAGCACAGAAGAGCATTCATACCAAGGCTCTGTCTCCTGTCTGGGCCCTCGGCGGCTTGGCTCCTGCGTCAGTGGCCCCCTTGGTTGGCAGCCTGGCTAGGACCGTCTGCAGCTGAAAAAGCAAACCTCACACTTAATATTTAATTTGCTCAGCAGTTGTGGTGCCTGAGTGAAGCTCTCTGGTGCCACTGGGTGTGTGGTTACCGCTCTCGGTGGCTGCCTTTCTCTCAGCTCACGGGATCACCAGTGGAAGCACGCTCCTTTACGAATTGCTCTGCGACGGGAGAGGGTTTAATGGATGGTCGGCCCCGCTCCCCGGTCGCATAGTAGGGCAGCCCTAGCGTAAATAATAACACCGCAGCCCTGGTCTGCATCCTGGAGTCCTAACGACAGGCTGGGAGGGGAGGGTCAAGGAATTATGGACTTCATGTTACAGACGAGGAGACACTGAGAAACCTGCTACCTGGGCTCAAGGCCTGGTGGCGAAGATCACCACCAGAGACAGACAGCCAGCTAGCTGACCCTTTATTGGTTTCTCCATTGTTCTTCCCACAAACACCACATCCTGTCTGACGAGGCCGGGCATGACCCACCCTCCCACCTCTCTGACCTCGTCTTGTTCCACTGTCGGTCACACTGGTCTCCTTTCAGGCTTTCCTCCCCATGGGGCCTTCGTCCCTGCTGGGCCCTCTGCACAGAGGCCCCACCCCACCTCTCTGAGTCTGGCCCCTTCTCAACCTCCAGGGACCCAGTGTGTGTGCTCCCTCCTCTAAGATGTCCTGGGTGCTGGTCTGTCTCCCAGGAGGGCAGGGACCAGGCCGATTTTGCTCCCCACAATCTCCCCAGGGCTTGGCACAGAGAGCCCGAGATGGTTCTCAAAAAATGTGTCATAGAATAAAGGAGCTCTAATTCCACGCCAGGTACAATGACTGAGGAGGATTAGGGAGAGCACAGAATGAGACCGGAAACCCCGCACCACCTTGTCCTGCGGGACTCGAGAAAGCCTCTTAACCTCTTTGGGCCTCGGCTCCTTCAGGCATAGAAGGAGAAGCTGCGTGGGTTCTCTCTGGTTCATGGATTCCATTCTAGCTCCTAAGGGAGTGTGAACTGCTTGGACTGTGCCCTCGCTCACTGGAGGGGTTTGTGATTAGCTGTGGGAGGGCAGGGAGCAGCAGGAAGACAAACGTGAGACCACCTGGTAGAATGCTCCTGGCTCTAGCTCCCAATGAGCCAAGGATCCCTCTTCATGTATTTAACAAACATTTATCCGGTGCCTATTACATGCTCAGCCCAGTACTAAGTATTCCACGACGTTAAGTCATTTAATCCTCAGAAAACCTGACGGCCGGTGAGTTCTCTCAATACTGCCACGTGACAGACGGAGGAAACTGAGGCACAGGGCATTTATAATTGCCTCAAAGTCACCATGTCAGTCAGGAATGGAGCTGAGATTTGCACGCAGGCAGTCAGGCTCCAGGTCTGTGCCCTAACCACTATGCAAGCCTGCCTCTCCAACACCTGTGCCCCCCCGGGCTTCCTGACACACATTCCCCTCTCAGGATGTGACAAAGACTCAGGAACTCATTGCAGACACTGACCCACAAGCCCTTCAGAAGGACCCAAAGCATCTAAGTGTGGCTCCCTCCCTGGAGGAGTGGCCCAGGGAGAGGGAGTCCCCTCCGGAGGCAGGAATGACCAAGGCCCCTCACTTCCTGCTCCAGCTCCTGGATGTGTTTGCTCTGCTGCTTCACTCTGGTTTTCGCACCCTCGGACTCTGCCATCAGCACCCGGTTCTTTTTGGACAGCTCGACGATTTTGGTGGCAATCGCATCCCCAGCCACACCAGCTGTCCCTAAAAGGAAGGAAAATGGCGTGGTCAGTGAAAAACACAGGCCCACACATCGAATCCATGCCCCAGGACCAACGACACCGGGCTTTGAGAAGCCCAAGCTGCTTGGCATGAACACTCGTGGAGGGGCAGAGGCTCCGGAATCACCACACACCTAGACGCCCCCAAATCCAGCTCCAGCGAGTGGAAATGCAGCCATAAGAGAGGCAGTGTGTTCTCGGTAAATGATAAATAAAATCAGGAAGCAGAGTTTTAATTCTATGGGAGGTAAGCGTACTGTGCCAATTCTTCACGCCGTCCTCGGTCATAGGGTCACACTTCCACACCCTGTGCTCTGTAACTTTGCTGTGCCCTCCAGTGAGAAGGGCATACCCCCTGGACCCCTCTAGGGCTGCCTGACTCTGGGCTCAGCCAATGACTTGTGCTGGTCAATGGGATGTTAGATAAGGTGCAGGTAGAGACTTGACAAGCAGTTTTCGTTTATGCTGTCTCCACAAGAAGAACATACCCAGGCTAGCTGGCTGGTCCCAGGAAGAGGAAGAGAGACACATGGGACAGAGCTGAACCACCCCGGCTAAGCCTGGCCTAGATCAGCGGATCGCCAACTAACCCCCAGACATTTGAGCTACATCAACGCTTATTGCTGAATGCTGCTGAGATCAAACGGTTGTTTCTTACACAGAATTTTCTGATAACACCTAATCATACAAAGGCATGTGTCTATTTAGTAAATATCTATTGTGTTGAACTCTCTGAGTGTTAGGGATTCAATGATGAATAACAGAGACTTACAGTGTTTACATTCTAGCAGGGGAGACAGATAATAAAAACCAAAGACATAAATATGTATTCTAACACCTGGGAGGAATAAGTGCTATGAAATAAACGGAAGCTGGGCGAGGAGATGAGCGGGGTGGGCTGATGCTATTTTAGATGGAGTGGTCAGGAAAGCCTCTCTGAGGAAGTAATGTGTGGACAGACCCGAACGAACGCGATCAGCCATGAAGAAGAGTGTTCTCAACTAGGAAGGGTGGAGGGAATGGCCAGTCCAAAGGCCCAGAGACAGGGAAGTGCTTGGAGTGTCTGAGGAGGAAGGTGGAAGGCAGTGGGCAAAGGCAGGAGGCCATAGAAAGAAGGGGTGGCTGGAGGGGCGTAAATGAGGGAGAATGCGTGGGGTGGGGCCGTGCAGAAGGCGGGCACTGGGAACTGGCTGGGTAGCTGCACTGTCCCTTGCCCTCTCTGGAGGGCAGTTTCCCTGTCTGTGTGCAACAGCAGTTTTGGTCAGATGGTCTGCAAGCTCCCTGGATGCTTCTGACAGTCCGGCAGTGGGTAACTGGCAGACATACCTTCTCAGGACTACATTTTAGACGGGGACGCACCTCAGACTGTGGGCGACAATTGGTGGAAGGTGAGCGAAGCTGCTTGATGGTTTCCAGGCTTGTGCTGCTGGCCTGAGCCAGGCACTGAGCAGGGCAACCGGGAGTAGCTGCCCTTGGTAACCAAACCCTGTCAGCCGGGTGGGATGAGGACACGTGAGGAGAAAGGACTCAGGACATGGGAAGGAAACCAAGTATGAATGGTCCAGTGGTGAGGTCTCCGGGTTTCTTCCTCCCAGAACTCCAAGACAGTAAAAATCGTAGAGCTAGACATCGAAAGACACCTAAGAGAAGCCCTCTCTAGTCCAAAAGGCAGGAAGGACAGCTCAGAGAGAAGGAGAAAAATCCTGTGTTTTTTTTCCTATCCTCTCCCAACCCTGCTTACAGGCAGGCCCCACTCCTGAGCTGTCACCCCATGATAATGGGGGCAACTGTGAATGGACAAGCACAGAAATGCCAAATATCTGAGTAAATACAGACTATTTTTGTCTCCTTAAGGTCTTTAAAATCTATATAACGCTTGAAAGCAAATATGCTAACGTTGTTTGATGGGATTTTTCAATATATAGGACATAATACATATAAAAGCTGCAATTGGGGGGTGGTAAACAGAATTAACTGCGTGGTGATAAAGTTTCTTCGTTTCACTTGAAGGGATAAAATATTAATTCTAAGAAGACTGTGAACAGTTAAGTGTGTATTTTGTAATCATTCAAGTAATCACTAAAAAATAGTACAAAGAGATATAGTTTAAAAAAAAAAAAACACTCAACTATAGCAATTACTGAAAATCCAGCCAAAGGAGAAGCAGCCTATCAGCCACCAGCAGCATGTCACTGTGGCCTGGTTTAAAAACATGAACTGGGCCAGCCAGGCTTTTCTCTTTACAACTTGAAGTTGGAAATCAGAAATGGTGACTTCAGAGTGAGGACTGGATTTAAGAGGAGGGGGATTTAAGGGAGAGCTGGGGCTGGCAATCAGATGAGATGAACAAGTGGGGAGAGAGAGAGACAGAGGGGGGGGGAAGGAGGGAAGATGGAAGGGAGGGAGAGAGAGAGAGACAGAGAGAGAGACAGAGAGAGCAGGCTGGGCAAGAGGGACTAGCCCCAGGTCTCCTGGCGTGGGGAGGCCCTCCTATTCTCACCATGGAGCCAAATCAGCTTCTCTACAGCCTTGCAAAAGGGCAAGCTGCCCCTTCACATCTGAACCCTGAGCCAGGTTAAGCGTGTTTCTGTTCCTCACAACACAGTCTTCTTTTCAGGGTGTTTTTTACACAGAAAAGCCTAAAAAAAAAAAGAAAAACGGAGGGACACACAATAGGCTACCAAAGGCCTTGAGGATGACAAATTCCCTTGCTTTTAAATTCCGCACTGGTCCTCTGGGTGTACCCACCCTTCAAGGCATTTAAGATCAAAGACGGGGAGGGATACTCTGGCAGATGTTGGGTGAGGCCTGTTGCTCTCTGTGGTTGGTGACATTTTATTAGTCAGCCACTTAGGAATTGCTCAATGGGTGTCCATGGAGCAGAAGCTAAGGTCTGCAGGGCCAAGGTCTAGTCATAACCACAGAGCCCACGTCCAGCCCACACCTACAGGGCAAAGGTCAACCTTAAACTCACAAAGCCAAGGTCCCCATCAGATCCATGGGGCCAAGGTCTCCACAAACAGAGCCACGGTCCAGCCCAGACCTGAAGGGCCGAGGTCCACTCTAGACACCGCACGTCCTAGGAAACCCCCTGGGAACAGCTCACTTCCCTGTCTCACCCACCTTTCTGGAGCAGCAAGAGCAAGTGCCGTAGAGTAAATGCCTGAGTCTACTGGGGCTTTTCACATCCACGCTACAACATCGGAGCCAGAACACCAAGATGAAACGGACCTTGCTGGCCCACTGAACGTGCAATGAGCATTACGGAGAACCCCTGTCATGAGTGTCCCCGCTGAGTCACCAGCACTGACTGAACGCCTGCCTGCTGCTCGTGGGCTCCCACTTACTGGTGTGCGGCCCTCCTTGGCCTGCTCTCTTCCTCTGCCCCCTCTCTCATTTCCAGGACTCTGGACAGCTTGACCACATCTGACCTTTGGCACCCTCTCCTGGGTACCTGCCCTGTGGAACTTGCTGTTTGCCCTGCCAGGGAGGCTCCCTGGCAGCTGGGCCTGGACTTCAGGGCACCTGGAGGTTCAGGGCAGGGACTGCCGCAACAATGGGGGAGCTACCTGTGAAGGCAAATCTGTTCTCTTCTATTTCCTTTTTGAGGTGCTTGATTTCAAAGTCCCTTTCCTTCAGCAGCTTATACAATCGCCCGTTCTCATCCACTGTTTCCCTGAGCTGGTCGCGAAGCTGTTCAATCTCATCTTCAAGCATCCTGCAAAGCAAAGGCAGTTATGATTCTTCACAGGGACCAGTGGGCAGGGGTCCGCCCTCCAGGGCCCAGGTTTTTTTGTAGCGACTTGTGCACTAAGTGGGGATAAGAACGGGTCTGGACAAAATAGGAAATAGAAATTAAGGGAAGCTACATGAGCAGATTTTAACACAATGTTATCAAAAACTGAGTGCTTCAGCACACACACACACACACACACACACACACACACACACACACGGGAAAGGTGAAAGACATTTTCCATAACATGGTTTGCTATGGATTCAACAGAGAGACATAAAACCTACACTTAAAGAATTCATATTCCTTTTAAGTATCCATGGAACATGCATAAAAAAATGTATTAACATAAGCTACAAAGGCAACCTTAGACTAAAATTAGAAATCAATACTAAAAATATAGCAAAAATAAATGAAAAACAAAACCCCAAACCCATCATATGTTTGGAATTAAAACAAGAACAACAATAAAGAAAACAAAACAAAGAATATACTAATAAATTATTTATGGGTTAAGAAGAAATCATAATATGTATTATGAAGCATTTAGAACAGATTGAAATGCAGCTAAAGTGATACTTGAAGGAAATGTATAGTCTTTATTGCATATACATATTAGAAGACCAAATAGGAATTGTCTAAGCCTTAAGTTGAGTCTCTGGGATTCAGGTAAGCCTGACAGAACAGGTAGTTGACTTTATATAAGTTATTTGGCAGGCTTTTTTCAGAACACAAGAAACATGTGACTGATGAGCCTGCAATCACTTCTATTGTTACTGCATGGAACAGGCTCCCTAGAGACAGCTGCTCAGGAAGTAAATAAGTTATAGAAGTTACAGGTAACAGTAATTATCAGGTAACAGGTATTATTGTTGTTGTCCTTATGACACCAATGGCTCAAGTCTCCACCAATTAGTTTCTCTGATTTGGGGAAAGGTCATTTGGAAATAGGTCTGGGGTTAATTTTGAGCTAATATTTAAGAGCCATATGAATTTTATCAATTATTGAGAAATCTTTATGTTTTTTCCCCCAATTAGCATTTTTTAGTAGAACATTTTGAAAATTGAGAAACCATACAAAGTAGAATTTGAGAATGGAAAAAATAGATTCTGGATGAAACCAGAAGCAAAGAGCTCTTTGCGATTTCTTTTTTTTTAGTAAATTGACTAGCAGAGTCAATGCGATTTTGTGATTTTCTTTTTTAGTAAATTGTGATTTTTTTTTTTTTAGTAACTTGACTAGCAGAGAATTTTGTATCTATACAGATTCCTGCTTCTAAAAGCAGTATAGATCAACATGCATCTGCATGATGTTGTCAAATTTAGAACAAAATGAGAAGATTCTGGACCCTGTTCAACTTTTTCACCAACTGTACAATAGCAAGGAACCCCCCAAACGCTTTTTTAGGACAGGCAGGTTTATGTGTTATTATGTGTCAGGAAATTGGCACTGGAGAATAATCCCGGATGCGATTTGGAGCAATGATCATCCTTGAACCATTGGAGTCCATCAACCAGCTCCTCAGAAACCCAAACACATTTTCCATCAGAGACTGCATAAGAAAATTCAAGTGAATGTTGTACACCTGAAACTAATATAATATTGTATGTCAATGGTAACCAAAAAAGAAAAAAAGAAAAAAATAAGAAAAGAAAATTCAAGTGAATAAACTAAACTCTGATGAGTATGAAAATTTCAATTTGACTTTAAATGGCTTTTAAATATATTTCATATAAAATGACGTCCCCAGGAATACAGATGGTCCATCAGATGTGAGTCTTCAATGACGACCTGTGTCAACACCTCTGCATCTCACCTTTTGATCGTCTGTCTGCAGTCATTCCTCCCCTACCTCCTTACCTCTCTGCAGTGCTCCCAGGGGAGTTTAGACTTGGCATTACCTTCGCTCAAAGCTGTTTTTCAAGTGTTGCTCCCCGGCTTGGAGAAGGCTGAGGCCATCGTAGCTCTCCAAGGGCTCTGTGTGGTCCTCGACTCTGCTTTTGAGGCTCAGTTCCTTCTCCTTCCGTTTCTCCATCTGCTTCTGTAACCTTTTGTGCTGCATCTCCTGCATGGCCTTGAACTGGAGCCGCAAGGTGTCCTGTGAGCCTTCATCCGCTGCCATCTTGCCCTAGCAGTAGGAAAAGAAACCTGAGCTGAAGCAAATTCCACAAAGCACACATTTCCCAAGAGTGCTCAGCACACAGTCAGCCCTGTCTGTAGTCCCCAACCCTGGGGTTTCCTGCTTAGCTTTGCCCATGTCCATGTGGAAGCTTGGAAGACCCACTGTCACCTCAAAACCACTGAAAGCCAAAGCTGAGCTGAGCATCCTCCCCAGTCCTGACTGTGCCACCAGACTGCAAATGGCATCAGAATACTCCGCCATCACTCGGACTCAAGACTTCACCCCTTCCTGTCCCTAAAACAGTGGCTCTCAACTCTGGCTGAACGTTAGAGCTCCTAAAACACAACAGTGTTTGGACACATCCCTAGACCAATTAAATCCCAACTTCTAGGTATGGGGCTTAGACGTCATTACCTTTTAAACTGAGGTATAATTTACATACAGTAAAGTGCAAAAATCCTGAGTGCATAGGTCAATGAATCTGTGGTGACCCCCAGATCAAGGCGTAGGGTACTTCCTGTCCCTGAGTAGGCTATCTCGTGCACTCTCCCGTTAAGCCACTCCCCCAAGGTAACCACTATTCTGACTTCTGCCATTGAAGATGAGTTTTGTCTATTTCCTTTTTAATCAGCTCCATTGAAGTATGATTTGCACACAATAAAATACACTGATCTTTGTATCCAAATGAGTTTTGACACTATACAAGGGGTGCCAAAAAAATGTATACAAGTGGACACTTTGCTCAAGCAGTAGTTCACCGTTAGAAGTGTCTGGACGCTGATGGTAACCACTCTGAGCACCTATTGTAATTGCAGAAGTCAAACCTGACTTCTATTCATCTTTTGCTATCAGTATATACTGAGTATTACAATTTTAATAGTTTTCCTTTCTTAAAATGTGTATACATTTTTTTGGCACCTTCTCTGTATACATCTATGTAAACTACCACTACCATCATGATTTCTATCACACCAAAAGCTGCTTTGCATCTTTTTGCAATCCATCTCCCTGCCAGTCCCAGGTCTCTGCAGTTTTGCCTTTTCTAGAATTTCATATAACTGGAATCATACAGTATGTAGGCTTTTTTTTTTTTTTTGCTTAGTTCTACCTTTTAGAGATTCATCCATGTTGTTACGTGCATCACTAGTTCATTCTTTTTTATTGCTGGTTAGTATTTCATTTTTTATTGCTGGTTAGTATTTCATTGTTAGTATTTCAAAGCTTTACCACAGTTTGTTCATACATTCACCTGTTATTGGACATCTGAGCTGTTTCCATTTTTGGCTGTTACGAATAAAACTGTTATGAATATATAACAAAGTCTTTGTGTGAACATATACTTTTATTTCTCTTGGGTAAATACCTAGAAGTAAAAATGCTGGATTACATGGTAAATTTATGTTAGCTTTGTAAGAAACTGCTTAATTGTTCACCAGAGTGGCGGTACCACTTACGTTCCCACCACAGCGCGTCAGCGTTCCGGTTGCTTCACATCCAACACTTAGTATGGTCAGTCTGAATGTCAGTCTTTCAGATGGGTATGTAGTGGTATCTCCATGTGGCTTTAATTTGCGTTTTCCTGATGACAAATTATATTGAGCATCTTCTCATGTGCTTCCCGGACATTTGCGTATCTTCTTTTGTGACACGTCTAGTTACGTGTTTTTTGCCCATTTAAAGAATTGTGTTGTCTTCTTATTGAGCTCCTTATACATTCTGGATATTTGTCAAGTTTTGAACTTCACATAAATAGAATAATAGCACGAACACGCGAGTTTTTAAACCCTCCCCACATGCTTTTACAGTGTAGCCAGTGTTAAGCATCCAGGACTTAAACCAAACTCAAGTCACGTTATCCACCCACCACCTAATTAAACATAAATCTTGTGATTCATAAATGTTGTTGATTCATAAATGATTCATAAATGTTGATTCATAAATGTTGTTGATTCATAAATGTCTTCAAATCTGTGCCCATATTTCCATTCTCACTGATACCACTCTTACTATCACGCTCATGGCCACCGCAGGGCATTTGCCCCAGCTGTTCCCTCTCCTTGCAATGCTCTTCCCCCAGAAACATTGAGTCCAACGTACTTTTCTTCCACCTTGCTCACTTCTCTCAAGGGTCACCTTATCAGAGAGGACTTCCTCACCATCTCATTGGAGGAAGCATCCCTGCCCTCCCACCCCATGCCCCTTACCTTGTTTTATCTTTCTCCATTGCATTTAGCTTCACCTGACACATTATATATTTATTTGCTTGTTGATTGTTTCTCTCCCTCCCTGGCAGCCCCATAATGGCAGGCATCGTGTGATGTTCCTGCTGCATCTTCAGTGCCTAGACCAGGGCCTGGTGTGTAGTGGGCATGAAATGAATATTTGGTGAAGGCATGACAGATGGTTCTGTCCCCAGGACTGCTCGAACAGGCTCCGACTGCCCTCGCTGCCTCTCTCCGTCTTCCCACTTTCCTTGCAGTCTAGCCTGCGTTCACTGACGGACAACTTTCTTTGGAGCACAGCTCTGAGCCTGACATGTCCCTGCGCCAAAAGCTTCAGGAGATGCCCAATACCCGCCAAGCTAAGCCCAAAGGCATCAAAGGTGTTGGGGGATTTCGCCTCAGTCTCTCCTTCCAGCCTGTCTTCCCTCTCACAATGCCATGTTCTAGTGTCACCCTTCTCCTACACCTCGCAGAGAAAGTCTCGTTTGCCAATTTTATAACAGTGAGTCCAATGTACTTTTTCCGTAAATACTTTAGGCTTTGTGGACCATAGGGTTTCTGTTGCAACTATTGTACTCTGCCATAGTAGCAGAAAGAAGCCACAGACAAGGTAAAACGAGTGGGTGTTGCTGTGGTCCAATAAAACTGTATTACAAAAACAGGGAGTGAGCTGGATTTCGACTGTGGGCCTTTGTTGGCCAACACGATATAGAGGAATTGCACCGGAAAAGCCATCTAGAGATTGAAGAAAACCCTATTGAGCCTATTATTTGAAAATGTAACTAACGGAGTTTAAAAAACTAAATGTATCCCGTGATTCCCTATTTTTGCAGATTATAAGAAGGGACGATCATATACTTCATTTTCCAAATTGGGTCACCGTGGCGAGGGAAAGGGGAGCTATTAAGAATCGCTCTGAGTCAGGAGAGCAGCTTGAAGGCTGTGACCAGCATGCAAAGCAGCGTTTCCCACCCCTCTGCACCCTGGAACCATCTCAGGAGCTTAAAGATACTGAGGCCACTTGGTATCTTTCTCAAACCAGATCTAAGTGGGCCCTGCCTCTGCAAGACCCTGCCGGGGCTCACAGAGCCTGGCTAAGGGCTGCATCCATCCCACAGACATTTTTGTTTGACTCTCACAGAATGCTATGTTAGGATTTGAATTTGTTGGCAACACTCAAAGATCTGCAGATGTCAATGAAATCCAGATTTCCATCTTCTTTTATAAAAGTTCACAGATTTGGCAATGCCGGGCCTATCGTCCCACATGGAAAGCAGCTGCTGGGCAAAGGGAGTTCCCTCTGGGCAGGGGGTGTTCTTTCCACTCAGCTAGGGGCCCTATCACTCTCAGATGGTGCGGCTGGCACATCAGCTGCCTGTTATCACTGCAGTAAATGCTGTTCTCTCTTACACTTACTGGATTCACTTCCTTTTATTTCCCACTAGCCCCTGCAGATGTGAGGTTTTGTGACCCGTTAGGGCTCAAGCCTAGAGACATCTCAGAGGTTTGCTTCAGCCACTCTACTTGCCTGGGATGCTTTCCTCCCCAGGCCTCCCGCTGCCACCCTTCTCCTTCCTACGAACTCCCGTTTAGCCTTTAGGATTCCCCTGGAGGTACTCTGTGAACGCCTAGAATCCCTCAGGCATCCCTTGATCACTAAACTTACCTGAATGTATGACAATTATCTACAACTTTATTCTTATTCCTTTTACTAAGAGGCCTCTTAAGGGCAAGGGTCTTACGTCTTATTCACTTTTTAATTCTCAGCATCTGGCCCAGAATCGGCCTTCAATTAATATTTGCAGAATTGTCATTGAATGAATGTAGCAAGTGCTCAAAGAGGAGAAAAAGAATAAATGAATAAGTAAATGAATAAACACAGTAACTTCTTTTTCCTTTTCTATTCCCAGCATGCTCTTGGAGTCACTGGGAAACAGGTACTTCTTGGATATACACTGTTTCCTGGGCAAATTACTGTCTGTGCTTCAGCTTCCTCATCTGTAAAATGAGATTATAATCATTATATACTTCACAGGGTGGTTGTGAGGATTAAATGAGACAAAGAATGGAAAGTGTCTAATACAGTGCCTGGCATATAAGCACTCCTGACAGTTTTGCTATTATCTTTCTCATCATATGAAATGGGTATCCTTGGCCCAAATAACCTCTAGGAGCCAGACAGCATGCGTGCACTGACAGGACACCTGCCAGTTCCACCCCAGCCCCTAGGGCTCATGCAGTCAGTGGAGATTTGGATTTCATTGGTCTGGGCTGCGGCCTGGGCATCTGTCTATTATGAAAGCTTCCCAAGTGAGTCTCATATTGAGCCAGAACTGAGAATGAGGGGTGGTAATTGCGCTGAGAGACTGGCTGGGGAGACCTGCAAGAGAGGCACGCCCCTCAGTCAGCCTGAAGCTGAGCACAGAAGAAACTGGCCAGCAATGAGCAATTGGAAATTGAAATTTAAAATGCAATGCCATTTATATTCGCACACACAAAAAACGGAACTACTTAGGTATATATCTAACAACATATGTACAAGATCTATATGTGGAAAACTATAAAACTATGACAAAAGAAGTCAAAGAATAATTAATAGATATTCAAGTTCATGGATAGGAAGACTGAATATTGTTAACATGTCAGTTCTTCCCAACTTGATCTACAGATTCAGTGCAATAGCAATAAAAAAAACCCCAAGTTACTTTGTGGATATCGACAACTTGATTCTAAAGTTTACATCAAGAGGCAAAAGACCCAGAGTGGCCAATGCAATATTGAAGGAGAACAAAGTTGCAAGATTGATGCTATTGAATTTTAAGACTTACTATAATGCTATAGTAATCAAGACAGTGTTGTGTTTGTGAAAGAATAGACAAATAGATTAAGAGAACAGAATAAAGAGCCCATAAATAGACCCACACAAAGAGAGTTGGCTGATCTTTCACAAAGAATCAAAAGCAATCCGATGAAGAAAGAACAGTCTTTTCAACAAATGGTGCTGGAAAAACTGGACATCTATATACAAAAAAGTGAATCTAGACACAGACCTTATATCCTTCACAAGAAATAACTCAAAATGGATCATAAGCCTGTCTAAAATGCAAAACTATAAAACTTCTGGAAAATAATATAGGAGAAAATTTAGATGATCTTGGCTTTGGCAATGAGTTTTTAGATATAGTAGGAAAAGAATGATCCATGAAAGAAAAAAGTTGACAAGTTGGATTTCATTACAATTAAAAAGTGCTGCTCTGCAAAAGACACTGTTAAGAGAATGAAAAGACAAGCCCCAGACTGGAGGAAAATCTGTAAAACACGTATCTGATAAAGGATTGTATTCAAATTACACAAAAAAACTCTTAAAACTTGACAATATGAAAACAACCCAATTAAAAAGTGAGCAAAAGATCTAAACACACACCTCACCAAAGAAGATATACAGATGGCAGATAATCATATGAGAATTTCAAAATCATATGTCATTAGAAATCGCAAATAAAGCAACCATGAAATGCTCCTACATACCTATCAGACTGGCTAAAATCCAAAACACTGACAACACCAAATGTTGGCAATGAAGCACAGGAACTCTCATTCATTAATGGTGGGAATACAAAATGGTACAGCCATTTTGGAAGAGTTTGGATATTTCTTTCAAAGCTAAACATAGTCTTAGCACATGATTCAGCAATCATATTTACCCAAATGAGTTGAAAACTTATGCCTAGACAAAAACCTGTGAGCAAATGTTTATAGCAGCTTTATTCATAATTACCAAAAATGAGAAGCAATCACGATGTCCCTCAGCAGGTGACTAAACAAACATACAAGGGAATATTAATCATTGATGAAAAGAAATGAGCTCCAAGCCACAACAAAACATAAAGGAAACTTAAATGCATATTGTTAAGTGAAGAAGCCAGTCTGAAACGGCTGCTATATGCTGTATGATTCCAACTATATGACATTCTAGAAAAGGCAAAACTACAGAGATATTTTTTAAAAATCAGTAGTTGCAGGAGTTGGGGAGACAGAAGAGGGGATGAACAGTGGGGCACAGGGGTTTTTCGGGCAGTGAAACTATTCTGTATGATACTTTAATGGTGGATACATGAAATTATGCATTTGGCAAAACCCATAGGATTGTACAATACAAAAAGTGAACCCTAATGTAAACTATAGACTTATAAAGTTAATAACAACATATAGGATTATCAGTGGCAACAAATGTACCACACCAATGCAAGATGTTAATAAAGGGGGTGTGGGGGGAGGACTATGTGGGGACTGTACTTTCTGTTTAGTGTTTCTGTAAATCTAAAACTGCTTTAAGAAATAAACAGTTTTTTGTTTTTTTTTTTAAGTTAAGATTGAGGCTAAGGCTGCATGGAAGGAACTCTCGCTCAGGAAGGACTTAGAGCCATGCCACCACTTCCTGTGGTGAAACGAAGATTCCAGAGGCAGTTGAGTGCACAGGGCACAGGGACCACTGAGAAAGGGCTGAGGCCCCATCCAGGCCTGAGCTTCCCTTGGGATTCCCAGCAACCACCTGGGGTCCTGGAGGTGGAGAGGACAGGCCCAGAGAAGCCTAGCTGGGTGCCCAGTGCACTGCAGGACAAGGCTCACCGACTGTCTGCCTGGCCAGCATCAATGTCGGGTTGGGTTTGGGTTGGGGATGGGATGAAGATGACTGGTTCGCCGGGCAGGAGTCCCGCTCTGAGGGGAACTCTCTCGTCCGTGTCCCTGGTCCTGTGGAGCTGGCCCTGGGGCGGGAGGATGGGGGCAGTAGATGGCACCAGGTGGCGTAGTTCCCACTCCACCCTTCAGTGTGGTGCGAGAGGGCTCGGTAGCAGAGACCAGAAGAGGGCGAACCTGAGTTGGACTTCTGACTGCCACGTACCAACTACAGCACTTTGAGCAGGTGACCCACGCTTTGCGCCTCACTAACCCCGCGGACAATATGAGTCTGCCCGGAGAGGGGAGGGGGCTGTGCGTGAAGATTCACAGAACGAAAGCAGGCGAGTCCGCGCTCTGCGCCCGGCGCGCAGTGAGCATCCAGCAGGTGGCAGCGCGCTCCGGGGAGCGTGTGCGCCCCGGCTCCGGCTCCGGTCCAGGCCCCCCGCTCCCCCCGGCGGCTGCGGGCACCCCGGCTCCAGCCCGCGCCCTTCCGCACTTCCCCGCACTTACAGCGGTCACTCGGCTCCTGCTTTCTGGGGCCGCGGCAGCTCTGTCACTTCTTTCGGACGCCTTCTCGCGCTGCCCCGGCAACTGTCACCAAGGAAACCAGCAATGCCACTCGCGACTCATCACGAGTCTACGGAGGCCGAGAGGGTGCCGAGAGTCCTGAAAGTGACAGAGGCTCAGGTGGTCCAGGATGCGGCGGTGGGCTGGAAAGGGGTCCCCTGTGCCTGAGAATTTAAAGCTGGTCCAGTGGTCCACTTCTGGAACATATGTTTTAAAAGTTCTGTGGACCAAACGTTCTGCACAGAGAGACACATTCCGCAGGCTTGCAGAATGATCCCACCACGAAAATAAACGTAGCCATTCAGAATGTTTTTGAAAAATGTAAAAATCATTGTGGGAGAAGGTCATGTGATGGTAAGTGAAAAAAGCAGGAGACAAAATAGTAATTGCTAAATAAATAAAGTTGTGTGTTTTAAAACTAGGCACAGAAACAAGACTGGGAGTGATACATAGAAATATTAAAAGTTATTATATTGGGGTGCTGGAATTGCAGTGCTGTGTTTGTATTTTTGCATTTTAGAGGATTTTAAATATAATGAACATGGTTTATTTTCATAGTGGAAAACACCTGTTTTTTTTTTTTTTTTTAAAGGCACTCTCCAGTTTTAGTCACTACTGTATTCAGGGTTATATGGAGGTGGGAGACAAATTTCTAGGAAAGGAGATCCAAGGAAGTGTTTCCTGTATTTATCTAGGCCTTTATAATTTGAAAAGCTTCACATATCCCATAGTTGTTTTTCTTTCTCTTTTTCCTCATGAGGCATTCGCCCACAGACACGCACGAAGATGTGGCACCACACACTTTGTAGAACTCTAGTACAATATCACCACCAGAATACTGATGTTGACACAATTCACCGATCATATTCACATTCCCCTCGTTTTGCTTGTATTCACTTCAGTGTGTGTATTTAATTCTATACAATTTTATCACATGTTTAATTTGACCACCATAGTCAAGACACTAAACACTGAAATCACAAGGATCTCCCTTGTTGGACTTTTTTTTCATGTTTATAATGCTTGTAGACTCTATCTCATTAAGGGACCACTTCCCAGGCCTGTGACTCTGACACACACCGGTGGGGGGAAAGAAGGAGGGCATGGTGTGCCAGCTGAGTTGCCACCACCCTGCCACCTCCCTCTATTGTGAGAAAGCTTTCAAACAAATTCTCCGTTTTATGAGCCCTGACCCATCTCTCACTATTTCAGGTTTTCTCCAAATAACTGGACATTTTTCTCTAAACGGTGGCTTTGTTTGTTCCATTCTGATGAACCAAAAATCAGGCAAGGTGAGGAAACCACCTTTCTCACCTCACTTGGTTCCCTGCACAGTCTGCTCCCATCTGGCTTTACTCCCAGCCCTGCCATTGGCTCTGCCTCAGCCAAGTCCCCGGTGACATCCCTGACACGCCCTCCTCCTTCATTGCCCCCCCTCACCCCCACTCTCTTGCTCGCTTCCCAGAGCATCTGACACCAGCACCACTTAGATTTTCCCTCCCTGGTGCCCCAGCCCTCCGCCTGCTCCTCTGGCCTGCTGAGATCTGTCTCCACCCCTTCACTCCTCCCTTTCTCCCCCTGCCTCCCACCAGCTGGGATCTCAGCTTCCCTCCCTATGCCCCTGAGGTCTTGATCATTCTCAATGAACAACCCCAAACCTCGGTTTCTCCTCTGATCCATGAGCCTGTTTATCCACCTGCCTTAGCTGCCCCATCGGCTCCTCACAGGGAACCAACTGCTCTCGCAGCCTTCCTGAATAGCACCCCCCAGTTCCCAAGTCAGGGCTCCGCAACAGACGATGGCAGGCCTTTCCATGGAGCTGCACACGCCTGTCATGACTGCTCCCCTTGTCGGGCTTTTATAACCACACCCACTTCTCTCTTGCCCTCCCCTCCCCCAAGTCCCTAACTGCTCATCTGTTCTCCGTTTCTAAAATTTTGTCATTTCAAAAATTTTATGTAAATGGAATAATATAGTGTGTAACCTTTGGGGATTGACTTTTTTACTCAGAATAATTCTCGAGATTCATCCAAGTTGTGTGTTTCAATAATTTGCTCCTTTTTTATTGCTGAGGGGTTTTCCGTGGTATGGACGTACCAGAGTTTGTTTAACCATTCACCCATTGAGGGACTTCTGAGCTGTTTCCAGTTTGGGGTTATTATGAATCAAGCTGATGTAAACATTCATGTACAGGTTTTTGTGTGAACCTAAGTTTTCATTTTTCTGGAATAAATGCCTAAGAGTACAGTTGGATGGTAATCACTTGTTTAGTTTTTTAACAAACTGTCAACTTGTTCTGTAGAGTGGCTGTACCATTTTACATTCCTACCAGTGATGTATGAGTGACTCAGTTTCTCCACATCTTTGCTAGTGTTTGAGGTTGTCACTATTTTTTATTTAGCCACTCATAGGTGTGTAGTGACATCTCATTGTGGTTCTAACGTGCATGATGGATAATGATATTGAACATGTTTCTCAGGTGCTTATTTGCCATCTGTATATCCTCTTTGCTGAAGTGTCTGTTCATGTCTTTTACCCAATTTCTAACTGTTGAGTTTTGAGAATTCTTCATATATTCTAGATACTAGTCATTTGCTGAGTATGTGGTTTTCAAATATTTTCTCCCAGTCTGTAGCTTGTGTTTTAGTTCTCTTCACCTGGGCATTCACAGAATGAAATTTTCAAATTTTGATTAGGTCCAGTTTATCAATTTCTTTTGTTTATGAATCATGCTTTTGGTGTCCAGTGTAGGAATTCCTTGCCTATTCCTGGATCTTAAAGAGTTTCCCCTATGATTTTCTTAAGTGTTAGAGTTTAATGTTCATGATTTACTTTGATGTAATTTTTGTATAAGGTTTAGGTCAAAGTTGTTTTTGTTTTTTTCCTATGGGATGTCCAATTGCTCCAGCACCATTTGTTGAAAGGTATGCTTCCTCCATTGAATTGCTTTTGAACCTTTGTCAAAAATCAGTTGAGCAAACTCAACAACAACAACAAAACAATTAAAAAATGGGCAAAGGACTTGAACAGACATTTCTCCAAAGAAAATATACAAATGGTCAATAAGCACATAAAGAGATATTGAATATCACTAGCCACTAAGGAAATGCAAGTCAAAACAACAGTGTGATAATTCTCCATACCCATCAGGATGCTATTATTTAAAAACTGGATAATAACAAGTGTTAGCCAGGATGTGGAAAAATTAGAACCCTAGGCATTGCTGGTGGATATGTAAAATGGTGCAGCCACTATAGAAAAGTTTGGCACTTCCTTGAAAAGTTAAACTTAGAATTATCATATGATCCAGCAATTTCACTTCTGGGTATATGCCCAAAATATAATGTTAAAGCAGGGCCTCAAATACTTGTACACCAATGTTCACAGCAGCATATTCACAATAGCTAAAAGGTGGAAACAACTTGTGTCCCTCAACAGATGAATGGATAAACAAAGGTGGTATAGCCATCTAATGGAGTATTATTGGGCCATAAACAGGACGAAATTCTGATACACGCTACAACATGGATGAACCTTGAGTACTTCATGCTAAGGGAAATAAGCCAGACACAGAAGGACAAATATTGTATGATTTCATTTATATTAATTACCCAGAGTAGGCAAATTCATAGAGACAAAAAGTAGAATAAAGGTCGACAGGGGCGTGGGTAGGGAAGGGAAATGGAGAGCGATTGTTTAAAGGGTATGAAGTTTCTGTTTGGGAGGATGAAATGGTTCTGGCGGCAGATGCAGGTAACGGTTACGTTGCATTGTAAGTGTCCTTAGTGTCACTGAATTGTACACTGAAATTGGTTAAATGGTAAATTTTGTTACGTATATTTTACAATACAATGTCTAAAAAATTAGTTGAGCATATTTGTGTGGGCCAACTGCTCTTTTTTCTGATTCCCAAATTAGGTCCTTCTCAGAGTTCAGCGTAGCTCCAGCTTTAAAGCGGGGCCTTCATCCATGCTTATTTATCTTTTTAAAGATAAGGTCACCAAATAGATTTCCCTTCACTGAAATTACACTCTCTCCCGCAAGCAAGTAAATATAAACAGTTAGTGATCCTACTCTTACTGTGAGAAGCAAAATTGAATTAAATAAACTGTCAGAGGTCAGAATACCGGGGTATTAACTCTGCGATGTAAGCCATAAACCTCAACTTTCTTAAAATACCAATAGTACCCTTATTACCATGACAACCAAACAGGTCACGAAAGTGCTTTGTAATGTGAAATGCTCGTCAGTTGTCATTATTATTACAGATTTAGCGGTTTCGCCTCAAAATGGAAGTAAGCTTTGCTGCAGCTTAACACCCAGGCTCCACTTGGCTCTCCCCACTATGGACCTCAGCTTTGCAGGTCGGAAATCTAATTGATCATTGTACCAGGATTGTCTCTTGGGGCTAGACCTGTTGTAGTCACAAGGCCTGTGTGTTCGGCACATCAAATATTTAATATTTGATAGATCAGAATTTGGAATAAGGAAAGGTTTTATCGAAATGGCACCAGGAGAGAGACTTCTAGTTTTCTCAAATCCATCTTAACAGCACCCCAAATTCCAGCATCCTATATATCCAGGGAAGGGAGAAGAGGCGGGGCAAGAGATGGGATCCAAGGAAGAGTGGGGAAATATCTAAATCTTTGTTCCCAGCTGGTCAGACCAGAAGTTACTCAAGCCTCAGGCAGAACTGCTCTGGTCAATTAGTATTATCTATAGCAATACAGGCTAGAATTAGGGGAGAATCAAGGGAACGAAGCATTTCACCCTATTACAGACCTACACCAGTTAAAGTACTGTGATTGACATGGAACCCAGAATACTAAATCACCCGTTTACTTTATGGGATTGTGACTGATAGCCAGAGACTCTCCCTTCCCAGAATCTGACACCTTCAAAGCCAAGAGTCATCAGAAAGATATCGTGCATGGATTCAGAGCAAACAGAGGTAACCTGCCTTGAGATATTTTTGACCAAGGGTTAATTAAGCCTTATTAAATATTTCTCTTCACAGTCAGGAGCCCCCACATAAAAATTTTTCATTTTCTCCAGGTTCAAGTTCCTTGTTTCTGGAAGGTACTGGATACACACAGCCAGTTCTGCTCTTTGATTCTCCATGGATTTGGGCTTTCTTTATTGGTCACTAGCCTCTTGTGGATTACCCTCAGTACATTTTGTGTTTTAGTTTAACACCATTTTGGCTACGGTGAAGTCTTATTTTATCCATGGAGCTATTTTGTCTAAGATGTGTTTGTATATATGGTGATCTCATTCATCATGTTGACTGTGTTAGAAAACGCAATGTTCTGCCAAGAGTCGTTAGTCCTGGGTTCTTAGGGACCTCTATGACGGATGAGATGTACTCTGGCTCTCCGCCAAGCCCTCAGCACAATGGATTGGCAATATATTTTATATTTTCCTCCCAAATTTCTCATTCCCACTCTTGTTTCATATTTTGACCTTTTAAAACACTTGGATGAAAGTCACCTGGTGTCAGTGAAAATCAGTTTGATTAGGTTCCCCAATGCCTTGTGTACTTTCTAGTTTTTAATTTTCCACCTCCACAACAGTCAAGAGCATTTATTAGTATATATGGGAATCTCATCTTCTTTCTTATAAAGGCAGAAACAAATCCTGAGGATTTTCACATATGAAACAATCTGAGGATAAAGTAGCTCCGATATATTGGAAATGATACTGGACTTGGGACCTGGATGAGCATGCAGGTGTATGGGCGGTGGGGCACGAAGGGAAGGGAAGGACAGGTAGTTCTTACACAGGCATCACTTTATGTACCTGCCTTCCCTTCCATGATGCAGTCTCTCCGTGTGACCAAGGGTCTCAAGTTCTGCATTTGTGCCCCAGCTCTGTCACTTTTCAACTGTATGGCCTTGAATCAATGACAGCTTTCCTCATGGAAAAAGTCAGGGTAATACGTGCTTCAGAATTTTTGTGAGGAACTAATGGAAAAGAGTATTATGGCATTTTATATACAGCAAAGCACTGTACATAATTATCATTGTGGAGCATGCACTGTTTTAAACTCGAATATGGCACAATCTGAAAAAAGATCAAGTTCACTGTGGCCTAGAAGAGTACAAAGAAGCTGTATCGAAAGTAGAAGTTGGGTTGGCTCTTTAAAGAGAGCACTGAATTCACTGGGAGTGGAGAAGGGGAACATTCAGGAAAGGAGCAGAGTGTAAGCAATGGTGTCAGGGGCAGTAGTGAGCACAGGGCTTCGGCATCAGTGTAACCGCTGGAGCCAGGTGGCACCTCCTGTTCAGCAGGTGAAGGACCCAGGTTTAGTGGTGGCGACAGGGAAAGGAAAAGGACAAGTTTGAGTGAGGAGAGACATTGCTTACGAAAAAGTGGCAGGAGTTGGTGACTGATTTACTAGAGATAAATGACAGGAGGAAGGAGAGACACTTCTAAGAGTCTGAGCCCAGAATGTGACAGGGAGATGGAGGGTGACAGAAATGGGTAAGGCAGGAAGGAGCGTAGTGAGAAAGACACTAAGTATGGCTGTAGACAGGCTGCGTTTAGGTAATAAGGCTCTAGCTGAAAGGTATGGTGGCATTTCCACCTCACATTGCAAAATTTTAGTCACTCTGTGACACGTCAGAATTACACCGGGGGCAGGAAAAAGACCTAACACCAATGTTGTAAGAAGCTCAGAATACTACAGAGAGGATCTGTTCCTAAGTTCCTCTGAGGGGACCAAGTGGACGCTGGCCTCCACTCTATTTAGCACTACTGAAGTTAGGAGAAATTTTCCTAAGTTTTGTCTTGCTAAAAACAAAATCTTTTGCCTCATTTCAGTGACTAAGGGGAAAGTAGGCTCTTTATATCAAGGCTGGTGCATGTTCGGTTTCCTTTCTCAAATTTCCCTATTTTTGTTTGAAGAGCTTTCAAACAGGACCAAGTACATAACTGTCAGCTCCACTATTTGGCAGTTCCTCAGAACTTTAAAATACCTTATGTTCATTCAGCTTAGTTCTGGCCTAGTAGGTTATGTTGCCACAGGCTGTACATTTACATAGGGATGGATCCTACATTTCAAGTTCTTGAAACTCTCTGGGCATTTCCTCATCTGAGGCCCGAGGCGTGGCCTACACGACCAACTCTGTACTCCAAAATCCTGACTCAGCGGATCGGGAAGTGGAGGGTACTTCGAGGTTTTACATAGGTGTGGAGTTAAATTCCAACTGTCACCACCAGATGTCACTGTCGCTTACTAGAAATAGGTAACTTCTCTGGGGACAGCAGGATCCTGAATGTGAAAGAAACAAAACGTACTTGTTCTAATTAATTCAAAGACTTATTGAACACCTATTCGTGTATGAAGCAAGCACTAACGCCAGGTGCTCTGGATGGAAAATCATCAAACAGACTAGTGGAGAGAGGTATGGAAGCAATCATACACCAATGCTCCAATAACAGGCAACATTCAGGCAAGGAATCGAACTCGCAGTGAAAAATCGGCGTACCATCTACGTAAGGCAGAACATCGCTTCCTCAGGGAGACCTTCTCTGAGGCAACCCTGGGTTAGGCCCCCCAGCCTATTGCATCCTATTCCTAGGATTCATTATGCTTTTTGTAACCACTTACTTAGTGCCATCCTTTCCTGCTAGACTGTAAGTTGTGAGAGGGCAGGGCCCATGCATCTTGTGCTGTTGCATTCCCAAGCTTAACACAGTGACAAGGTAACAGCAAGCATTTCCTGAGTTTGCTAATACGTCAGGTGCTATGCTAAGCCCTTTACATTCGCCATTGCATTTAATCTTCCCAAAAACCCTAGACCACTGATATGGTCCCCATTATACAGATGAGGAAACCACGGCTACTTGGCTAGTAGGTGGCAGAACCATGAACCCAGGTCTGACTCAATAAAAAGTAGTATCATAGCCACTAGAGCCACTTTTAAGAATTTCCATAATCTGATGCCAGCCTATTCATCCACCCTTATTTACCATTCTCTTCTTCAGGCAAGCAAGCCCACTCATTTTCTCTTGATCACATAATGATCACCACCATCTCAACATTTCACTTTGTTCTTCTATCCTATGGCATTTGTCTAGATCAATTTCTCAAATTAGTATTAGTAAATTTACTAATACTAACTAGTAAATATTAATACAAATTAGTAAATACTAATTTGAGAAATTGATCTAGACAAATTGTCACTCTAACAGATGAGTATATTACTGATTTTGTGAAACTACAGTGTATTTAGTTTCACAGAATCAGTAATATACTCATCTGTTAGAAGGACAGTTTTTTTGAAACTTGTTCCCCAATTGTTCTTCTGCAGAAGGCTTATCCTTCATGAAACAATTGTTAGGACTGCCTACAAGTATTTCCTGTAACGTCTATTGGAAACTGATTGAAGTTCTTAGTAATAGCATATATTTTTAAAGCATTTTCTCATAGACCCATATAATGATCTATAAGGTATATAGGACCACAGAAATTACCTAGACCAATCTCTCATTCCATAGCTAGGAAAAGATCTGGTCCAGCTTCTATAGTCAGTGGTGAGCCAAGATCATGCTATAATATAACATCTTGTCTAATTTTAACTACTGCTACTCTGGCATTTCTTTCACAAAGGCCAACATTTCAAGTCTATTTAACACCTGCTGGCATCTACCACTTGACTACTCAGGTTCGTCCCAAACCTACAACTTTCCTTGCTATGTGACCTTGAGTTAGTTATTTAAACTATTCATGCCTCAGTCTCCTCCTCTGTGAAATGAGGATCACAGCTCCTATCTCTTAGGGTTGTTAGGAAACTTAAATGACAATATACCTGAAAAGTGCTTAGAGCAGTGTGTGGCACACAGTTAAAGCTCCATAAATGTTAGCCATCGTTCCTATTTGGTAAATATTCTTTAACCCTGGTTCTTATCAAAGGTACAAAATGTTCTCTTTTTTCTTTTTTATGCTACTTTGAGGAACGATTTATTTTTCCAAACTGAAATAAATACAAGACATTTGATGTGTTTACTTACTTTAATAACACTACATTTACCATGTTGTCACCATGGAATGTAAATTCAGGTTAGACAAGAGAATTTCACAAGTACAGTAAAGTCTTCTGTATACCAAAGTTTGTGTATGTCTGACCAGATTGCTCATAAATCATTAATCACTTCCATTACAGGTAATTTGTTCAATTTAATCTTTATAATTCGTACAGAGAAAATAAACATACTGCACACATTTAAAAAGTGTTTTTCATTGCATTAGCACTTAAAATACATGTTTCTATTTCAAGATGACATTAAAAAAATTATTCTAATATAACAGCAACAAAAATATAGTTATGTAATTACAAAAGAGCTAATCTGGGATCCATAATTAAGTTATTCTTATGTTTACAAGTAGGATTCTGAAATAAATACTACCTTCCAGCAGGCCTACTATCGGCATTTTAGGTTTGGCTACACACACACACACACACACACACACATTTTCAGCTGTGGGGAGGCTTGTAACGTTGCATGCCATGCACTGTTCTGAAAGCGTTCTTCAAGAGCCAACCAGCCCTAAAAACTGAAGCACTCTTTCAGTCCATGAGGCAGGCAGAAAAAAGTTAAATTAACAGGGGCAAACGGGATTCCTACATAACATCAAAAGCATGTGATATTCTGCAGCAACTGGGAGTACTTCGGGATTGGCATGTTGTCTTCTTTAGAACTAATTTCATCAGAAGGGTTTAACAAAGTGGACATTTTACCACTATCCAGTGCATTTGAAAGTGACATGTTTCTTAGGTGCTAACTTGATTCCTCTGAACAACGTAGTTAGTGAACTCTAGTCACTAGTAATTTAGTCAGCAGGCAAAACAAGCCTGCAAGAAAGGACGCCAATATGCAAGTTACCATGTTATTGTCTGACCCACTCAAACAATTTATTTTCAACACAAACATATAACCTCAATATGAGATGTCTTACTACAGCAAGCATCACCAACCAGATAAGACAGCATCTCCTCTAAGGCTTAGGTTTTGCCCAGAATTCCTGGTACATAGAATAGCCCATACCTAAAGAAAAAGAATGCTAGTTAAGCATATCAGTATTTTTTCAATATTAAGACAATTAAAAACAGTTCACAAACAGGCTAAAAGTAGCATCCTTGCTAGCGTGCGATGTTTATAAGGGGAACAAGACCTTAGGCTGCTTTTGCCTTCTTAAACAATTTAAATTTCTAATATTCTTTTCAGTCTCCCAAGTAGACTGAGGTTAGTGTGACTAGCTCAGATGGTTAAAATACTTGTTTTAGGGGCGGTCGGATGGCTCAGCTGGTTGGAGAGCGGGCTCTGAACAACATGGTTGCTGGTTCAATTCCCAAATGGAATGGTGGGCTGCGCCCCCTTCAACTAAAGAGTGAAAATGATGACTGGACTTGGAGCTGAGCTGTGCCCTCCACAACTAGATTGAAGGACAACTACTTAGAGCTGATGGGCCCTGGAGAAACACAATGTACTCCAATATTTCCCAATAAAATTAAAAAAAAAAAAAAATTGTTTTCAAGGACAATCAATATTTATCTGGAACCTTTAAAAGGAGTCACTCTTGCTACACAACACCAGATAAAGTCAATTAATTATAAAGCCCATAAAAGCATGTAATACCTACATTAAAAAAAAATATTTTCCACCTTCAAAACCTCAATAAAACAGTAATCATGTCTTTCCTAGATAATGGATCTTACTTCCAACCCTATTTGCATGTCTGGACTCATAAGGAAATAATAAACTCAGTGGACAGGATTGTCTTCTTCCTTCCTTCCTTCCAAATCTTAGTAAGATATTTCATACAGAAATAAAATTATGTCACTACTTGAACTATTTTTATTAATTCACTTTTTCAATGAGAATAAATATGTGATATTTGCAAACTGCTTCAAAGTTAGCTAAAAGTATCTACCTTCTTTTATTTACAAAAAAATCCATGAATGGGGAACCACAAATATGAAAATTTCCTGCAGGAACCTACCAAGAGTCATTGCTCCCACAACAAAGCCTTGGGCTGCCACACGCATGTGGATCAAGTGAATGGACATTTTGGTATTTCCCCTGCTCTTCAATTTATATAATCCATATGCAACAATTGCTGCAAAACCTGCCATTCCTGTAAAACAAACAGTCACAAGTATGTCAGATACATGGGGGCAGGGAACCAAGATGATTTTATCATCAATCAATGTACTTTCTACTATTTTTACAAGGATGCTTTATGACATCATTAATTAGCTAACATACACATCAAATTTTTAATTTTCTCCCTCAGAACAGAACTCCAGATCCAAAATTGGTAGCAAACAATAGCTGATCCAAAAAGTTAAGATCTTCAAAATGTGGGCTTGTGAAGCCAGTAGATAAATTCCTTTAAGAGCACCAGGGGAACGCTTCCTATCTGTCCTACTTCCCTCTCTGAAAGGAACCAGTTAACATAACAGAAATGGTAATAAACCATAACTGTGATTACAACAGCTTTTTTTAAAGTCCTATGAGTCCTTCCAGCAAATCATTGAGACAGGGTGGTCTTGGGGGTCCCCCAACACATTCAATAAAACAATAAGTCTAAATACACACAGAAGTTTTATAATAAGACCTATATCATGCCAATCTCAGCATATTTTAACAACATATGAAAAATATTTGAAAATAAATGATTTATGGATATGCTTGATGAACAAGTAGATCACACTTCAACTGTGTTAAAGCATACAACACATTATTAGACCATCAAAGGCAAACTTACCAATGGGGACAAATGGTGCCTCTTTAGCTTTTCGGATAAGTTTAGATCCCTGATCTTCATCGTATGAAGAAAGAGAAACATCTGAGTTGGTTGACATAGTGATTGAAGAATCTTCCTGAAAGAGAATTTCCATGAGGTTCTGCAATCAAAACCAACTAGAATAATAAATGGATGTACTTAAAATAATGCTAGTATATGCTATCCATGAACTTTAAAAAATATTTTTAGAAATCAACTGCATTTTTAATCCATAGCCACCTTTAGGGAGGGTTATATGTTTTTATCACCCCCTACTGTTTTGATGTTTCTCCCATACAATCAATTCCTTTTTAGTACCACGTTGTTAATAACAGTGAATTTAAAAAAAAATTACTTGTGTCAATTAAAATAGTTGCTATTAATTTTATGACTATCTTCATCCTTAGTCAACTTCAACTTGACAACTTTAAATTACTCAACAAACGAATAGTCCTGATATAGTAGGACTATTCAACATGCCTCTTCAATAGCATGTTGAAAATCCTACTAAATACTTTTGAGTAGTTAAGTGTAGTCTTTACTGCTTTCAACTGCAACTGACTTATTTATTCCAACATGCTACCAGGCTTCAGTTCTCACCTCTGAATAGTTTCCAACCTATTACACTAATCTCTATTATTGATGGTGGCTGTCTTTGGGGAAGATTATTCAGAATAGCTGAGATTTCCACTTAGCTCATTATTTACTCCTTTTAAGGACAAAGCTTTTATTTTAAATACTATTGCTAAAAATGTCTCCTTTTAAACATGACTTATGTTCGATTGAACTCTTAGTTTTTTGACTTAGGGTTATCATTTTTAACATCACTATAACATAAAACTGAACTACCTTCAGGGTCTCCTTAATGAAGATCGCCTAAGCTTTAGCTGTCTTCCTTTACACATCATATATTCCCTGGGCTTCCCTCTTAAAAAATTATCTACTTTCTTTTATATTATTCCTTTAAGTGGTACCAAAAAAGGCAAGATATTGGCCCGATCATTATATGAATAAGGGGGCAGGAAAAAAATGTCATTTCCATTATCACAGGGACCAAAGGCTTCATTCTCCCTTTTCGGTCATCTTTCTTTACACAGGAAGCTAGCAGGCGTTTCATCACAATGATGCAATAACAAATTCAATTTCACCTTAGTCACAGTAATTGTGTATATACTTCCTTTTTCACTGAGCTGATGTGAGCTGTCAAACATAGTATGTAAGTGTACAAGTCTCTGACTGGTATCAATTACAATAAACTCAAAAGTCAACTGCCCATCCCACTTCCCAAATAAAATCTCAGTACCTTTACTTCTGGGTTTTTCATGGGCATCAATCCTACTCCCTTCTCTAACAATATGTCTCATTCAACACTTTGCTATTCAAGCGGTGTTAGTAGTGGTTAAGGCCCTCAAATAAAATCCAACTCTAGAGGTGAGGCTTAGTACTTAGTTTGAAAAGTAAAATCGTCCCTTCAAGTCCCCATCCCCACTGGGAAGAGTCTAATTCTGTCATCTGACAGAGAAGACAACCTTAATCCAGAGCAATTGTGCAGTATCACACATCTCAATTGGAGAAAACAGATTAGAACTAGTGCCTGTCTGTCTCTCTCTTTGTACTCTATTACCTAATTGAATAAACCTCTACTTACTGAGCTTTTATTATATACAAGGTTCAAGAAGCTCAAGGTTCAGAACGCTCACTACACAGCTGAAAAGATTAAACAAACACTGAAATAAGTAATGGTTCAAAAAGTAAATTTTTTTAAAAAAGAGACATAACATAGTGTGATTACTTGCCAATAGCATAACAGAGAGAATGAGAACTGAATTTAGAGTGTGATGTTTTTTAGCTAAAGTAGGTTTGGGAAGTTTCACAGAAAAATATTTGAAATTGGCCTTTAAGAAACTACATAAACTGACAAGATGGAGATTAAACATTGTATTTATTTTAGGTTAGTATATGTTTATTAGTTGCCTTCATAACTAATCATAAGCTTCTCAAAGGCATAATTTTTATTACAAATTCTCCTTCCACCTCCCTTGCCAAACCCACATTCTAATCAATTAAACTTCTTATAGATGCTCTCTATACCTCCAAGCCTTTGCACAAGCTGATTCCTCTAACACTTCTCCTCCCTTGAATTGTAAAAAATATGCAAATCATGCCTAAAATTAAATGGAGCCTTATCCTCCAGAGACTTATCTAATAATTTCAAAGGATTATTTTTTCCACTAGCACTAGATTTTCCTTTATCTTTTTCTCATCCACCCACAGCAATTGACCGGTATCTGTCAGAAAGTTGAACAGGTGCAAAAAGAGGCACCAGTAACCAGATATTCAAAGGCAACTTGGAAAACACAAATTATTCTGTACAAGGAGTGAGCTACTACCGAAGACCTTTTAAAATGCTTAAGAACCTACAAGAGACCTAAGGGAGGATGACCTGCCCGCCATCAGGTGATGCAACAGACTGAAGGATCTTCACGGCCTGTCATTTTGGTCTCAGGAACTACTATCGAACAGTGGTCTGCAATTTTGATTTTGCATCAGTTACCCATCAGCTTCTTTAAAAATGGCTGCCAAGGTCCCATTATAAAGAAATTGATTCAGATGGTCTGGGGCAGGGCCCAAGGAATGTGTATTTTAAGAAGTCCCCTCTACTGATTCTGGTCCACACGAGAAGTAAGAGAGGCCCTGGTGTACAGGACTCAAATATGTTTGTCATGCCGGGGCCTGGTACCACCTCAATCCGTCAGAATTTCTCATCCCAACCGTCCCTACTCAAGTGCCTGGGTACTTCCGGAAGCCTGGATGCCTTTGGTAGGAACTACCCCGAAGAGGGAAGCAACTGCTTCCCATACCGGTAATAAAAAGAGAAGGGCGAGTAACACTGCCGAATCATTCGGCTGCTCCCAGTTCTAAATCCATGCTACGTATGTTTTGTAATCTCTAACCAGAAGAAATTTAAATTCCATCACAGATGCTTTGACAGAGCCTGAGGCCTTCTCACCTTCCTGGGGCGAGAGGGGGTCGCCGAGGGTGGCAAACAGGGGGTCGGGGAGAACAGGAACGCAGTGTGGTTTTACGCCCTGCCCTCAACCTTTCCCCTCCCTCCCCTCTCTCTCCCCGTGACCTTGTCAGGACTCCACGGCCGCAGCGCTCGCCCTCCCCACCCCTCCTCGTCCACCGCTCGGCTCCGCGCTCGGGGTACGCTCCATGCTACCGGTTCCCGGGAGTCGGCCCCAGCCCCCGACGCGGTCACTCATTATCCCTCATTATCGCCCCATCCGTCAGTCTTCCCTTTCAGCCACAGTTCAATCTACAAACGTTCGCTTCAGCTCCCTGGCTTCGTATCCTCTCACCCGACAGGGCGTCAAGCCATGTCTTTGGACCCCCAATCTCCCTGAACCACGAGGTCCGGCCTGACCCCCGCCAACTATACACGTAGCTCACCACCCCCTTCCTTCCAGGCCGCGGTCCACTCTCAGCCCCGCGGCCCCCAACCCTCCTAAGACGCTCTCGGCCCAGCCAAGAGCGGCCCCACTTCCTTCCACCTCACGGTAGGGCGCCCCCCGCTCTCAATACCCCTTCACACTCCACTTACAAAGAATCACAGACTCCGTCAAACTTCAACCGGCTTCTGACCCCCGCCCGCGCGCGCCGTCTGGCCGGCTTCTCCCCGTCCCGCCCACAGCCGGCTCCGGCCAATCAGAAGCCAGGGAGCGGCACGCGGGGGCCGGGGCCGACAGGGTGGGTGCGTGCCCGTCCGCGGTGGGTGGGGCGGCCCGGAGCGGGTCCCGGATTGGCTGGGTCGACGCGCCGCGGCTCCTCAACCCCGGATCTCGCGTAGCTATCGCGTCAGAGGTGAGAGGTCGGCGTGCGTGGTGTCCGTGAGGGTGTTTGGGCGCTCCTGGCCCCTGGCTGTGTAGTCCTTCAGATTTCTCTAGTTCTTTTCGCCTGGGGCGGCGGCGGCGATCAACGTGAACGTCGGGTCCGGAGCGCGGGCCGGGCGGGTCCGGGGGTGCGGGGTTTCGACCGCGGCCAGTCCTTGGGAGGCTGCGGGTGAGGTGGGAGCCCGGTCCTGCCTTCAGGGGCACCGACCGCGGGGGCGACGGAGCTTTCTTCGATCCATTCCGCTCCCCTGGTGGGTGTCTGTCACAAACACGCCCTGCCGGGCCTCGGGTGGAACGCTTCGTGGAGCTTACACAGTTGGGGACAGCCATTAATTGCCCGCACCGAGGCGCTGGAGCTGTGACCTCAACCAGATCAGGGGAGGTTTTTTTGAGGAAAGAGGTGTCAGGGCCCCTTGTGACAGTGAACTTCCGGGAACGGAGCCCCTTATTTGTTCGTGGACTAAGATAATCAGTAACTATTGGGCGAATTGATGTAACGCTTCAACGACTGTACCGTATGTCGGTGACTAAATTAGAATCTCCTAATATAACCACAAAACGAGGCAGATCGCCCAGTGCTATCATACAAGTAGAAACTAAGTGCCATGAGCTTAGGACTTTGAAAATCTTTTTGTCTCGTAATTGAGTTGAGGAAATATTTATGTTATGTTTGATAAATGTAAAACCCCGTACCTTGATAAGCGGTCGGCCTTCAGCTGTTGAAAGGCACATATTTTGTCTGGTTCATGCCAGGATCTCCTGGAACACTTTGGGTTCAGTAGGAGCCCAATAACGTTAAATGAAGAAAAGACATAACCGATGCAGTAACTGGAGGGCTTCAAAGATAATTAGGGATAATCAAGGACTCATTTCGGATCATTCAAGCGATGAAAGAGCGTGGCACACTTGAATCTGAAGGTCAACCAGAAGTCATTAAGGCTCTATTCTGGAAATACAAAGGCTAATAGCAGCAGTGACCACAGCATGTTTATTCCTGAGGGATTTATACAAATCAAAATAATGTTAGCTAATTTGCACATTTCTGGAGAATGAGACTTGGGGTCAGGCCGACCTAAATCCCATGTTGACCACATACCAGCCATGACCTTGGGCTTTACCTCTCCAAACCACTTTCTCCATTTGTAAAATGGGCATGATAGTAGTGATGGTTAATGAGGGAATACATGTAGGGTGTTATTGAAAAGTGTTGGCTGTTGCTTTAAACATTTCCTGTGTCATACAGTGTGGAAAAAACCAGGCCCTGCCCTATTTGTGCGAGAAATCTCTGATCAGTATGTAGAAACTAAAGTCTTGATAAATGATGATGATAAATATCTGAAACAATCAGATAATGCAGATTATTTTATGGAGATCATTCTGCTACACTTTATTCCATATTATGCTACAAGAAAACAGTGGCCACCGACAAACTTACGTGTCTCATACGTAATACAGACATAATTGGTAACAAATACACATGTGTTATTCCATTCTCCTTACTTTATCATTTTGAAGTGTAATTGATGCAGAAGACTAAAAAATTATTTGAGTTATGTATTAAATTAACCCATCAGTAGTTTATAGAAAAAAGGCAGCACAAGAAGCATCTATCTGCCTGCTTTGCTAATTTCCCCTCTTTAGAGAGCCTCTAACTTCTCACGTTCCAAGTAGTTGTCCCATATCTAAGGGAAATGGACTTCTAAACTCAGATATCTACGTAGGAGAGACCCAGCTTAAAGCTGCATTACCCTGTGTTAAAAATGCTGTGTGATCTTTGTGGAATTTTGTCTAAAGTGTTAAACCTTTCAAGAAAATTGGTAATATCTGTGGATATTTTAAAAAAATTTTTTTAAATTGGGGAACAGTGTGTTTCTCCATGGCCCATCAGCTCTAAGTCATCCTTCAATCTAATTTTGAAGGGTGTAGCTCAGCTCCAAGTCCAGTTGCCGTTTTCAATCTTTAGTTACCAGGGGCGCAGCCCACCATCCCATGTGGGAATTGAACCAGAAGCTCAGCGGCAGCTTGCATTGTCTTCAATCTAGTTGTGGACGGCTCAGCTCACTGGCCCCTGTGGGAATCGAACCAGCAACCCTGTTGTTCAGAGCTCACGCTCTAACCATTCGGCCATCCCATGTGGACATTTTAAAACTAGAGTTCGGAGTCACTTTCAGCAATTACTGGGTGTGTATTTTGTGCCTGCGACTGTACTGGACTCAGGAATTAAAGACTCAGTACCTTTCCTGAAATAATTTATAATCTGATAAGGTAGAAGGAACAGGTATAGAAAAACATGCAAGATAAGTCTATGATAAGTGCTTTGAATGGAAATTCGGTAGATACAAGGAGTGAACAGTTTCAAAGAAGGATTCTAGGGGCTGAGGCTTGTGTGAGTGGGCTTTGAAGGATGATTGGCGTGTAAATAAATTGGGAGAATTACAGAAAGGAAACTGGTCAGAGGAATAGAGGTAGTGTTGGGGATTGTCATTCCGACATGGAGGGTAGTGCGTGGGGCAAAGGCAAAAGTTTGTGACTAAAGCAGAGTAAGAGTAACGGAAAGTAGGGTTTAAGCTACACGAGATAACTAATGCTAATTAAAGAACTTGAACAATATGCTATCAGGTGGCTCTTGAAGGTTTTGGAGCAGGATGTTGACAGGCAGAATGCTTTTGAGGTACTTGGTAGTGAAGTAGAATGGATTAGAAGGAATATCAGTCAGAAAATAAAAAAAAAACTGTTCAGTATGTAGCTCATTATACTCTGTATTGAGGCTGTATCCTTGGTCTGAAGGATATGGAAGGCTGCTATATACTATAGGCCGTAGTGTGGTCTGTCTACCACTTTGACAACGACCCCTGCTTTGAAGCAGCAATAGTCCTTACAGACCAGTCCCCAGGGAGAATTGATTAGGGTCCAGACCATCGTCAAGTTCCATGTTAGCGTACTGCCCTGAAGGGCTACTCAAAATGTTACACCTGTGTACCTTTCACACTTTGCAGAATCATGGAATAGTACTCACGCTGTGTGTTAACTTCCAGGCATGTTAATAGCATGGTTTAAAATGTTGTTTAAAACTTGCCTGAAAGGTAGGAGCTTTTAAGCAAACAAAAGATTCTTGGCAAAAAATAATTGGGCCCCTCCCTGGACTGCTCATTCAAGTGTTTTATAAGAAATGCTTTTTTTTATTTCCCCCAGCAGAAGGAGCAGCAGATAACCAGATCAGACCATCATGTTCTGCTCAGGTTTAAGACAGTGTTTGTTTTTCACAGTTTATAAATGCCAGAACATTAAGTCTGAAGGTGCCTGCTCCATCCCTCTGCCCTTTAGGAGGAATAGTTAGTTCTAAAACGCCGTGTCGGAGCTCTTTAGAGGGGAAAAGCCACTACCACCTTTTACATTTTATGAGAGGCAATACAATAGTGTTTAAGACCACAGACTCGGGACTTTGCTGCTTGCTAGCAATGTGATAACGAGTAAGTTAATCACTCTGTGCCTCAGTTTCTTCATTTGTACAATAATAGGACCTACCTTTTAGGCTCTTGGCAAGGTTAAACGGTATGTAAAGCCCCAGCATTGCCTGACACATAGTAAGTGCTACATGTATGAATAATTATGGTATTTCCATGGTGAATATGTGTGTATGAATTCCTGTAGGTCCTACTTAGCTAACCTATAAACACAACTGATAGTTACGTGTGTGTGTGTGTGTGTGTGTGTGTGTGCTTTGCATTGTAAGTCTTTTGGTTACAGAGGAATTCCATAAAAACCATAAATATAAGATGCTTACGACCAATATTTTAGCAGAGAAGAAGCAAGGAACTGTCAGGCACCTTTCATCTCTAGTCTACACTGTCTCCTACTTTTATATCATTGGTTTAGGTCAACCATGTGAAATGTTTTTCCCATTAGTAACCAATGTGGCAGTAGGATTTGTGTGTCTATGTAGTGATATTTTCTTTAGTGAACAAAAATATTATACTTTAAATATTTTAGTCTTGAATTGATTTTCCACTGATAACTCAGTATTATTTGTTATTGTTGTTTGAGGCAGCAGCATTCTTCTTAACAAATGCCAAGGAGCAAAACTGTGGTTGAGTGGAAGGGGGACTGGCCTGGGGCCCCAGGATTGCTACCATGCATGAAGTCAGAAGACATGGATTTGAATGCTTATTAGCATTATGACCTTGAACATGTTCTTTAGCCTCTTGGAACCTCAACTTCTTTCAATCAACAAAATGGGGATATTAGTAAGTACCTTATATAGGTTTGGCATTGTGTGATCTAAATAACCTTATATAAAACACCAAAAATAGTGCTTGGGACAGAAGAGACACTAGTATGTTAGTTCTGCTTTCCAAACCAGCCCCCTTCCTCTTACTGCCATATTCCTAAGCACTAACGAGCAATGCAACCTCAAACACATCACTTTTCTTCTCTAGGGTTTCCTGAACCCTGCTCTAAGGTATCCTTTCATTTATCTTTGCTCAGGTTCACCTTCCATTCCCCTGATACCCCCACTAACCCTTTTCACTGAGAGCATTGAGAAATTCTGGCGCCTTTCTCCCTTCTTGCCCCCACCTCTAGACTTGCCTGCATCCATATCAGTCGTTTCTTCTGGTCTTGGGTACCCTCCTCCTACTGAACACCAATCAACTCCTGTGCTCTGGATTCCATCATTTCTTTCCACCTAATGTATCAGTTGTTTGCTCTCCCACCTGTAATGTTGTGCTCTCACTAGCTCGCTTGCTACAGGCTTATCATACTCAAGACTCTTCTGCTTATAAAAAATCCCTTCCTAGCTTCTTCATCCTTCCTCTAATTGTTGCTCTATTTTCTTTCTCCCTGACTTAGGAGGTAAAAAGTGTTCATATTATCTCCACATTTTCCCACCCCCCCGTTCACTTGACCTACTGATTTCTATTTCTATCACCCTACCGAAACTACAATAGTGAAGGACATAATTCAATGGACATAATTCAGTTTCTCAGCCCACACCTTACTTGACTCCTCTATCTTATTTGACACCATGCATCTTTCCTTGATACCTTTCTTTTGGTTCTCCCTCGAGTTTGGCCATACTTTCTTCCCTGCTGTCACTGAATTCACTTCCTCTGTCCCTTAAATATTGGTGTTTTCCAGGATTCTATGCTAACTCTCTTTCCTTCTTACTCTCTTGGGGTAATCTCATGTACCCTAATCGTTTTTTACCCTCATCTGTCTATTGATGTTCTCTATCTGCCATATTTTTTGCCGAGCGCCAGAACTATATACTCAATTGTATGTTGGACATCACAGATTCCACAGCATGTCCATATTGAACGGAATTAACCATCTCTCTCCTCTCCTTCCCCCGATCTGGACACCCACCTCCTGTAATTTTTCCTAAACTCCTTGACTTGGCTGATGGAACTGCTATCCATGCCATTAACCAAACGTGAAACTTAGGCAAATCCCTGGTGCCAGTGACATCTGAGCAGAGAACTGAATGACGAGGGGCCAGTCCTATGATCTAGGGGAAGATCTTTGGTAGAGACGAGACTTCACTCTCATCCTACTGTGCTCTGACCAGACCGGCCCAGATTTGCCTGACTCCTGTATGCAGTGATGTTGAGAGGATCCTTTACACAGGATAGCACTTCGGCAGATCAAATATGGAAATACATTTGCATCATTTTAGACTTGACACAAGATTGTTTTCACTGACAATGTTTTCAAATAAAAAGCTGTGAGGTTGTCACTGACAAATGGATCTTGGATTTATTGCAGCTCCTCAAAATTCCTTTTTGTTCTTCCTCTTAGTTATTTGGGGCTGGGGTTGAGGGGCTGGGCACGTGGAGTGGTGGGCACAGAACTTTCCTAACTTAGCAGAAGGCTTTTTGCCTCTTTGCCTTGTTTTGAAGGCATTTAGTTTTGGGATTAACAAAACCATCTATTCTTAAAAATTTACATAATTTTATTTTATTTTCTTATTTTGTTTTAACTTTTATTTATTTTAAGTGTGTTTTTCCAGGACCCATCAGCTGCAAGTCAAGTAGTTGTTTCAACCAAGTTGTGGAGGGTGCAGCTCACACTGGCCCACGTGGGGATCGAACTGGCAACCCTGGTGTTAGAGTATCGCGCTCTAACAAACTGAGCTAACCGGCCGCCCAAAATTTACATAATTTTAAATCTCATATATTTTATTAATAAATGTCTTTCAGTAGAGAATGAGTAGGCAGAATTTAGTCTTTTTAATATTCGGTTTTACGTGGTTTATATCATTTTAAAAATGAGAAAATTTGTCATATCTACATAACTAAAAAGGTTGACTTAATTTTATAATCTGTGTTTATGCAGGTATGAGACTAGATTACATAGAAACAGAATTGATTACTAGAAGTAATAGCTTTCTGTTTACCACAGGCAAACAGCTCTTTCCGCCGGAAAGGATAGACATGATTTTTCACCTGGCTCCCTCGCTGGTTCCTGCCACCTGGTACGGTGTGGAGCTCTGTGGTTATGCACCAAGCACCTCTGTTACCTTTTCACCCATGGCACCTGGTGTTCTGCACGTAGGAGGCCTCCAGTAAATACTGATTGAATGACTCAGGCTGTGTAATTGCAGAGTTGAGTACCTGAGTTCAGTAACACAGGCTGCTCAGGGCCTGTGGGCTCCTGTGGCAGCTTAATTCTCTTGATCACCCATCATTTACAAGCTTTGGAAAAGAACCCCCCTCACTTCTCCTCCACTGCCTCAGATATTGATTGCCTCTCTGCTTTCTCCCACTCTGTCTTTCTCCACAACGATTTAGGGCTCTTTTTACAGTCTGCTAATTCTCTGAGAAGGAGATGCCTCTTCTGGGAGACATGGCCACACTCGATGGCACTGCAAATAGGTTTTTATTGACTGATCGCCAGGCTCTCCAAGTCATTTCGCCCTCACACTGAGTGCGAGGCACCATCTGTTTATCTTGATGGCTTAATGAATTGAGGGCTTATAAATATAGCTGACATCTAAATTAGATCCAAATCACACTAAGGACAGGATAATGGTCTCTTTCGCCAGAGATGAATGGACAAATTACTTTGATAGCTCTGGAAGAAAAATGGATTATGCAGACAGCTACTTCACCCAAATTGGTGGCCCTGAGTGGCTGATGGCTTTTGCTCAGGGACAGCAACCTGTCTGCCCCCTTTCAGGGAAAACCGGAAAAGAAAAATTATCTGCCTGACCCAAGTTCACTCAGTGAGACAGCAGTCAAGTGCTGGCCATCAAATCCCTCTGCTACTTTGCTTTATAAAGACCAGAAAAGTCTTTCAAGGATGATGAGTATTAAAGTAACCATTAAAAAAGTGAGCTAGTAACCTGGGCCTGTTGCCTAGGACAGTATGGCTGATTAGACGGAAATCGCAGGCGGTGAGACGGCCAAGTGTTAAGTGTACTGTGCACATTGTGATTTCTCTAGAAACTGGGTGGGCTGTTGCTGAAGGGCCATTCACCAAGAGTTTAAAAGGACCTACTACCACGTTTTGCGCATTTGCTCTTACAGTTAGCTGGGATCTGGAATCCCTGTGATCCATAGGCTGTAGTGAGTGAGTTGTTCCTGGCCTCTCTGTTACCTGCAAGAATCTTATACCAGAAGCAAGCGGAACCACATGCAGCTATCCAAGCAGCCTGCTGTACACTAACGTGTGCTCAGAGCCTGCCATTCTCTAGGCACACTGCTACACACTTGAAACAGTAAAGTGTTTGATCGTTAAAAGAGCTCCATGAAGTAAATATTATTATCTGCATTCTACACACGAGGAAATATTCAGCACGGTTAAATAACTTGCTTAGGTTTCCATAGAGTCAGAGACAGGACTTGAACCCAGTCCTGTTTAGCTCATACTCTTTCTAGAACGCTCCAGTCCCTCTCTGTGCTTTCTTTTCCCTGCCAGTGCCTGTTTTCTCTCTTACTTCCATTTCCCCTGTCAGAATCCTTATCAGTCACAACTTTTGTTTTGAAAGATGTATATATTTCAAACTATATATATATATATATATACACACACACACACACAGTTGCCCACGGGGTCTCAAGATTCTCAGACTCCCAGCCCAAGTGTCTGCTAGTAAATAGCTCCACTTCACAGGTATGGTACGCCTTCTTTAGGTGGGTAAACATCTCTTAACCTGAGAAGCTTTAGAATATAGCATAGAAACATTGAAGAGAAGAGACCCACTAGTATTAATAATTTTTTGTGTTAAGAGAGTAGCTGTTCATATTTGATGTTTTTTATATATTTGTCACAGGAGGGTGGGTTTGGTTTGGTAGCATGACTTCTTTGTAACTGATTTGAAATATTTGAGCAATATAGATTTTTTATTTTAAGGTGAAATCTTACTAAATTATTTGTAATATAGAAACATCTAACACAACTTTAGATTCCTAATATTTGTAAGTTTAGTATATTAGATTTGTAAGTTTGAATTTCTGCCCAGGAAAGCTTTGCTCATTAAGTTAAAGCAGTTGAGGTACATAAAGGGAAATGCTTGAGATGAAGCAGTCCGCTGTATAAATATTTATAAGCACCCTTCCCGTTCCAATCCCTAGCCCCTAGTCACTTTCCAATGGAAGAACAACCACAGAGCCTACCAAGTGGGGCCCAGGATAGAAAAGGCTTCTGGACACTAGCAGGTTGCTATCCTGCCGTATCTATTCATAACCTCCACCAAGATGGGCAACCTGCTGTCCCCAGGTCCCTCCTTCCTCTCCCTGCCTGTCAGAGCCAGCATCTTAGCACAGTTGGATGAAGGAGCATGATAGAATTAAAAAATGCTAGGCCTGCCCCTGGGTTTTCCAATTTATTGTTTTTTTTTTTGTTGTGGGCACTGACTTTCTTCTGTCATTGCTAACGCGGGGAAGGCACTCTGTAAGAGATGATCCCAGCATTAGAAGCCATCCACTGGGTCTCAGCAGTTGTCATGCTTATTCTCTGGGTAGCCTAAGGCGACCCCTACTGGAAGGCACATGCTACCACAGAAGAAAAATTGCTCCAAAAATGTGTTCCTCTTCGGAAAAAGAAAGACTCATATCTAAACTGAGAATGATGTTCTCATTTTATGGGACAGCTTTTCCAACATGTGTATAAATTACAAACCACACATCCCTTCCAACATCCAAAGCTCTGGTGAGACAGAATCAAGACCATGGCACCAAGCAAAACCTAGCACTAAAACTTGGAAACAAGCAGGCTTTCCATGGCGTGAAGCTCTTCCGAGGATCAAGATGAACTCTAATGTTGCAAAACCTACAATCCGTCAGATCTTGGAACTCAGGCCATAACAACGTCGTTATGTAGCTGGTATTTCAGTAGTGTCACTCTCACCCTGAGAACTTTCTTGTCTGTTACTATCTTGTTGTCAAGAACTCACTTATGTCCTGGGTTCCTTTGCAGCCCAGGCCACCCTAGACTCCAGACAGCACATATGATCCAGCAGGATACAGGCTCTGTGAAAAGGAAATGTCAAGAAAGAACCAGGTGGAAGGAGCCCTGTGATGCTCTCTTGGCCATCCCCATGACTCGGGCTCTACATCATCCTTGAGGATACAGGGTGACAAGCTACAACTACAGCAAAACTGATAACAAACAAGGGGAATCTGGATGCAATTCACAGAGTGCCAAAGCCCTGTGGCAGCTGTAGCGTAGAAAGGAAAGTGGGGTTACTGTGTGGTATTTAATATGGACTGAATGAAGGTCACAAAGAAGTTCGTAGGATTGTGTAGAGATGCCAGATTAATAACCTCAAGGCCAGTGTGTGAAAAGGGAAGACTGCTGGACTGATACTGTAGGATTCTTAAGTATTTACCCTGCTCACCACCACAGTTTACTTCTGTACCTCAGGACGGTCCTTCTTCCCTGCCCCTTTCCACCAGAGCTCTCTCCTTCAAATGTCTTTTGCAGCAGTGACTCTGACCATCCAATAGTTAGTGCACAGCAGACTTTAGCATTGTCTCTCACATTCTCTGATGGTTGCGTATTCCACCTCTGGGACAGTGTATTAGATGCTGTAAAAATTCCCCCACCTAAAGACCACCCAAGACATGGATCCTCCCTGACATAGTGTGTGTGTGGGTCAGATGCTTTGGAATATGGAGAACTCCTCACTTTTAAGAACATTTGGTTTTATGTCTTTTTTCTAGCTCTGATCCTTGGAACAGGGATTTTTGAACTTGAGAGGCCCGTTGTAAAACCTGTGGGGATTCTAGAACAAGGCCCAGTGCAACTAGGGATGTCACTGGGGCTCCACAAACTGAGGGGTTGTCTCTTGCCTCTGTAAGGAATAAGGTAACTCATGAACTTTGACTGTGGCTCCAGGTAGATGAAAAAAGACACCTATAAAATCAAAGAAGTATCCCGGGTTCTTCACTCTGGAAGAGAGGAATAAATTCTTCAGCTGGTTCAGGTAGACCCTGGACATTGGTGAACAGTTATTAAAAGTTACTAATTACAAATTAATTATCCTGATTGCAAGATGAGCGCTCTGTGTATTTGTTATGCTATTTAGGGTTTGCTTGTTAGGTTACATTAAACAATCCTCCCTCCCAACTCTGAACTTCATGAAAGGCCAAACAAGCGAGCCTCTGAGGAGAGAAAAACAAAGCCAAGACTATGTGAAATTATTTATAGCCTGAAAGGGCATATTTACTGCCTATTAGATATAGATGGTACATCTATCAAAGGGAGAATAAAAAGAGGGAAAGAGCCCCCTATAATCCCTAAAACTTCATGTCATTTATTCGGGAAGATAAACTCTGGAATTAGCTGGAATCCTTAACGTTTGACTCTATGCACAGAAACTGTAACCCTCCTTATATATCTTCAGTGTTTTATTGGACATACACTCTGGCCTCTTTCAAAATGTACATTATCAGAACCCCCTTTCAGTAGCCTTCTGAAGTTTGCTAATACAGGTTCATTGATCATAGGCCTAAATGTAAAACCTAACATAAAATTTCTAGAAGAAAACGTAGGAGATAGTCTTTGTGACCTTAGGGTGAGCAAAGATTTCTTAAATAAGGCACAAAAAGTACAGTCCATAAAAGAAAAAAAATGAATTGTTTGGACTTTACCAAAATTAGGAATCTCTGCTCTTCAAAAGACACTGTTAAGACAATAAAAACATAGTCGCAGACTAGGAGAAAATATTTGCAAATCATATATCCGATAAAGGACTTGTTTCCAAGATACATATAGAGCCCTCTGTACTCAACAGAAGAAAACAAACAGCCCATTTTTTTTAAAAAAGGGCAAAATATGTGCAAAGACACTTCCCCAAATAAGGTGGATGGCAAGTAAACATGAAAAATGTGTTCAACATCATTAGATCTTAAGGAATTGCAAATTAAAACCACAATGAAATACTATTTCACACTTACTAGAATGGCTAAAAATAAAGACTGACCAAGCACTTAGAAAGATGTGGAGTAATTGGAACTTTCACATTTTGCTGGTAGGGATGCAAAATGGTGCAGCCACTTCTGGAAAACAGTTTGCCTCATTTCTCACACAGGTAAACCTTACTATCCAACCTAGCCATTCCATTCCAAGTATTTATTTACCCAAGTAAAACGAAAACCTATATTCATGCAAAAATCTGTACATGAATGTTGATAGCAGCTTTATTTGCAATCACAAAAAACGAAACACCAAATGCCCCTCAAGTGCAGAGTGGATAAACAAACTGATACATCCATAAAAGTTGTTGAAGGAAATTAATTTGGTCCAATCACTTTGAAAAACTTTTTACCTAGCAGGATTTACCAAAGTCAAGCATGTACCTCACCAACTGCACTCCTAGAGACATAGCCAATAGAAATGTGTAATACGTTTGCCCAAAGGCTTATGAACAAGAAAGTGCATAGCAGTACTGCTTGTAATAACCCTGTAATAGTCTGACTCCATTTTTGATGTTAGACCACTGACAGCCTTCAAGCCCTGTCAGTCCCCTTTTCCTTTTTGTCCCCCACCTATACATGCTGATCAGAAAACCCAGGTGCTTCTTTCCTTGGCATGGGAGGGAAGTTCAAACCACACAAACTCCAGCCTGTGGGAGACGGAGGCTTCCTCCTGGACCCCCCACCCACAGCCAGTATAAACACTAGATCCACTAACCCTTCTGCTCAAGCCAAACAGACTAGACTGGCTCGAGTGTGGTCCCTGCTCTCCCAGAAAGCCTCACTATGTGAGTAATAAATCTTTTAAACCCTCTTGAGTGTGTTGCATCGTCAGTTTCCAGCTCTGAACCAATGTTGGATGTGTGGAGGCCTGGATACCAGCCTCTTGGAGGAGCAACCACAAAGTAACCCCCAAACTGGAAACTATTCAAAGACTGAGTCAACAGATAAATAGACAAATGAATTATTGCATATTCACCCAAGGGAACCCATAGGGCAATGAGAATGAATGAATTACAATTGCATGTAATCTCACAAACATAATGTTGAACAAAAGAAACAAAAAAAAGACTATATTTTGTGTGAGTACATTTAAATAAAGGTGAAGCTAACCTATGATATCAAAAGTCAGGATAGTCACCACCATTCTTATTAGAGTAGTAAGTTACTGGAAAGGAGAACAAAGGAGGCACTTTATGCTGGGATCAATTAAAGGGAAAAAAATAATAAAATGAGCAGTGTAAGGCGGAGGGGGCAACTCTTTTGAGTGAAGAGTTCTGGTTCTGCCCCTGGTTGGGCTGACAGATTAAGAGTGCGTACCAGCCCCACCCAGTGGACAAATGTGGAAGCGCATGCCAATGCTTAGGGAGGGTGACTGGCTTTCCTGGGAGCATGATGTGTCGGCCATTTTGGGGAGTGGGGTGCGTATTTGGGGCTCAAAAATGGGATAGAATTTCTAAGAAGGGTATGAAGTTAGCCTTTGTGTCCAGCTACAGGGAACTGGGTCCAGCCAGGCTGAGGGGACAAATGACTTCTCTGATAGGAGAGGTAGGAAGCCAAGGGAAATGTGGACTGTATTCCAGCGAAGGGCTCCACTATCCCCAGGCTTTATCTACCTCACCAGGCAGTCTAGACTGGGTTTGGACATCACCTTTACCCAGGTACTAGATGCTAATCCAGTAAGGTAGGTAGTAATCCCCTTTCTACAGGTGAGGGAACTGAGGCCTGGGTAATTTGGTTTATACTCGTAAATGGCAGAATTAAGTTTTGAATTCGGGTCTGCCTGGCTCCCAACCTGGATCTGAACCATGATTCTCTATGTAGTGTCTTAACCTTTTTTGTGTCGTGGTTCCCCCAGGCAGTCTGGTGAAGTCTATGGGCCCATCTTATAATAATCTTTTTTAAAAGCATTAAACAAAATGCATAAGATTACCAATCCTATTGAAATTGCCAAGAAATGCTAGTCCTATAAATATACAGATACCTAGGTGTTTTTTCAGTTGTGGCATGGTAAGTGCTATATGTCCCTCTTTATCGATGTCTTGAATACAAGATCTAGCAGTAGGTTTGAAAACAACCAGAATTTCCAGGAAATGATGAGTATAAATATTTTTGTTTCAACGGTGATGTGAAATGAAACTATCAGTGTTTTTACTGGTGACAAAGTCATGGGTCACATTCCACTTGAAGGAAATGTTGAATTTCCAGCACAGGTCAGTGAAAATAAGGATGTGATGTTGTTCCCATCTAAGTTTACAGACCTCCTGCATATTAGGTGTGGGTCCACAGGGGATCTGTGGACCCTAGGTTAAGACTCCTTGATTCTGTTGCCTCTGACTCATCTCCCCTTTCTCCTCACTATTCCAGGGCTTCATTGGGAACCAGCCTGTGAGCTGATAACTCAGCAAAGAGTACCGGGTATTTGTTAAACAACAAGGGAAGATCCCAGGGCTCAAGAGGCACTTACTGAAAGCCCCCCCGATGCCTCAGACAGGCTTTGGACCCAGAGATACACAGAGGAATAAGACGCAGCCTTCCCTTCAAGAAGCCCCCAGCTGGGTAGAGGCATGTTCTCCAGATAATTTATGATTAATCTCCAAAGGAATTAAACAGGCAAGAAGTGAGTGCTTTGGGAACAGAGGAGGAACAATCCAATGGGCTGAGCAGTCCAGGAAGATGTCCTATAAGAGACAACACTAGGGCTGAGATTGCAGGTGGGCAGCTTCCAAGGCGGGCAGTACAATGTAGTTACACAGGCTCCGTTTTCAGACGGCTCCATCACTTCCTAACTATGGGCAAGGCTACCAGATTTCTCCATATCTCAGTTTCCTCATCTGTAAAATGGGGTGATTCTTAACACTTCATAGGCTTGGTGTGAAAATTAAATGAGTTTAAATGCCGCTAGCCATGATAATGGTGCTGATTATTATTGGAGAGGAGGACAGACAGAAAGATGAAGACTTGTAGAGGTTAGGGACAACTAGAGCTACAGAGGCTGGATCGTTTTCTTGTGAAAGTAGCAGGGAAGGAAGGGCCACTGGCTCAAAGATTTAAGGTGGAACACAGAAAGCATGTTTTATTTTCATCGTTATGTTTTTGTTTTATTTTACTTTGGGGAATAACAAGAAAACCTTTGATTTCACCAAGAGTATTTATAAGACAGTGTTAGTGTATTTATGTTTTAAAGTGATTAGTTGATTTAGACAGAATCTTCATACAATAATACATAACACAGGTGGTGTGGAGATGTGGCAAAAAATGTAAAAGTGGTGGCAATGCCAGGTTTGAATGACTTGATCAGGAGACAGGAACCACCTTCACTTCATGTTATTTTAGAGGTTCTCCTGGCTCAGCCCAGTGATCCTTGCGGTCCTTAATGGGACACTGAAGCTGGCAGCAAATACACAGTATTGAGGAAAAGCTCAGAAGTACTGTTCACACCCTTTCATCTTTGGATACACTCCATGACAGTATTTTTAAATGGTAGGTCACCACCCAGAAGCTGGTTATGAAATCAGCTAATAGGCCATGTCCAGCATTTATAAAACATGAAATAAAATAGAACAGAAAAAATAAAAGTGCATTGTGAGTAGTTAGAATAATTATTACTTGGTGAAAACAGACCACCAAGTAAAGTGCTTTTCTTACTGTGAGTTACAGGTAAAAGTCCAAGTTCTAGTCTAAGTTCTGCTCCTGCCTTGCTATCTTGTGGGGTGGTCCCCGTAGTCTACGAGCCATGAAGGCAAATTAATTTTGCTGGGTGGCTAACTGAGATATTCAACTGGTATGTTTACGTTCAGAGGTCTGATGCAGCCAGTGTTCTTGAGTCTATTTAAATACCCAGAGGAGGGAAGGCTGGGAGCAGGCCAAAGAGGCCCCTGGCGCTGTCACAGGCTCCTTCCTTATCTCATCAAATGTTCTTTTTCCATATTTCAATCCACACCCAGTCTGCTTCCAAATCTTCCTTCACATTTTTCAGTTACAGCATTTCTTTATCTTTCCTGGTTTCCTCATTTTGGGCCATACTTCCCACGGTGGTATGTGAGTGAAGCATGTGCTCAGCCTGAGGCAGCCTGTTTGGTTCTGCCCCCCTGTCCTGGGACCCTCTGCCCTTTGGAAATGGAGGAGGCACAGTGGTCCTCTGTAGATCTCAGAGGTTCAGCCCGTGGATTTGGTTCAGCAGTTTACTCCCATCGACTTTCCCCAGGGGGGACAATCCTTGGATAGAGTATGTAGATAACTATCTTAACAGACCCCGAGGCAAAGATTTAAGTGGAAATTTCTGTTTGAGTTACAGAAGTCCCCCCTTATCTCTGGGGGATATGTTCCAAGAACCCCCAGTGGATACCTGAAACCACAGATAGTACCAAACCCTTTATATACTGTTTTTTTCCCCTATACATACATAGCTATGATAAAGTTTAATTGATAAATTGGTCACAGCAAGAGCTTAACAACAGTAATCATCAAAGAGAACAATTATAACAATATACTGTACTAAAAGTTATGTGACTGTGCTCTCAAAATATTGGACTGTACTTGTTGTGATGACGTGAGATGACACAGTGTCTGTGTGATGAGATGGAGTGAGGTGAGTGACAGAGACAGTATGACATACTGTTAGGGTTACCTGACTGCAGGTGCTGTGATACTGAGACAGGCGAGCTGATAACTGAGACGGCTGCTAAGTGACAAAGGGGCAGGTAGCGTGTATGGCATGGATACACTGGACAAAGGGATGACTGATGTCCGAGGTGGGATGGAGCAGGGTGGTGTGAGATTTCATCACACTACTCAAAATGGCACACAATTTAAAATTTATGAATTGTTTATTTCTGGAATTTACTATTTAATATTTTCAGACTGCAGTTGACCCGGGTAACTAAAACCGCAGAAAGGGAAATCGTGGATAAGGGGGGACTACTGTATAAGAAATTGCTGTTTTTATAAGTCAGACAACACCAGCTATTGGTAAGGTCATGTAGTTGAAGTAGTAGTTTATTTGGGAGATGAAGGAGACACAGGCGAGGGAGGGGGAAGTGAGGCAGGGAAGGGAAGGCCCCTAGTACAGGATGTGTTATCAAACCAGTAAGCGTAGCTGGAGCTGAACCCACTGGAGAAATTCAAGGAGACAGTACAGAACACACACCTCAGAGTTATTCCACCTGAGGGGTAAGGGAGGTGGGGTGTTTTCGTACCAACTCACCCCAGTCTTTGGTGGAGGGCTCTTGATGGGCAGGAGTATTGTTTCCCGGGAACTTCTGGCATGCTGCATTGGCTGGGGGGTAAATCAGGCTTTGTTAGCCACGGCAAGCCCTCAGACAAAGCAGTGTGGGTTGTAAGTCAGCCTCAGTAGGGGAAGGCAGGGTATAGCAGGATCACCAACAGTACCTGCTGTGGAAGCTATGCCCTGGCTTCTGAAAGTGCTGCTAGCCCTTGGTCACAAACTTAAGTATGATCGGCTTTTTCTAGGACAGTTTATTTTCTACTTTGAGACCCAACCCTCAGGATATTGCAAAAATAAATCTCAGTCACTGTGAGGGTCACGCCTTGCCTAAATTTGCATCAGTTCCAGGAGATGCAGTCAGTGCCGAGGCCCAGGACATCATGGTGCCACCTGGTTCTTGATGGCTCTGTCCATGTGGGCCTCCACTTGGACATCATTTCCTGCCTCCCTGTTGGTGACCAGTTCCATCCCTCCACACTCAGTATGGTCCACCAGCACTTTCACGCCTGGCAGTTCATTGAATGCTTCATTTGGTTGCTTCTGTGCCAGGCTGAGGCATGGGATGGGGCTGCCTGTGGCCCTATTCACCTTAGATTCACCATGTGCCATATCCCTCTGTCCCTGGATCCCACAAATCCCAGGACTCCCACAAGACCCAGGAGGCACAGTCCAGGGTCTCACTACTGTCTTTATCGACTTGCTTCCCTTAGCCTCTCGTCTGCTTCCCAACCCGCTAATAATTTTTCAGTTTGATACAAGATAGAGAACCTTAATGTCCTCAAACTCCTGTACTCAAAAGACAAAGAGAAATTCGAGAACCTTTCCTGAGATCAGGCTGTTTGAGTGGAGGGAGGGTCAGTATGGGGAACCATCAATTAAAAATTCACAAATGCCTCACCGTGCGTGACCAACGCAGTGCTATCGCTTTCTTGTCCACAGACGCTCCCTCTACTTCGCTCTCTTTTTGCCCTTTATGTTCGTTACAGTTTGTGTAACGGAGGAGGGAAAGTTGTCTTTTTCAACACGGCAGGGGTTCTTAACTTGGAGGTCCATGATATAATTTGAAGAACCCTGAACTTGGATAGGAAGAATTTTGCATTTTTATTTTCATTAACCTTTAACAAAATTAGCATCTCCTTCAATTATGAATGTAGGCAATAAAACACAGAGTAGTAGTAGGACCTTGTCACAGGTTATCTTGAAATAGCATTTATACTCATCACTGTCATGGTAGTTGTAAGATCCATTGCTAGATAATTTTAAATGTGTTAATAATGAAATGCATATATTACTATATCATAAATGTGTTTTACAAATAGTTCAATATTTCGTAATAATTTTTAGCTTTTTATTTAAAAATAAAATTATCCTAATTATAGACATGCAATTGCAAGAAATAATACAGAGAGATCCTATATACATTTAACCCAGTTTCCCCCAATGGTATCATCTTGTAAAACTATAGTATAACACCACAGCCAGGAAATTCACACTGATAAAATCCATGGACCTTGTTCAGATTTTACCGGTTTTCTATGTGCTCATTTGTGTGCATATGTGTGTATTTAGTTCCACACAGTTTTAGCACATGTGCGGATTTGTGTGACCACCAGAATAGTTTCATCACCACGAGGATCCCTCATGCTATTAATATTATTCTTTTATAGCCAGATACTTCCTTCCCCGAGAGGGAAGAGGCTGGGGTCGGGCCCGGGGTGCCCTGAGGAAGGACGGCAAGGACTGGGTGTGCAGATGGGGGGCGGGTGAGCGGGAGGAGAATGGGATGGAGGGTGTTCTGGGCGATGGGAGGAGAACAGGCTGGGGCGGGGGGGAGTCCACCAAAACAACACCCGGGATACAGTCAGCATGATCCAGACTGGGGGAACTTTACATACAAGATAAACAACCACTTTCTTCAATAAGTAAGTTGGGAGGAAAAACAACATGATGGCGGTGAAGAGGGAACCTATAGATTTTAAAAGATTTAAAGTATATATCAACCACTCGCAGCGTGTGGACCTCATTTGGATCCTGATTAGAATAAACAAACTTAAGGGGAAAATGTATGAGGCCAGTGACTGGATAGTTGATGATATTAAGGAATTAGTGTTAACTTTTTTAGGTGTGACCATCTTTTAAAGGTACATACGCAGATATTTACAGATATGATATCTGGTATTTGCTTCAAAATCATATAGGAAGGGGTAAGTGGGTGGGAGTATAGGTGCCAAAGATTGGCCACTAGTTGATAATTGTTGAAGCTGGTTGAGGAGCACAGGGGAGTTCATTATATTATTCTGGCACTTTGGGGGGATATATGTCTGAAAATTGCCATAGTCAACAACTTAATAAAACTACAGAACTTATCTGTTGAGGAGGGGAAACATCTGGATTTGGAAGAGAGGTGCAGTCAGCCAACTGGCTGGGGGTGGAGGATGGAAGTGGGGTAGTCAGGCCCCCTGGGCCAGGGACAGACACTTAGGGAGGGTCCCCTGGATGAACAGATGGGGTGGAAAGGTGAAGGAGTGGTCAGGTAAGGCTTCCAGTTCTCAGCTGTTGATTGGCAGTCAGCTTTCCATGCCCTTGAAAGTGTTGAAAAGAATTTCGGAGAAATGAAATTGGCTACCGTAAGCTGGCAGTTCAGTCCGCCTGTGCTTCCCACCCACTTCCAGGCTCAGCTGTGAACACTGTCAAAGATTCATAAATAGCCAAAGTAAAACCAATGAATCATCGAAGTAGTAATTAGTAAAAATGTATCGTGCACACCCAAAAAAGACAGTTTGCAAACCGGGAGCGCTCAAACCAAAACATGGAACGAGGCTGAGGGGTGAGCTGTTCTAAAGCATCTTATATAGTGAGAAAAGCAGTGACTTTCTCCCTTACAGTGATTGGCTTAGTATTAGAATTTTCTTAAATGACAGGGAATTGGTTAGTGGTCGCCTCTTATCAACCTTAGGAAACAGTTCAAGTTTTGCTCATGATTTTCAGAGGCAAAAGCAAGAAATGACCAAGGTCAAGTTAATCTCACAAAACGAGCTAAATTAAACTCTGCTTGTATGACAAAACTGATTTTGTCTGCTCAGAGAGTTTTCAAGGCTGGTCTCTGTCTGTTTTTTATTTTAGCAGCACCAGTTCCCAAAGCCCTCCACGATGTTGTCTTCTTTGCTTGGTACCTGCCTGAGGGGATGCCCAGCTGCTGCTGCTTGCCTTTCCTGACCTTGGGCTGACCGAGCATCCTGGTTTCCAGTCATTTGCTCCCAGAAGGACGGACAGCAGTTCTCCTGGGCCAAGTTCCAGAGCCAACAACAGGGTGTCACAGCTGGTGAAATATGGACATAATCAAGTCCAACCATCTACAACTGCTCTCCGGTCAGGAAACTGGGCCCCAGAGGAGCCCCAGGGAGAGGAGTCTTTGTGTCCAAAAGGTACTGGGACAAGGCTTTGCTAGGAGTAGGTAATATGGGAAGGCTTTCTACATAGAAGCTGTGTCACCCAACAGGCTTTTATTGCGTGTCTACTGCTTGTCAACTACTGAGGGATCCCCAGATGAGTAAGAAATAATTTCTTTCCTGGAATAGCTAACTAGATCTGAGTTGGAGGGGCTGGGGAGAAGGAAGGAGCAAAGAATTAAACAGAATATTCACATGCTTTGTGGGCAAGAGAGCACTGGGATGGGAGTCAGAAAATCTAGTTGGCGCCTATCAACTGTGTGCTTCTGGGCAAGTGACTGTTCGTCTCTGAGCCCTGGCAACCCTGTCTGCAAAATGGGTGTGATAACCTCAGCTTGGTCTGATCCACAGAGGAAACATCTGGAGATCTACTACATTACCTCTAACACGTGATATGTGGTGAGAAACTATTTTGACAAATGAGTGAATATAGTGATTTCAAATCAATATGTTTGTACCAAGGCAAAATAGTAAAGAGGTTACATACCCTCTCCACCCCCTTAGCTGAAAGCAGCCCCGTGCCAAGGCTCTGTGCACCAGACCTTGGGCAGATGTACCAAAGGAGAGAGACACACGTTGGGTGGCTGGAGGGGGCCGGCTGGTGGGGGGGTGGCACAGAAAGAGGAAATGGGAGAGGTGAGAGGAGCAACATTTCCTTCCTG